>NC_056725.1:943194026-943506526 GCF_019279795.1 Protopterus annectens | reverse complement strand
TACAACTCAAAATTTCATAAAATATATCTCATTTTCTAACCTTTGAACTCAGAACAAAAGATATTCAACAATAAATGTAATTTTTCCCAGATTAGAATATGTCCTGCACATAACTGTATTTGTTTCCTTGCAAATGCCACACTTCTTCAATCTGCTGTAAACAAAATATTTCCAATTTATCCACCTTTCCAATCCTTCAGAAAATCATAGTCTGGCTCTACAAAAAAGAAAATAGCTACTAGATAATGCTAGAACATCCCTACTCCTAAATACCCTTACTTTCGAAGTTTTACATGAAAGATACCTACCCCCATACTGCCTAACAGGCTAATATTTAAAATTCCTGTTCCATTCCTTATGCAATACTGCCTGCATTCACTTTCAAAGACCTAACTTTGCCCTGGAAATATGTGAAAGATCTTTCTCCAAACTTGCCTCTGCTTCTTGGAATTGTATATCTGAAAATATTACGCAGGTTGACACAACAGAACATTTTATTTATTTATTGTTTTTTAACCAGGTAAGTGGACTGGTTAGAGGATGATTTTCAGCCATGACCCGAGCCTACAGCTAATTATAAAAAAATGAACTGAAATTACTGTGGGACCAGTTTTTTTAACAAATGTCTTCCTGTACTAAGGCTTTAACAAACATGATTATGGCTTTGCCCTTACTGACACTGTAATATACTTACAAATGTCAGTTCATTCTGCATTACAGAATTGTCAGGTTAGTCAGGTCAGACTAGACAGGTTCAGATAATTTCATGAAACACATCCTTCTAAATTTAGTGGTAGACTGTAAACAGTTAAATTTTCATAATGACAGATAACTGTTGACCTTGCATTTTCAGCAGAATGATTTCAGAATATACTGATGTAGTTTTTCCAATTCCAGTAATGACTGCCTATTAAAGAGCAAATAGAAATTTGAGGTACCTTAGGTAAGTCTCTCTCTACAGCATCAGTGATTAACATGTATGTATTTTACAACAGCTACAACAACTTCCTCTCACCAAAACCTCCTACCTACTGAATAACAACCTCTTACCTCACCAAATTACTATAATTGGCAAATAGTTTGGTAGCATAGTTTTATAGGTGGAACAATCTACATCAGCTTCCTCCACAAAAACCTAACCAACCAATAACATTGTCTTATGGCTTCTTATTACTATAACTTGCAGTAACTGTTCTATACTCTTCACTTAAAGATGATCTTTAAAACAACACAAGCCCTAAACTCCCCACTCCTCACAATGATATTCTGTCCCACTCTAATCTCTGTCTTACTCATATTATTAACCTGCTCTACAGTTTACCAAACACAACTTCCTGAATACTTCACCTACTACCAAAAGTCACGATTACAATGTAACTCCTACATCCATCCTGTGCAGTATAGGCCCCCACTTATATAAAACTCACTACACTAACCTTATTAAGCCTAAAAGACTCCATACCTCAAAAAAAGTTCAAAGGTGCTATCACCACAATAATTAAAGCAACACATTTGTATAAGTGTACTACTGAATTTACTGCTCGCAGGTAACATTTACTCCAACTCTGAACCTTCTAAGACACCAAGTTACTCCACAAATAATAAATCAATCCTGCCCAAAAACTGAAACTTCTCTCCCAGCAAAATAAGAAATAGTAACAAGAAACTCAATCTATTCCATACAAACATCAGAAGCATTGTAAACAAAATTCCAGGACTATATGCATTGATAAAATCTCACTCCCCTGACAAGTCAGCAATAATAGAATCTTGGTTAAAATTGAATATCAGTAACACAGAAATATGCCTCCCCCCGGCTTTAACATCCTTAGAGCTGCTAGACTAAACAAAAATGTAGGAAGAGCAGCAATAATGTACCACAGTGGCATAAACCTGTCACCTCTTACATCTCCTGTGCACTCCTTCCTCAATGCCGAACTACTTCTAAGTAACCTAAAACTAAACACACACAAAACAATATGTATGGCAGCCCTTTATATCCCACATGGAGATGATATCAGCACATTTGAGGACATTCTATCCTGCTTATCTGATAGTATACACACAGAGACAATTATATTAGGTGGTGTTAACACCAATGTCTCAGATAATGACTTCTAGTATAAACGTAGGGTCTATATCAGCATTTTGAAAACTGAATAGTTTGAATCACAAAATATCAAACTGAAATGATCGAACTATTAAATTTTCGAATGCTAATATAAAAAAACAAAACAGAAAAAAATCCTAAAGGGTGTAGGCAGGGGGGCAAGCCCCCCTGTACCCCACACACCCCCTGCTACTTAAATATACCAACTCCGAGACCGCACTACATTGTAGTAAATGGAAGTATCCCCTTACAGAGATTTCTGTTTACCCATTCGAAGTTCTGCACTTTCGGCATTCTCACGTCAACAATATCGCATTCAATATTGTCAATGTTCGAGATGCTGATAGGAACCCTAAATGTATACAATTTCTCCCAACTTATCAGTGGTCCTATTAGAATCAACCTGAAAAAACAGTAAAACTTCTACCTGGACTGGTTATTTAAAAGTCACTCTAAAAATATAAGCTCCCACGACACATTAGCTAGCATACTTAGTGACCATCTGCTTATATATGCCACAAGAGAATGCCATAGTTCTTCCAGGGGACAGAAATACAAAGTCTCACGCAACATAAACAGCTTTGACCCACAACTGATTTAACACCTCACTACAGTCTCACAACTGACACATCCTAAAAGTTTTGCCACTAGATAATGCTGTTGAGTATTTTAATAAGATATTTATGGAACTTCTAAACAGTTGCCCCCCCCCCCCCCCCAGGCTTAAAAAAGTGCAAAACAACCCTGCTCCTTGGCTCATCCCTACTACTAGGAGATTAATGAGGAATACAGATAAAGCCAGGAAGGTGTGGCTCAGTAATAAAACAGAAAACAATCTTCAACAATATAAATATTTATGATATAAACCCAAATATCAGATAAAACTTGACAAAAAACTTAACTACAACAATATGCAGAACATATGCTGCAAAAATTCTAGATAATTATGGGCCACCATATCTAAAATACTTCTAAAATACTACATCCTGGATCAAGTGGACAACCAAACCCCAACCCCCACTACTTTCTGGAAGAAACAGCTAACACTTTCAATGACCAATTTATCTCTAACATTGTTAAACTACTTCACAATGACACTCAAAACACATCGACCTCCTCTAATAATCTAATCACATCCCACTCAGTTTCACCTCAAAGTTCCATTAATACTCATTGTTTCTCATTTCAATCAGTATCTATCATAATAATCAAGAAATTTCTCAAACAAATTAAATCGAGTGCACTTACTCCAGATGGAATTCATTCTAATTTCTTAAAAATAGCAGCCAGCTCAATTTCCTTTCTAGTAGCCATTGTCATAAATAAGTCTATTCAGGAATCGCATGTCCCAGCCTTATGAAAAAAAATCTCACGTCACTCTGCTTCACAAGGGAGGTAACTCCAATGGTATATCCAGCTCTAGACTCATTGCCATTCTCTACCATCTTTCAAAAATTCTTGAAAAATGTATTCATGATCAATTAATGTCTCATTTACAATCTAACAACCTCCCACCCACAACATAACATGGTTTCAGACCGTGGCCTAGCACTATCACATCTCTTAAACTTCACCAACTTTATTAACCTAGCCAGAGGCAAAGGCCAACTGGTTTCTGTACTGTTTCTGGATCTGTCCAAGGCCTTTGATACTGTTTCCCATAGCCTTCTTCTAAGCCAGCACTTTGCCAAATGTCAAGCATCCCTCATATAATATGCTGATGACTCCACATTAATCTTTTCTGCTAGTAACATAATTATTCTACAATATCTCACCCAAGAGTAATTTTTGTCAGTAAAAAGCTGACTCAATAACTCCTAACTTCAACTTAATCCAAAAAAAAAAAAATCAAAGCTAATGCTATTCCCCCAAAAGTCCTTACACACCTCATACAAAATTTCTCAATAACAGCCTCTGATACCTCCCTTATAGTAGTCATCCCCCGTACCAGGCTACTAGGCATAACAACTGATGATAACCTGAAATTTGACTTACATGTTCAACAAGCTATCAAAGGTCGCTCTATAGAACAAAAGACTACTTAACTGATTTATCCAGGAACCTCCTGGCCTCTACACTCCTACTTCCCACTATCTACCATATAGTTCCCCAGTACTGCTTAATCGTCAGCCTTACATCCAAAATAAACCGAACCATGCTTTAATAAAACAGAAAAAATTGCCACTAGCTCTTCAAGCAGAACCCATCACTGCTTAGCCCTAAAACAGCTTGACTGGCTTGAATTACCCAAGCAGCTCACTTACACACAACTTCAAGGAGTCCACAAATTAATACACAAACCAGGACAAAGCAAGGTCATACAAGACTTATTACATGCATATACCCCTACTATGCTACTTCAGTCTGGAAATAAAATGCTCCTCACTACCTACAAAACACATCTATCAGCAGGAGCCTCTCTCTCTTCCAGCTACATAGCCCACTCCTGAAACTCTAGCCCCTCATCCCTTAAATATACAAGAAACCTTTCCACTTTCATGGCCAATCTAAGAACAAATATCTGTCTGATACCTGGAACTGTACATACACAACCTTCAAAATAGATGTATGATGGCCTACTCATTATAACTATGTCTTTCTCACTAATACCTCCATATCTTACCAGGTAATAAACAGACGGTCTCACTTTTATGGTAGTATACTGCTAATATATGCTATTCGACCTCTTTAGGCAACACTTAATATTATTTATTTTCCTCTCTCATGTCCTTCCATATCATTCTCATCTTTCTAATAGTAATCAATTCTCTCTCCATGTCATTAATTTTCCCTCCTGCTCATTAATTCTCATCTCATTCTCTTCCTCTGGCTATTTTGTCAGCAGAATACTCTTATCTTTCAGCTCTATACATTATTAGAAATATAGTCAGTATTTTGATTAACTACCTATTAGTTTGCTTGACAAAGGATATCCACTTCTGCAGTGTGTTTTGCTATTTGCAGTACTTATTGTATTTTTGATACTTCTGTAAATGTATTTCCATGTGGGTTTTTATCTGCTGTGGGGATTTTCTTCCCTTGTATAAAATTACTTATCAGTTACTATAAAATGTTTTTTATGTGTGTTTTTGTTAAGACTTTTCCCCCAACTCATTGTAAAATATTTAACCTGTTGTGGGGCTTTTTCTGCTTGTATGTAGTTACTCAATACTTAAATATTTTTGAATGTGTTGTAGAGCTTTTCTCCCTTGGTCTGTTCTGAAAATGAGCCATTGGTTCAGTTGGACTTTCCCGGTTATCAAAGGACAAATAAGTAATAAAGTAAATAAATAAAATAAATGTATTTATATTATGTTTGTTAGAGAAGAGAAATGCCTAATGGTAAAATCATATAACCTTAATAAGAATATCTGTAACTAAACCATACAGACTTTCCTGCATTGACAGAATGAATGAGATAGCCTATGTGCAGTATACATGTCTGATAAAGGAAATGATATAGGAGCAGAGGCTTGGTATACCTGCTCAAAGTTTTCTTATTCAGTTAGCCCATAATTATTAGACTGAATGATACATAAAACAAGTTACAAGGGTGGTCGCGGTGGTGCAGCAGTTAGCGTTGCCACCTCACAGCAAGAGGTTCTCTGGTTCGATCCTGGTCTGGGGTGCCTTCTGTGTGGAGTCTGCATGTCCTCCCTGTGGTTGCGTGGGTTTCCTCCGGGTGCTCCAGTTTCCTCTCACATCCCATAGATATGCTTTAGGTGGATTGGGCACTCTAAATTGGCCCTAGATGTGAGTGCATGTGTGTGTGTGCCTTCTGTGGAAGATTGGACGCCGGGCTGGCAACTCAACACTGTAAAACTCCACTGCCAGTCATGAGCGGACAGGTGATCCACTGTGGCGACCCCTAACTGGGAAAAAGCTGAAAGTAGAAGAAGATGTCTGGCAACATGGTGTCATTAGAACTTAATATTCATATAAGAACTATGAAAATACAATATTGTAAAATCTTACCACAACAGTAGATGTCCTTGCCTTCAGTATTCATTACTTGTGGGATTCCCTGTCATGGATGCCCCAGGTCGGCCAGTATACCAAAGCCTACTGTTGCTTTAAGGTGCGCTGAACATCACCCATATGCTCCTCACATAGAGTATGGCAAAAAGGTGATGTCTGGACGTATCATCCTCAGACCTGATTGCCCCAGTAGGTTCAGCAGTCTAAGGAAATCCAGGAGGAAACCAGTACATTCAGAAAGGAAAATGAACAGGATAATAAGAGGGAGGGAATACTGCAACAGTGAAACATTCATTGCTTCAATATAATTGAGTTCTGACTGAGAGTGCTACTGAAACAACTCGAAATATAAATTGATAAGTATATATTTTTGGCACTTCTTTCCAAAGTTCTACAGTATCCTAATTGTTTTGCTTGATTGATTTAGATATATAATATTTGCTGGCTTCTGATCTGAAAGTGCTATTTTTCTGAGTTGAAAGTGCTATTTTCCCTCCACCCTGCCCTCTGTATTGGTGTTTTCTTTTTATACTTGATGGCTTTGCAATTGCCCGCCCCTACTTTATATTTGATCTGTGACACTCCTCCCAGTCTAGTGTCTTTAGGTCATTCTACCTAATACAGAGAGAAGAAGAAAAATGTTTGCACTTTATGCATCTGCTTTTACTGTGTTTGTGTTTCTTCCTAATTTATTACTTATTTTGATCTTGCTGCCTGTTCTTAAAAGTACTTAATAGCATTTATTCTGCTGGATTTATTACTGCTTGTTAGTAGCTGAGTAAATTGTAACTGTTATTCTAAGCCTTTGGATTATGCACTTGGGCTTCAGACCAGTTGTTTCACATTAGGAAGGTTTGTGGTCTGCACTGTTGTGGCAGGACAGGTAGCTTACATTTTTCTGAGTTGGGAGTTGCTGATTGAAGGCTTAGTGTCTGTTATTCTAAAGTCTATTAGTACTGGTTTAAGCACTTGGGCTCTGGGCCAGTTTTTTACATTAAGAAGGTATGGGCTGCACTCTTCTGGGAGGCTGGATTCTGGCCTTCAGAGCTGGGAATTTCGGGCAACAGGCTTATTGTGCCTGCTTATTTGAACTGTTTCTTTCTGAAATTGGTGCACCTTGTTGCTGTAGCATAGACCATATTCAGGCCTGCTGAATCTAGCTTTGTTTGTATAACTTGAGCACTGATCCAGGCCATCTTTTTTTTGGAGAAGGCTCCCCTGAACCCTAGCAGCAGGAGTGTGCAGTTAGAACTTGTCTGATTAAAGACTGCTGGAGCAGGGCTCAGTTTTGAGCTTTTTTTCTGGTTAATTGGGTAACTTGTTTAAATCAGTCTGTTCGTTTTCTATTGTTTTTTATATAGATATATATATAGATATATATATATATATATATATATATATATATATATATATATATATATAAATTTGCACTTTATTCATCTGCTTTTACTGTATTTATGTTTCTTCCTACTTTATTACTACGGGCATTGACTACAACTCTGATCTGAGATATATAACAATAAGCATCCTTTTCTGTGCATTTAAAGTGTTTTTTTATTGTATCTGCTTTATTTTCTGAAAAAAAACAACAAATATACTTGTTTCTTGCCTTTCTAAGCTAGTATAGTCCAGTTTTCAGGTTAAGTGCTGAATTCAGGGCTGTGTTACAAATCTCTGTGTTTGCCCATACATTACTTAAATATAAGGAAGTTTCTCTGTTCACCTGTGAGAGAGGGGAGCTTTGAGCAGCCTATCTGTCCCTGGAGGAGTGGTTTCAGCCCAGACATTAGTAGTTTATTGGCCATTTGGGGCTAATTTCTATCTCTTTCATTTCCCTGCTATAAATACCACATTTGCCCGGTTTTACATGCCAGGCAGCGCCGGTTAGCTAGGGTATAACTATTCCCAGCTCCACAACGTCTCCTCTTCAATTATTCCCTTGGAACTAGACAAACTTTCAACTTAAGCACTCAAGCCATTCATTTCTCAGCCCAGCACTTGCTCAAAACTCATAGCAAGAACTTATAAACCCTAGCACTAGACCCTCCTATACTGTACAGAAGGACAAAGCTCTCTATTCAACCTTACCAGCCATTCAGTAAAACATGTCACTGTACCTATCCATGCAAGTCCAAAGGGCAGTTTCATACGTACTCTCCAGTCCAACTGGTGAATCTGAGCATTTTGAGGCAATGTTACAACTGCCTCATGTACACAGACAACCCTCTCCTCCTACCACCAAACACCAATACATGTGAAAGATGCAATTATACGGCCAAACTGGAGGCTAAGCTCTCTAAACCCAAGGCTGGATCAGACAGTCAAGAGGTGAAGAGAAATACTTGCATCACACCACCAGTCTCACATAGACCCATTAAACCCAGCACCAGCAAAAAACACAGATAAATACATGAAAACATACTCGGAGGCTCTAAATAAAAATCTGCAAAAGCAACAGAGACCTCCAAATCAGACATCCAAGCAAACTTCACCCCCCCAACACAAATCATGAAACACATACTTCACAAAACCAGTGTGCCATGCAATCACAGCCCTTAAGGCAAAATAACATACCCAACATACTAGTAATAGGTGACTCGATAGTCAGGCATACTGACGTCCCACTCACTAGGCTGAATAAGGAGAAGGTTACTGTTAGCTGCCTGTCGGGTGCCAGGATCTGCCACATAACACAAGCACTGAGTTCACTCCAGAAAAAGTACAAATATGACTCTGTCATTGTCCATGTTGGTGTGAATGACCTGAGCTGTACCTCCCTAGACTACATGAAAAGAGACATGGAATAGCTCTCTGATCTTGTAGACCAGGCCGGTATGACCCTGACCCTGAGTAGCATCCTGCCCTCACCAAGAATGATACCACGGTATAAAGAAAACATTATCAGTTTCAACAACTGGCTAAGTTTCTGGTGTCATTCAAAGGGGATCCAGTGTCTGTCCACCTGGATGACATGCTCGACAAGCCATGCTGCTTCGCTAGAGATGGCTTGCACCTGTCACCCTTAGGCTTTCGAATACTGGCCAAGGCTCTTGCCACCCCCATAGTGCTTTTTTTAGGCAAGGCTCAAAAGACAAACCCACCACCATAAATAGCACAAGTAACAAAAAACTGAGGGTAATGCTACTCAATGCTAGAGGACTAACCCTCAGAATGCACGCACTCGAGGCACTCCTCAGTATGGAGAAAATCGATGTATGTGCAGTAACAGAAACCTGGTTTAAGGCTCCAGAGAGCACCCCAGCACTACCAGGCTACAACTCATACCATACATTTCAGCCACAGAACCCGGACCAAAATACAAAAGATGGGGGTGTATCCATATTCATCAAGGATACCCACACCTCCAGGTTAGTGGCACAGCACGATGCTTCAGAGATCATCCACGTGCATCTAACAATGGGAAAAACTGCAATTCAAATTGTAGCTTGCTACAGATCACCCACCATGTCCCACGACCCCCATTCTGCATTTCTGGAAACACTGGGAAATATAAAGGTCCTATCAAACATTAACTGGAAGAACTAATCAAGTACTAACTCCGTTGCCCAACATTTCCTAGAATTTATAAACTCAAACACCCTGGATCAACTGGTCAACATTCCCACCAGAGGTGACAACATATTGGACCTGGTCATCACCATCATGTGTGACTGGTGCTCCACACTGGAGGTCAACCCCTTGCTGGTTAGATCTGACCATAAACAAATCACTTTGGATATCCACATTCAACCCCCACCCCCGGATAAGGAAACCAGAGTGAAAAGCTTTTCAAAAGCAAACTTCACGTTACTTGAGATCAAGGTGGAAAGTTTCAAATCCCCCATGCTAAAGGATAATGTTGTCCAAGCTGCAACATCCCTTGCTAATGCATTCTACGGGCACTTACAAGAATGCATGGATCGTGCTATCCCAAGCAAAACCAAGACTCACTCCTCCAAGCAAGGGAAACCAGTCTGGTGGACTCCTGCCATAAACAAGCTATACAATAGAAGGAGGAAACTAGTACAGAAAAGATTCAAATCCCAAGAAGGGAAGACATCCCTGATCAGTATCAGCAAGAAACTACAATCCCTCATAAAATCATCCAATGCGAGTTTTGAAAGAAAAATTGCCAAGGACTCCAAAGATAAACACAAGGCATTCTTTAGCTAGGTCAAGAATCTAAGTGGCAATGCTCAGATCTACTCGGAGTTAGTGCAGAATGGTACAAAATACACTGAACCGACTGATATTGCCAACATCCCGGCAGACAGGTTCAGTGCAAACTTCACCTCCCTCTCACCCCCAAAAGGGCCCATAACTATACCAGAAGAATGTAGATCCCCTGAAATCACAGACACTCAGGTTAAAACAGCCCTCTCCAAAGCCAAAAACACAGCATCAATGAGTCTGTACTGTGTTCCAGGCTGCGTCCTACACAAGCTCAAAGATGAACTAACCCCTCACCTAAACACATTGTTCAGACTCAGCCTCTCCACAGGTTATGTACCCATAGAGTGGCGCACAGCAACGGTTATTCCACTCCACAAAGATGGAGCCACAACAGACTAGCTTGGCCTACAAGGCTATGGAGCGCATCATCATGGAACTCATTAACAGAGACATTGGGAAGCTCCAAACACTGGACCCTACCCTGTTCGGCTTTGTTAAGGGTAGATCATGCCTCCTAAACCTGGTGGACTTCTTTGAGACAGTTACCAAGGCTATAGATGAGGGAAAGGTGGTACACACAGCCTACCTAGACCTTGCAAAAGCCTTCAACACCATTCCCCATTCTGGTATTTTAGACAAGCTCACCAGCCTGAACATAAACTCCTATGTCACAAGATGGGTTGCCAACTGGCTCATGGACAGAACCCACATGGTAAGAGTTGCAGGAGCTAGGTCTGACTCTAAACCGGTTACAAATGGCATTCCCCAGGGCTCAGTCCTAGGACCCCTCCTGTTTGGCGTATACTTCTCAGAGGTACAGGCAAGCACAGGAGGACTATGGCTGACCACGTCCGCAGATGACTGCAAACTAGGGGCTGTAATTGACTCTTCAGCTGACACAGACATCCTCCAAAAGAGTCTCACTGAGATGGATACCTGGTATCAAAATCATGGCCTCAAGCTAAATGCAAAAAACTGCATAGTCATCTCCTTTGGAAAAAAACAAAGTACCCACAAACTACCACATAGGTGGTAGTTCCCTAAATACGGAAGACATAATAAGGGATCTGGGGACCCAAGTAGATAGTGATCTCTCCTTTGATAATCACATTTGCAAAGTGGTTAGAAAATCCTTCTATGTGGCCCACCTTATCACAAAAGGGTTGACATCCAGATCAAAAGAGGTCATTGTGCCCCTCTACTCATCGCTTATCAGACCCATCATAGAGTACAACGCCCCATTTGGGATGTATCTTACAAGACACCTGCAACAGCTTGAAAGACCACAGAAGTACCTCACCAAGAGGATCACTGGCCTCAAACAGATGCCCTATGCAGCTCAACTGAAGAAACTCCAGATGTACTTGGTTGCTTACCGCCTACTCAGAGGTGATCTCTGCCTGACATACAAGGCCATGTCCAACCCAGAACTGATGGACATGCTCCACCTAAAGAAAAGCTTATCCCCTAGAGCCACACACTCTAGGGATGTAAACCTCACCACAACAATAAATAGAACGTGCTGGAGGGATGCATTGGAACAAGATTCCAATCTACATTAGGCAGAGCTCCTCGCTAATGCTCTTCAAGAGAAACCTTGATGAGTGGATGGGAAACAGAAAGTTTACCCCGTGGATCACTTCAGTGGATCTGCTGGACAGAGGCACAGGGAACTAATCTAAGGGGGCGGTGAAAGCCAACACATTCTAGCTAGGCTTATAAATGCCTTAGGGCAGATAGCCTAGTACCTACCTATGAACCTATGAACCTATAAAGGCAAGGACATCCACTGTTATGGTAAGATTTTACACAACTGTACTATGTCCTTACATTCACTGCTGCAGTATTCATTACTTGTGAGAGAGTGCCAAAGCTCAGGAAGAAACTTGGGAGGAGGAAGGAGCAGCAGGGCCCTCTAAGAAGCCATGAGAAATGGCCCTAGCAAAACCAGCTCTAGCTGAAGAAATTCCATCCAACTTGTAGTGCTTGGTAAAACTATGCACAGAAGTCCAGGTAGCTGCTTAAAGAATAGAATTATTATCCAACCTCTTGAAAAAAGGCACCAGAAGAAGCCACAGCTCTAACAGAATGAGCCTTTACAGAAGATGGAAGGCTCTTGCCATGAAAAGTGTAACAAAAAGAAATAGCCTTTGAAATCCAAGAATAAATAGTTTGCATGGATACAGCTAAGTCTAAAGACTTAGGATGAAAAGATAAAAAAATGACTGATCAGATGCTCTAATAGCCTTAGTCTTATCCAAATAAAATATGAGTCGTCTATGCATGTCCAAAGTATGCAGCACCCTGCCATTGTCAGATTGTGGAGAGGGGGAAAAGTAGGCAAATGAACAAACTAAGTGACAACTCATTAACTACCTTAAGCATAAAAGAAGGTTTAGTACACAAGCAAGGACACCCAGTCCTTATGAAATATCAGAAAAGAAGGACAAGCCGTAAGGGCTTGCAACCCAGACACCTGTCTGGCAAAAGTAAGAGCTAACAAAAGGACAGCCTTTCAAGAAAAATGTTGCAAAAGAGCTGAATCAGCAGTTTCAAAGGAAGCCTTAGTCAAATTCTCCAAAACAAAATAAAGATCCCAGGGAGGAGGAAAAGGCTTCCTGGGAGGTCTAGTATTATGGACCTCTTTAAGAAATTGTTTAGCCTCAAATCTAGAAGCTAAAGGAAGAGATAAAGGTAGAATTACGACTGCTGAAATACACAAATGCATTCTATAAGCACTTACCCAAGTGCATGGGATTGTGCTTTCCCAAACATAACCAAGACACTATCCTCCAAAAAAAGGAAGCCAATCTGGTGGTCCCCTGCCATAAACAAACTTTACAACAGAAGGAAGGAAGTGTTGCCAAAGAGAGTAAAATCCCATGAATGGAGGAGGTCCCTGGTCAGCGTCAGTAAGAAATTGAGATCTCTTATAAGATCCTCCAAAGCTAGCTATGAAAACAAAATCACCACTGATTCTAAGGGCAACCACAAAGCATTCTATAGTTATGTCAAGAATCCTAATGGCAACACCCAGATCTGCTCTGAGTTACAGCACAACGGCATGAAAATTACAGAACCAACAGATATTGCTAACATCCTGGCAGATAGATTCAGTGCTAACTTTACCCCCCCTCTCACCCCTAAATGGCCCATATCTATACAGGAAGAATGCAGAGTCCCTGTAATCACATCTATGCAGTTAAATCTGCACTCTCTTAAACCAAAAACACAGCATCCATGGGACCGGACAACATCCCAGGCTGCATTTTACATGAACTTAAAACAAACTGGCTTCCCATCTAAGCACCATGTTCAGTCATAGTCTCACATCAGGCTTTATGCCCACTGAATGGCACACAGCAACAGTTATCCCACTCCACCAAGGGGGAGCCATCACTGATCCTGGGAACTATTGCCCTATTAGCCTAATGAGCCTGGTCTGCAAGGCCATGGAACATATCATCATGGAACTCATAAACAAATCCATTGGTAACCTCCAAACTCTGGACCCTAACCAGTTCGGGTTTGTGAAAGGCAGATCATGCCTTCTGAATCTGATCGACTTCTTTGAGGCAGTCACCAAAACCGTAGATGACGGTAAGGTGGTTCACACAGCCTATCTTGACCTCGCCAAGGCTTTCGACACCATCCCCCATTCTGGAATTATAGCTAAACTCACTAAACTAAGTATAAATCCCTACATCACAAGATGGGTTACCACCTGGCTCACTGACAGAATCCACACTGTAAAAGTTGCAGACTTTAAATCTGACTTCAAACCAGTGACAAGTGGAGTATCACAGGGTTCAGTCCTGGGACCTCTCCTTTTCGGCATCTACTTCTCTGAAGTACAGGCTAGCACAGAAGGCCTCTGGCTAACAAAGTTTACAGATGACTGCAAATTAGGAGCCATAGTCGAGTCCCCAAATGATGTGGACATCCTACAGAAGAGCCTCACTGAGACAGATGCCTGGTGTCAGAGGCATGGCCTCAAGCTCAGTGCCAAAAAGTGCATTGTCATCCCCTTTGATAGAAACTCTGTACCCATGAACTACCACATAAATGACAGTCTACTTAATGCTGAATGTGTGATAAGAGACCTTGGGACCCAGGTGGACAGTAGTCTCTCTTTTGATAATCACATTGCCACAGTAGTCAGGAAATCCTTCTATGTGGCACACCTCATCACAAAAGGGTTCTCATCCAGGAAAAAACAGATCATTGTTCCCCTCTACTCAGCACTCATTAGACCCATTATAGAGTACAACGCCCATTTTGGAATGTACCTCACAAAACATCTGCAGCAGCTGGAAAGGCCACAGAAGTACCTCACAAAGAGGATTACTGGCCTCAAACAGATGCCCTACACTGACCATCTCAAAAAACTCCAGCTTTACTTTGTAGCATATCACCTACTCTGAGGAGATCTCTGTCTAACATATAAATCTATGTTAAACCCAGAGCTGTTGGACATGCTACACCTAAAGAAATCCCAATTCCTCCAAGCTACACACTCTAGGGACCTAAACCTTGTCACCACAATAAACAGGACATGCTGGAGGGATAGATTCCTGCCCCAGTGACTTCCTATACTCTGGAACAAGCTACCCATCTATGTCAAGCAAAGTTCCTCATTAGGACTTTTCAAGAAAAATCTTGATGAGTGGATGGGAAATAGGAAATACACCCTGGGGATCACTTCTGCTTGACAGGGGCACAGGAAATTAACTTTTTTGGGTGGCATAAGCCAGGGAACCTTGTTGGCTAGGCTTACGTAGGCCCTTGGGTCGATGGCCTAGTACCTATCTATGAACCTATGAACAAGAGAAACAGCTGATAAGTGGGTCTTAATAGAAGAATAGGCTGAGCCAGCATTGAGCAACTCACCCAAATAAGAGAGAACCAATGGAACATCCTCTGAAAGTGGGCCCAGGTTACAAGAGAGACAACAAATAGAAAACCTCTTCCATTTGCATAAGTAGGATTTCCTAGAAGAGGTTTCCTGGCCTCCTGCAGGACCTGCAGCTATTCTGCAGAAAAAAGTGTCTGTGAGGAATCAAAATCCAGTTGAAACATGGACAGGTGGGGATGGATGAGAGATCCCTTGTCTTCTGTGAGAAGATCCACCCTTGAGGTAACTTGTGATGATTGCCCTTGGCTAGATGCAGATGTAGCGGGAACCAGCCCTGTTGCCACCAAAAAAGAGTCACCAACAAGATTTTGGGAGCGTCATGTTGAATCTTGAACAAAACATTTGGAATGAGAGGAAAGGGAGGAAATGCATCAAGAAACATCCCCTTCCAAGAAAAGAGAGGGCATCCACCTACCAAACCACAGAGGAAGTTGTCTGCTCAGAGGGGAGGCAAATACATCTACTTGAGGAGTACCCCATTGGTGGACAATGTCCAGAAACACATCCATATGAAACATCCATTCAAGTTAAGGATCTGTTCAGAGTATCCGATGTAATGTTCTGATTTGAAGAGATACAATCTGCCTGAAGAGTCACATGATACTTGACAGCAAGTTCCCATAGCAGAAGTGTCAACTGGCAAAGAAGATAAGATATCATTTCTCCCTGTTTGTTTATATACCACACCACTGTGGTATTGTCTGTGAATACCTTGAGAGTCCCTGAAGAAAAAAAGAGGATGAAAGGCCTGAAGAGCCAGCAAACAAGCTCTCATCTTTTTGACAATGATGTGCTCCTTCTACTGAAGAGGTGACCACACTCCCTGTGCCTTTAGGGAGCCAAAGGTTGCTCCCCATCCCATGTCTGAAGTGTCTGTAAACAAGTTTCGGAGAGGCAAAAGGGGGGTGAAAATAGAGCCCTAGATTCAGAGACAACTGCTGGATCCAACAGTGAAGTTCCTTCTTAAGACAAGGAAGAAGAGGAACTACAATGTCTAGAGGATGTGCATGTGGAATTCATACTGACTTTAGAAGCCATTGAAATGTTCTCATGTAGAGTTTGGCCAGAGGGAGCATCGGAATGGTGGATACCATGAAACCAAGAGCTTTCAGAAACTCCCTGGCTTTAATGGAGGTCAGAGGAAGAAGAGTTTGAAAGAAAGAAATGAAAGTTAAGGCCTTTGGAGAAGGCAGGAAAGCCAGCAATTGCACCATCTGAATCCTGTAATCTAGAAAAACATGATCCTGAGGAGGCTGAGAAACATCCATAAAAGGGGGATTGGATTTCCACACTGTGGACTACCCCTTATGAATGATGGACAGAACCCAAGAATCCTGAATAATCTGAGGCCAAACAGAAAGAGAAAAAGAAAGGTGAAGTGAAAGTAGACTGTGGCTGGGGAGACAGATAGTCATATGGCAACTTATTTATCAGGAAAGGAAGGCTTCTGAATCCCTGATGTTTTGTGGCCTTACCAGGAGGACCCAACTTGCCACTCTATTTACCTTTCTTAGAAGGGTGAGATTGCCTATGAACAAAGACTGTGATTGGGATAGCTTCTCTGAAATTTAGGCACAGAAGAAACAAACACGTTTAAGCTCCCACAAGGCCTTCACCTTATCCTGAGGGGACTTAAACAAACCAGCAGCTGCTTCGCCAAACAAAAGTTTATTATCCAGAGGAGCATCTATGAACTTAGCCTTAATATTATCAAGTAAATATTGAAGCATAATCCAAGAATATCTCCTCATCACTGAAACAAAAGCAGCAGCCCTAGAAGAGGTATCTGCTGCATCATAACTACATGTGATAGAATGACAAACCATTTGAGAGGAAGTCCCAGGTAAGGAAAGAGCAGAAGTCTTACTCTCAGAGTCTGGAATATCAGAAAAAAGCTGACAGGCCTAACAAATGAGAGTCAACACATACCTAGACATCTGGGTCTGCTAATTAATAGATAATGAAATACCATGCAAGTGAAGCCAAGTGCATGGGACAACAGCCAAATTAATATATTCCAATGGCCAGCACTCATCCACGGTGGAAATGACAGCACCAACTAAAAAAAATGCAGAAAATGGAAAATATAAAGTAATGTATTTCAATAACAACATACTGGCTTCAGCTAACCAGCCATCTTCAGTGCTTGATCATCAAGACAGTGTAAAATCCCTTAAATAACAACACAGTAGCACTGCTTGGTTAATTACAAAGAGTCATTAAGACTGAAAGAAAAAAAGAGCACCCAACCTAATAATCCAACTCTTCTCTTTTTTTTTCAAAGTACTATGCCAACCCCCCTTATAGCATCTATTTAACACAATTTGTCTATAATTGTAAATTTAAACCTCACCATTTTATGGTGTAAAGTGTGTTTAAACAAAGCATTTGACACTGTGGAACATCTAATATCACTAAGATGTTCAGAAATTCTAACTTTCAATGGACCTGAGGTCTGTCCCACATAAAAAGCCGAACAGTTACATGTGGCCAAATATATAACCCAATCAGTGTCACAATTCCCAAAAATTCTTAAATGATATACCCTTGATATATTACTAGATGAAAAAGATTCAGTCTTGGAGATATATTTACAAAAACTGCAGTGACCACAGGTCTGGCAGTTTTTAATCATGATGCCCTCCAAGGTCAACTGACCCAATGACTGGATATACATGTTTCCCCTTTTATGACTGCTGAACTACCCTCCCAACATTTTTCCTCTTCTAAAAGAAAATTGACATCTAACTGACAATATATGTTTAACCTGTTATCCAACAAAAGAGTATTCCAATGTTTATGAACAAGATCCATAAGAAGATTGGTATTAATCCCAAAGCAGGTTGTACACCTAAGTGGCCCTTTTACACCATCCTTAGTTTTGCATTTAAATGTCCTCTATCAACACTTTTTATCAAATCACAAATCACCACAATATCAGCTTGCTTGTATCTCCTATCAAAAAACCTCCTGACCATATCCTTTACCTCATTATTATATACCGAATCATAAGAACATATTCTCTTCAACCTCAAAAATTGAGAGTTAGGTATATTTTTTTATCACATGAGGAGGATGACCACTATTGACACACAAAAGGATATTCTTCTGGGGAAATTTCTTAAACATTTGACTGTCTAATGTCCCATCTTCCTTGACAATAATCATCACATGTAGAAAAGTTATTTGTCTAGTGTCATAGTGTATAATTAACCATATCCCCCATTTATTATCATTCAAATATTCAACAAATTCCAGTAAATATGGGGTATCCGACCTCCAGACTAACCAACAATTATCTAAATATCTTCTCCAGATGTCCACAGATTATAAATAGATATTGTGGGACTCATCATATACAAGCTGTTCTGCAATAAACCCATAAAAAGGTCTGCACGAATTGGAGCAAATGACACACCCATAGCAGTCCCCCTCAACTGTAAATAACATTTGTCTTTAAAGTAAAGCACATTTTTGTCAGATCATGTTTAGTCAAGCTTAACAAGAATGTGTTACAACCTGGGCTATAAATAGAAGTCTTGTTCAACCAATATTCCAAGGCCATCAAACCCACCCAGAGAGGGATGTTCATATATAGGGGCTTGACATCAAGAGTGCATAAAAGCCAGCCATGATCCAATTGCATTTGTTCAATAATGGTCAAAAATTCAGTAGTATCCTAAATTCGAGACCGAACCATACACAATAAAGGTTTCAAATAATGTGAAAGATATTCTGAAAGTGGTTCTGTCAATGATCCCCTACCCTGAAAAAATAGGTCTTCCAGGAGGGCATTCAGGACTTTTATGGATCTTTGGCAGTAGGTAAAAATATTGTCTTAACAGATCCTGTATGACTGACACAAGGTATCCCTGGAAATAATACCTTTCTCAACAGCCAATTAAAAAAAAATCAATCTCCATTTTAAATCTAAGTATTGGATCCAAATACATTCTTTGATAGTATCATTGGTCAGTTAATTGTTTTGGGGCTTCAACATAATACATAGCCCAATCCCATAAAACTACTGTGCCACCCTTTATCTGCTTGGTTAATAATCAAATGTTTATTTGAGGCTAAACTATTAATTGCCTGTCATTCTTCCTTAGTTAGATTATTTTTTTATAGTAGAAAGGCATTATACATAGGATATAATTCCTTTAATAATTGTTGCTGAAAGATAGCCACAATTTTTTTACTTGGGGGCACAAAGGTGGAGGGCTTGAGTCTAAAATCAGAGGGTGTACTATTATCATATTGCTTATCAAAAAAGTACAATTTCAAATTAAGTAATCTATAAAAAGCAACAATATCTTGACCAAATACATCCTCCTGTACCACATAACATGGAATGAATCCCAAACCTTGATTTAATAATTCACGTAAAGTGAAAGAATTTAGGATACTACTGATAAAGTAGATGTTAACGAAATAGAAAACAAAAGAAGCACTCCACGGCTTAGCGGCAACACTTATTATAGAATAAAAATAGTAAGCGCTTTCACGTTACGAGGAACATTTCTTCAGACTTCAAAAAACACATATCCTGACTGCATTTAAATATATATCTATACACTTACTAACCAACCACTAAAGGCAGATCATTAAACAATCAAGTGAGATAGTTAATTAATTAATTTATCAATTAATTATGTCTTCATCAATTAGAAATATATACATCTATAGGGAAACTCTATATAAAACCTTATATAACAAAACTTCCTATCTATACATTGTAATCAACTGTTTTAAAATGTTAACAAAAATTCTTGATACTATATAAATATATATATATATATATATATATATATATATATATATATATATATATATGGTGCGAATGTTATAAATAATAAATAATAAAATAAATAATGAATAATGATTCTATTTAATAATATAAAAATATATAAATATAAATGAATATATAAAAAAAACACCTTCTATAGATTTCATAAATGAATGTACTTATAATAAAATATCTATATTTATGGTAAAATAGTACAAAACCACACTTGTAATAAAGACATATGTATATATTCATATTAATATCATATGTTGTATTTCTTTGATGAATCTAAAAGTTTCTATAAAATATACAAAACAAACATCTTATTTGAATATAGATACCCAGTAAAAACAGAGAGACTGGGTAATATCAGAAATTATACAGAAGAAAGAGAGAACAAATGGATAATAAGATTACAAGCCAATAGAGGACATGGCTTGAATGAGAAAATCTCACTTAAGCCATTTTTATTAGCCAAACCATATAAACATTGAACTAGCCTTAGGTTGTTATTCATGGAACATCACTTATTTATATTGTACGTGTATTTTTGATAGCTGTAGATGTTTACAAAAAGTTTTCTTCCTATATATATATATATACATACATATTTTATATGTCTATTCCCATCATATGATAATTATAACAATCATGAATATTATTATTATTATTATTTAATATTATCAATATCAGAAGATGTATACAGTATCTATATTCAAATAAGATGTTTGTTTTGTATATTTTATAGAAACTTTTAGATTCATCAAAGAATACAACTTTGTTGCTTATTTATATAAGTGATATATTTATATGATATTAATATGAATATATACATATGTCTTTATTACAGGTGTGGTTTTGTACTATTTTACCATAAAGATAGATATTTTATTATAAGCACATTCATTTATGAAATCTATAGAATGTGTTTTTTTTATATATTCATTTATATTTATATATTTTTATATTATTAAATAGAATCATTATTCATTATTTATTTTATTATTTATTATTTATAACATTCACACCATATATATATATTTATATAGTATCAAGAATTTTTGTTAAAATTTTAAAACAGTTGATTACAATGTATAGATAGGACGTTTTGTTATATAAGGTTTTATATAGAGTTTCCCTATAGATGTATATATTTCTAATTGATGAAGACATAATTAATTGATAAATTAATTAATTAACTATCTCACTTGATTGTTTAATGATCTGCCTTTAGTGGTTGGTTAGTAAGTGTATAGATATATATTTAAATGCAGTCAGGATATGTGTTTTTTGAAGTCTGAAGAAACGTTCCTCGTAACGTGAAAGCGCTTACTATTTTTATTCTATAATAAGTGTTGCCCCTAAGCTGAAGGAGTGCTTCTTTTGTTTTCTATTTCGTTAACAGAGACTTTATCTTGAGAGGCACCTAGCCCAGGACTGGTTTGTTTTATCTGAACTACTGATAAAGTCACCAAAGCCATAGATGAAGGGAAGGTAGTCCACACAGCCTATCTGGACCTTGCAAAGGCATTTGACACAATACCCCACTTGGATATCATAGATAAGCTATCCAGCTTAAATATAAACCCCTATGTCACAAGATGGGTCGCAAACTGGCTCAAAGACAGAACCCACAGAGTGAGAGTTGCTGGAGCCATGTCAGACTCGAAACCGGTCACAAGTGGCGTCCCACAGGGTTCTGTCCTGGGATCACTCTTGTTTGGTATATACTTTTCCGAGGTACAGGCAAACGTGGGAGGACTATGGCTCGCCAAGTTCGCAAATGACTGCAAACTGGGTGCCATAATCAACTCTTCAGCTGACACAAACATCCTTATAAAAGGTCTCACAGAGACAGATAACTGGTGCCAGCGCCATGGTTTAAAGCTAAATGCCAAAAAATGTATAGTCATACCCTTTGGCAAAAACAATGTGCCCACAAATTACCACATAGGCGGAAACCCATTAAGTACAGAGAAATTTATTAGGGACCTGGGGACCCAAGTTGATAGCAATCTCTCCTTTGAAAACCATATTGCCAAAGTGGTTAGAAAGACCTTCTACATAGCCCACCTCATCATGAAGGGTTTCACATCTAGATCAAGAGAGGTAATCGTGCTCCTTTATTCATCCCTCATCAGGCCCATCATAGAATACAATGCCCCTTTTGGGATGTACCTTACCTGACACCTGCAGCAATTAGAAAGACCCCAAAAGTATCTCACCAAGAGGATCAAGGGTCTCAAACAGATGCCATATGCTGCTCGGTTAAAAAAGCTCCAGCTCTACTCAGTTGCATACCGCCTACTTCGAGGCGATCTATGCCTGACATACAAAGCTATGTCAAATCCAGAATTAATGGACATGCTCCACCTCAGTAAATCTAAACCCCTTAGAGCCACACGCTTGAGGGACTTGAACCTCAGCACAGAAATAAATAGAACTTGCTGGAGGGACAGGTTCATAACCCAGAGGCTCCCTTCGCTCTGGAATAGAATTCCAGTTCATGTGAGGCAGAGCACCTCACTGAATCTCTTCAAGAAGAATCTCGATAGGTGGATGGGGGATCGTAGGTTTGTCCCAGGGATTACTCCCGTGTCACTATTAGACAGAGGCGCAGTAAACTAAACCTTAAAAAGGGCACAGTATACTCAAATCAAGGGGTGGCGTAAGCCATACAGAATCGGGCTAGGCTTATAATTGCCCCAGGGCAGATAGCCTAGTATGAACCTATGAACCTATGAACCTATGAACGTTCAACAGGCAACAGACACAGATGAAATATTATAACATTTCTATTTCCAATTAATTGGCCACTGTCAGCTGTAGTAAGTTCTCTAAAGTGGGAACACCTACATTGATGTTTCCTCCCAGCCCTTCTAGTTAACTTAAAGGGACATCCTGCATTTTCTTCTTAGAGACAACGAGGATGGCAAAGTGTCTACATCCGTCTCTGTGGCTGAAGAAAAATTCTTCAGCCGAAGTTTCTGGTGTGCTATCAGTTCTCTTTAAGATAGACTTATGCCTTTTACATTTTTTAATATAAGGTTGTTGCTTGGTATTGGCAAATTTCACAACATTTTTCATGTTCGATTGCCTACTATTCTGATAATGTAGAGATATGAAGACTTTGCTATTCCCTAAAGAACATTTTAAGCACCCTAGTTTTTAATTCCTGTTCCACTGAAACCAAATTTTTAGTTAATAAATCAGCATGTTTCCTATATTCTGCCTGTTGTTCAAATTTTCTTATTTAATCAAATAACTACTTAACCTTATCGATCATTTGATTCATCCGTCATCCTTATGCCCTGTATTCTTTTAGTGAGGAACCTTTGTGGACGTTTCAGTTGTTGGATTTACCTGGTTAGGTACATTTAGCCAACAAGCACAGAAATAATTAAGTTCTAGTGTAACAGCATCCACGAATTCAGCACCAGCACTTCCAAAGCACTCCACAGGTCACCAGGTTCAACAAAGTTTATTACATAAAATAAAAGTTAAGCGCTTTCATCTTACATCCAAGACTTCTTCAGAACAATGATTCATACATAAATTAATCATTTTATAGTCCCTTCTCTCATCACATGATTTAAGTCCTACAAGATCAAAATGCATATTTAAAGTGCTAGTGCTGCATTTTATTCTTTCCCTTTCCTACTAAATTCCTTTTGCCATATAGATACTTTTAAAAAACAACTTTTTAAAAAAAAACTTGTATAAAAACAACTCTAATAAAATCATACAGCTGCTATGTACATATTTACACATGTTCTTAAAAAATTATGACCTCAAAAGTGTGGTGTATATTTTATAGCAGGGGCTTAACTGATATATATTCATTTATTCCAGGATAAACAGATGCATTGAGCTGAATCTGCCACCTGGTTTCTTTTTCCCCTACTGTTTTTTTAATGTCCCCTCCCCTCCTATTGGGTTTAATTGTTTCTGAGATACCAAAATGAAAAGTGTTGCATTTTTCGTTCTCCTTGATGTGTTTCCATAAAGCATTTTTGTCATCATGTTTCTTAATACAATACAGGTGGTCGTATATTCTATTGCGTAGGCATCTGGTAGTCTTACCTACATAGAAACATGCACACTGTGTGCATTTAGCTAAATATATTAGGTACTTAGATCTACAATTCCCTTCTTTAAACCTTATTACTGTGTTATTATAGTTTTCTAACCTAATACTTGGACTGTTCACTATGTATTGACATTGTGAACATGTTCCACATTTTCTGGTACCCAGAATGTCCCTTGATGTACTTTTAATAATGGTTTTCTTTTCTAACAGATTTTTAATATTGTTTCCATTCTTGTGTACACAAGTGGGTCCCTCCCCCACAACTTTGTATACTGCTTCATCTGCCATTAATATATTCCAATTTTTTCTTATTATATTTTTAATTATCTCACATTCAGGTGCATATCTTAAAATACATGCTTTGCTGTATCTGTTCACATTTTTTCTATTGTCAGGATTGTTATCAACATCTTCATTTGTGATACCCAACAAGGGTCTATACCTAGTTTTACTTAATTTCTTGACATACTGTATAATGTCAAGTATCATGCTCCATGGATATCCCCTATCTAAGAAAAAATGTCCTGTTTTCATTAGTTCTCTATCCAAATCTATAGGATCCGATGTCATCCGTGCCACTCGAATGCATTGTCCTTTTATTATATTTCTTTTCTGTATATAAGGATGATTGCTAGAGAAGTGTAAGTATGAATTGCTAAAGGTAGCCTTTCTAAAAATATTGGACTTAAATTTCCCCTCATTAATAGTTATAAGGGTATCAAGGTAGGGAATGCTTTCCTTCTCAATATTGAATGTAAATTTAAAATTTTCACTACAGGAATTGAGATATACCTTAAATTCCTCTAATTCACACAGACTACCCTTCCAAACGATAAAAATGTCATCTAGGAACCTAAGATAGCAGGACATGTACCCATTCCATTTTGTATTTGTGATGTATTCAGTCTCCCAATCAAAAAGTACCAAGTTGGCGAATATGGGGGCGCAGGAGGCCCGCATTGCCACCCCCCTGGTTTGCTTGTAATATTCTCCTTCATAGAATATGTAATTGTGCGATAACACTAAATCCATAAATTCTAATATGTACAGAGCAGCTGTATGATTTTATTAGAGTTGTTTTTATACAATTTTTTAAAAAAAGTTGTTTTTTAAAAGTATCTATATGGCAAAAGGAATTTAGTAGGAAAGGGAAAGAATAAAATGCAGCACTAGCACTTTAAATATGCATTTTGATCTTGTAGGTCTTAAATCATGTGATGAGAGAAGGGACTATAAAATGATTAATTTATGTATGAATCATTGTTCTGAAGAAGTCTTGGATGTAAGATGAAAGCGCTTAACTTTTATTTTATGTAATAAACTTTGTTGAACCTGGTGACCTGTGGAGTGCTTTGGAAGTGCTGGTGCTGAATTCGTGGATGCTGTTACACTAGAACTTAATTATTTCTGTGCTTACTGGTTGACTGTTCTGGTTATCGTTCAATTTTTACATTTAGCCAACAGTTAAAGGGTTGGATGAACTGCTTATGCAGGACTGGCAAGAGGTCCAACAGTTGGCCTCTATGCTTTTTGTTAATGTATTGTTGTCTTTTTATAAACAACTACTGAATCAATTGATCGATAAGGTTAAGCAGTTATTTGATGAAATAAGAAAATTTGAACAGCAGGCAGAATATAGGAAGCAGGTTGATTTAATATCTAAAAATTTGGTTTCAGTGGAATAGGAATTAAAAGCCAGGGTGCTTAAAATGTTCTCTAGGGACTCTATAGATTATCAGAATGATAGGCAATTTAACATGTGCCTCTTGTGGGAGGAGAGGCTGGACTCTGCCTTTCTGAGCTGGGAATTTCTGGTTAAAGGCTTATAGTGCCTGCATATTTGAACTGTTTCTTACTGAAATTGGTACACCTTGTTTGCTGTAGCATAGACTAGATCCAGGCCTGCTGAATCTAGCATTGTTTGTATGCTTGTTGTTTGTTTGCTTGTTATTTCCCTGAAATGCTAATTCCACCTAAAACGTGGCTTTTCAGCGCTTCTGTGGATCCCTAGTGATATCTGCATTGCTTACTGTACTTATTTCCTTGTTTCACTTGAAAGAAAGTTACTGTTTGTCATTTTTGCATTTAAGTTACCTGTAACACATTGCATTTAAGTTACCTGCCACTTGCTCACTAAAGCAATTATATAAGTCAACACTAAAAAATTAAAAGCACTACACCCTCACAAACTCCCCTTGAGTACCTTGTTCCCCATTGGCCCTTTTTTTCAATTATAAAGGAATTCCCAATACTATTCTAGCATGTCCAAAGGTCAGTTGTCAATCTCCTCCTGGTCCAGCTGGTGAATCTGGGAATCTTGAGGCAATGTTACAACTGCCTCATGTACACAGACAACCCTCTCCTCCTCCCAACAAATTCCAACACATGTGAGAGATGCAACCATATAGCCAAACTGGAGGCTAAGCTTTCTCAACTCAGTACTGGCGTAACCAGTCAGGAGGAGAAGGAAACCACACACACTACAATTCCAGTCTCACATAGACCTACCACGACAGCAAACCAAACACATAAACACACAAAAACATACTCAGAGGCTCTAAATAAAAATCTGCCTAAGCAGCAGAGACCTCCAAAGCAGACACCCAAACAACCGCTACCCCAAAACAAAACAGTTAATAAATCAGCCTGTTTCCTATATTCTGCCTGTTGTTCAAATTTTCTTATTTAATCAAATAACTGCTTAACCTTATCGGTGCAACACATAGCTCACAAAGCCAGTGTGCCGAACAGTCACAGCCCTTAAGGCTAAACAACACACCTGATACACTTGTAATAGGTGACTCTATCATCAGGCACACTGATGTCCCGCTCACCAGGCTGAACAAGGAGAAGGTCACGGTGAGCTGCCTGTCAGGCGCTAGGATCTGCCACATAACACAAGCACTCAGGTCACTCCAAGGCAAGTACAAATATGACTCAGTCATTGTCCATGCTGGTGCGTATGTCCTGAGAGGTACCTCCCTGGACTACATGAAAAGAGACATAGAGGAGCTCTCTGAGCATGTAGCCCAGGCCGGTATGACCCTGACCTTGAGTAGCAGCTTACCCTCACCAAGAATGATGCCACAATACGAAGACAATATGATCAATTTCAACAATTGGCTTAAGTATTGGTGTCATTCAAAGGGGATCCAATGCCTGTCAGCCTGGGATGACATGCTCGACAAGCCACGATGCTTCACTAGGGACGGCTTGCAGCTGTCACCCCTGGGCTTTCGGATATAGGCAAAGGCTCTTGCTACCCCCATAGTGCCTTTTTTAGGCAAGGCTCAAAAGACAAACCCACCTCCATAGGTATCACAAGGGATAAGAAACTAAGAGTAATGCTACTCAATGCCAGAAGTCTAAACCTCAAGATGCATGCACTCAAAACTCTCCTTAGCATGGAGAACATTGATATCTGTGCAGTAACAGAAACCTGGTTCAAGGCTCCCGAGAGCACCCCAGCACTACCAGGTTATACCTCATACCATGCTTTTCGGCCCCAAAACCTGGACCGAACCACAAAAGGAGGGGGAGTATCAATATTTGTCAGATACCCACGCCTCCAGGTTGGTGGCACAGCACGAAGCATCAGAGACTATCCATGTGCAACTAACAGTGGGTAAAACTGCCTTTCAGTTTATAGCCTGCTTCAGACCACCCTCCCAAACCCAGGAACCCCACTCGGCCTTCCTGAGAACACTGGAAAATATGAAGGTCTCTCCAAACACCATTATATTGGGCAACTTCAACTACCCAAACATAGACTGGGAGCATTACTCTAGCTCCAATACCGTAGCCCAAAGGTTCCTAGAATTTATAAACTCAAATGCTATGGAACAACTTGTTACCACTCCCACAAGAGGGGAAAACATACTGGACCTGATCATCACCAACATGGGGACTCTATGCTCCAGACCAGAAGTGTATCCCTCACTGGTAAGATCAGACCATAAACTAATCTCACTGGATATTCACATCCCGACCCCACCCCCTGCCCAGAAAACCACAGTGAAAAACTTCTCTAAAGCAAATTTCACACTCCTCAAAACCGAGGTGGAATCCTTCAAAGCCCCCGGGCCTGTGTAAAATACGGCCCAGACCGCAGAATCCTTTATAAATGCATTCTATGAACACCTTCAGGAATGCATGGATCATGCAATCCCAAATAAAACCAAGAATCAATCCTCCAACGGCAGACATCCTGTCTGGTGGACCCCAGCCATAAACAAACTATACAATAGAAGGAGGAAGCTACTACATGATAGAGCAAAATCCCAAAAAGGGAAGGCATCTCTGATCATTATTAGCAAAAAACTACGGGCACTCATAAAATCGCCTAAGGCCAGCTTCGAGAGAAAAATTGTACAGGACACTAAGGATAATCACAAGGCTTTCTTTAGTTATGTTAGGAACCTAGGTGGGAATTCCCAGATATGCTCAGAATTAGTCCAAAATGACAAAAAATACACCGAACCCACAGACATTGCCAACATCCTAGCTGACAGGTTCAGCACAAACTCCCCCCCCCACCAAAAGGGCAAATATCTATCCCAGCACAGTGCTGCCCTCCTGACATCTTAGATGCTCGGGTAAGAGCCGCCCTCTCCAAAGCAAAAATCACAGCATCAATGGGACCAGACGGTGTCCCGGGCTGCATCTTACATGAACTCCAAGAAGAGCTAAACCCAAACATAAAACTACTGTTCAGTCTCAGCTTTACTACAGGATATGTACCCAAAGAGTGGCGTACAGCAACAGTGGTCCCTCTCCACAAAGGTGGTGCCTCAACGGATCCTGGAAACTATCGCCTCATAAGCCTGACTAGCTTGGTCTGCAAAGCTATGGAAAGGATCATCATGGACCTCATAAATAAAGATATTGGGGACCTACAGACACTGGATCCTACCCAGTTCGGCTTTGTTAAGGGCAGATCCTGCCTCTTAAACCTCGTCGATTTCTTTGAAACAGTCACTTAGGCCATTGACGAGGGGAAGGTGGTCCACACAGCCTACCTGGACCTTGCAAAAGCCTTCGATACAATACCCCACTCGGGCATTATAGATAAGCTCACCAGCTTAAATATAAACCCCTATGTCACTAGATGGGCTGCAAACTGGCTCAAAGACAGAACCCACATGGTTAGAATTGCTGGAGCCATGTCAGACTCCAAACCAGTTACAAGTGGCATCCCACAAGGCTCAGTCCTGGGACCTCTCTTTTTCGGTATATATTTCTCGGAGGTACAGGCCAACACGGAAGGACTGTGGCTGACCAAGTTCGCAGAGGACTGCAAACTGGGCACCATAATCGACTCTCCAGCTGACACAAGCATCCTCCAAAAGGGCCGCATAGAAACAGACAACTGGTGCCAGAGCCATGGCTACAAGCAAAATGCAAAAAAGTGTATAGTCATCTCCTTTGGCAAAAATAAAGTGCCCAAAAATTACCACATAGGTGGTAATCCATTAAGTACAGAAGAAGTAATTAGGGACCTGGGGACCCAAGTTGATAGCAATCTCTCATTTGACAACCACGTGGCCAAAGTGGTTAAAAAAACATTTTATATAGCCCACCTAATCATGAAGGGATTCACATCTAGATCAGGGGAGGTCATCGTGCCTCTTTACTCATCCCTCATCAGGCCCATAATTGAGTACAATGCCCCTTTTGGGATGTACCTTACCAGACACCTGCAGCAACTGGAAAGACCACAAAAGTACCTCACCAAGAGGATCAAAGGGCTCAAACAGATGCCATATGCTGCCCGGTTAAAGAAACTCCAGCTCTACTCAGTGGCATACCGCCTGCTCAGAGGCGATCTGTGCCTGACATATAAAGCCATGTCCAACCCGGAATTAATGGACATGCTGCACCTCAGAAAATCCAAATCTCATTGAGCTATGCACTCAAGAGACTTGAACCTCAGCACTGAAATAAATAGGACATGCTGGATGGGCAGATTCATAACCCAGAGGCTCCCTTCACTCTGGAATAAAATCCCAGTCCAAGTTAGGCAGAGTCCCTCACTGACTCTCTTCAAAAGGAATCTTGATGAGTGGATGGGAGATCGTAGGTTTACCCTGGGTATCACTTCTGTGTCATTGTTAGACAGAGGCACAGTATACTAACCTCAAAAAAGGGCATAGCAACATTAATTTAAAATGGGTGGCGAAAGCCAAACACACTCTGGCTAGGCTTTATACATGCCCTAGGGCAGGTAGCCTAGTATGAACCTATGAACCTATGAACCTATGAAAAAGGTTCTGAAATTTGCCAATACTAAGGAACAGCCTTGTATTAAAAAATGTAAAAGGCATAGATCTAGCTTAAAAAGAACTGATAGTACACCAGTAACTTTGGCTGAAGAATTTTCTTCAGCCCCAGAGACAGATGTAGAGACTTTGCTGTCCTATCCTGCATCCAAGAGGAAGGTGCTGAATTTCCCTTTAGGCCAACTAGAAGGGCTGGGAGGAAACATTGACATAGGTGGTCCCACTTTAGTGACCTTACTACAGCTGATAGTGGCCAAGTAATTGGAAATAGAAATGTTCACAATATTTTGTCTGTGTCTTTGTTGCCTTTTGAATGTAAATCATTAAATAAAGGTTTGGGTTTCATTCCATGTTATGTGGTACCAGAGGATGTATTTGCTCAAGATATTATTGCTTTTTGTAGATTACATAATTTGAAATTGTACTTTTTTGAAAACTAATGTGATGATAGTATACTGTCTGATTTTTAGATTCAGGCCCTCCATCTTTGTGCCCCCTAGTATCAAATTTGTGGCTACCTTTCAGCAACAATTATTAAAGGAATTACATTGTATGTATAATGCCCATTCTACTATAAAAAAGAAAAATTTAACTAAGGAAGAATGGCAGGCAATTAATAGATTAGCCTCAAATAACTATTTGGTTATTAACCAAGCAGATAAATGGTGGCACAGTAGTTTTATGGGATTGGGCCATGTACTATGCTGAAGCCCAAAAACAATTAACTGACCAATTATACTATCAAAGAATGTATTTGGATCCAATGTTTAAATTGAAAATGGAGATTGATTTTTTTTAAATTGGCTGTTGAGGAAGGTATTATTTCCAGGGATACCTTACATCAGTTGGTCGTACAGGGGCCGTTAAGACAGTATTTTTACATGCTGCCAAATATCCATAAAAACCTTGAAAGCCCTTCTTGAAGATCTGATAGGGGGTCATTGACTGAACCACTTTCTGAATATCGTTCACATTATTTGAAACCTTTATTGTGTATCGTTCAGTCTCAAATTCAGGATACTACTGAATTTTTTGCCATTATAGAACAAATGCAATTGGATCATGTCTGGCTTTTATGTACTCTTGATGTCAAGTCCTTATATATGAACATCCCTCACTGGGTAAGTTTGATGGCCTTGGAATATTGGTTGAACAAGGCTTCTATTTATAGCCCAGGTTTTAGCACATTCTGTTATGCTTGACTGAATATGTTTTACTTTAAAGATGAATGTTATTTATACTTGAGGGGGACTGGTATGGGTGCATCATTTGTTCCAATTCATGCAGAGCTCTTTATGGGTTTTATTGAGGAACAACTTGTATATGATGAGGCCCACAATATCTATTTATAATCTATGGACATCTGGAGAAGATATTTAGATGATTGTTAGTTGGTCTGGAGGTCAGATACCCCATATTTAATGGAATTTGTTGAATATTTGAATGATAAAAAATTTGGGATCTGGTTTAGTATACACTATGATACTAGACAAGTAACTTTTCTAGATGGGATGGCTACTGTCAAGGAAGATGGGATGTTAGACAGTCAAATGTTTAGGAAATTTCCCCAGATGAATACCCTTTGCATGTCAATAGTGGTTATCCTACTCGTGATAAAACATATACCCAAATCTTAATTTTAAGGTTGAAGAGACTATGTTCTTCTGATTTTTAATGAGACAAAGGATATATGGTCAGGAGGTTTTGTGATAGGAGATATAAACAAGCTGATAAGGGGATTTGCTATCTGATAAAAAGTGTTGATAGAAGGCAATTATTTAAATACAAAACTAAGGATGGTAAAAGATCCACTTAGGTTTACAGCCAGCTTTGGGAGTAATACCAGTTTTTTTATGGATCATGTTCAGAAACATTGGAATACTCTTTTGTTGGATGACAGGTTAAACTATATCGTCAGGTCAATGTCATTTTTCTTTTAGAAGAAGAAAAACATTGGGAGGGTGGTTCAGCCATTATAAAAGGGGCAATTGGGTCAGTTGACTTTGGGGGAGGCACCATGACTAAAGGCTGCTAGCCCTGTGGTCACTGTGGTTTTTGTAAATATGTCTCCAAAACTGAATCTTTTTCATCTAGTAATACATCAAGGGTATATCAATTAAGAATTTTTGGTGTGTAACACAGATTGGGTTATATATTTGGCCATATGTAACTGTTCAGCTTTTTATGTGGGACAGACCTCACATCCATTAAAACTTCATAGGTTCATAGGTAGGTACTAGGCTATCAGTCCTTAGGGCTATAGAAGCCTAGCCAAAGAAAAGTTTCCCTGACTTTCACTACCCAAGAAAATTATTTTCCTGTGCCCTTGTCAAGTAGAGCCACAGAAGTGATCCCCAGGGTGAATTTCCTATTTCACATTCAATTGTCAAGATTTTTCTTAAAGAGAGCTAATGAGGAGTTTTGCTTGACATGAATGGGTAGCCTGTTCCAGAACATGGGAAGTCTCTGGGACAGGAATCTATCCCTCCAGCATGTTCTGTTTATAGTGGTGGCAAGGTTTAGGTCCATGGAGCATATGGCTTGGAGAGATATCTGGGTTTGACATGGCTTTGTATGTTAGGCAGAGGTCGCCTCTGAGTAGGCAATATACGATGGAGTAGAGCTGGAGTTTTTTTAAACGGTCTGTGTATGTCATCTGTTTGAGGCTGGTAATCCTCTTAGTGAAGTATTTTTGAGGCCTTTTCAGTTGTTGTAGTTGTCTTGCAAGGTACATGCCAAATGGGGCATTGTACTCTATAATGGGTCTGATGAGGCATGAGTAGAGAGGAACAATGACCTCTTTTTTTCTAGAGGAGAACCCCTTTGTGATGAGGTGTGCCACATAGAAGGATTTCCTGACTACTGTGATGATGTGATTATCAAAGGAGAGACTACTGTCCACCTGTGTCCCAAGGTCTCTTATCACATTTTCAGTGTTTAGTAGGCTACCGCCTATGTGGTAGTTCATGGGCACAGTGTTTTTCCCTAAGGGGATGACAATGCACTTCTTTGCACTGAGCTTGAGGCCATGAATTTGACACCAAGCATCAGTCTCGGTGAGGCCCCTTTGTAGAATGTCCACATCATTATGCTATTCTATTATGGCTCCTAGTTTGCAGTCATCTGTGAGCTTTGTTAGCCAAAGACCCGCTGTGTTTGCCTGGACTTCTGAGAAGCAGATGCCAAACAGGAGAGGACCCTGGACTGAGCCCTGTGGTACTCCACTTGTCACAGATCTGAAGTCGGATTTGCAGTTGGCTACTTTCACTTTGTGGGTTCTGTCAGTGAGCCAGTTGGCTACCCATCTTGCAACATGGGGATTTATGCCCAGTTTAGTGAATTTATCAATAATTTCAGAGTGGGGGATGGTGTCAAAAGCCTTAGTGAGGTCAAGATAGCTGTGTGGACCACCTTACCCTTGTCCACAGCTCTAGTGACTGCTTCAAAGAAGTCAATCAGGTTTAGGAGACATGATCTACCTTTTACAAACCCATACTGAGTGGGGTCCAGAGTTTGGAGGTTACCTATGTCTTTGTTATAAGTTCCAAGATGATATGTTCCATGGCCTTGCAGACCAGGTTTATCAGGCTAATGGGGCGGTAGTTCCCAGGGCCCGTGGTGGCACCCCCTTTGTGGAGTGAGATAACCATCACTGTGTGCCATTCAGTAGGAACAAAGCCTGAAGTGAGGTTATGATTGAAAATGGTACTTAGGTGGGGTGCCAGTTCACTTTGTAGTTTGTGCAGAACACAGCCTGGGATGTTGTCTGGTTCCATGGATGCTGTGTTCTTTGCTTTGGAGAGCGCGGTCTTTACTTCTGCTTCCATGATTACAGGGGCTTTCCATTCTTCCATTATAGAGAAGGGCCCTTTGGGGGGTGAAGTTTGCACTGAACCTATCTGCCAGGATGTTGGGAATATCATTTCTGTATATTAAGTGCCATTGTGCTATAGCTCAGAGCAGATCTGAGTGTTGCCATTCAGATTGTTGACATAGCTGTAAAATGCTTTGTGGTTGTCTTTAGAATCAGTGGCGATTTTATTTTTGTAACTAACTTTGGAGGATTTTATGAGTGATCTCAGCTTCTTACTGAATCTGACCAGGGAGTTCCAGCAATCAGGGGATTTTTCTCTTTTTTGCAAAAGCTTCTTCCTTCTGTTGTAGAGTTTATTTATGGCAAGGCACCACCAGATTGGCTTCCTTTTTTGGAGAATAGCGTTTTGGTTCTGTCGGGGATGGCACGATCCATGTACTCGTGTATGTGCTTATACAGTGCAGTTGTAAAGGATTCAGCAGTTGTACCACTATTTTCCATCTGTAACGGTGTCGTGAAGTTTGCCACTTCTGTCTTAAGAAGCATGAAGTTGGCTTTGGAGAAGTTTTTTACGGTGGTTTCCTTAATGGGCGGTGGGGGCGGAAATGGATGTCTAGGGTGATTAGCTTGTGGTTGGATCCTTCCAGCGAGGAGTTGACCTCTGGCATGGAGCATCGGTTGCCCATATTGGTAATGACCAGGAGCAGGATATTGCTCCCCCTGGTGGGGATATGGACAAGTTGATCCAGGGCATTGGAATTTATGAATTCCAGAAAACATTGAGCAAATGAGTTAGTACATGAGTAATTTTTCCAGTTGCTAGAGGGGTAGTTGAAATTGCCCATTATTACGGTATTGGGCTGTACCTTAATATTATCCAGTATATCAAGAAATGTGGAATGGGCATCCTGAGCCATGGTGGGGGATTTGTAACAAACTACAACCTGGATTGCAGTCTTGCCCTGTGTTAGTTACACTTGAATAATTTCGGATGCATTATGTTGAGCAACTAGCCTGGAGGTGTGGATATCCTTAATGAATATGGACACGACTCCTCCTTTAGTGTTTTGGTCCAGGTTAGGTGATCGAAAGGTGTGGTATGAATTATAGCCTGGTAATGCAAGGGTGCTCTCTGGAGCCTTGAACCAGGTCTCTGTCACTGCACAGATGGCGATATTCTCCATTTTAAGGAGTGCCTCGAATGAGTGCATTTTGAGGTTTAGACTTCTAGCATTGAGTAGCATTGCCCTCAACTTTTGCTTGCTTCTACCTGCTAGGGTGGTAAATGTGTCATTTTAACCTTGCCTAAAAAAGGCACTACAGGAGTGGCAAGAGCCTTAGCCAGTATCCAGAATTCCAGGGGCGACAAGTGTAGGCCATCTCTGGCAAAGCATTGTGGTCTGTTGATCATGTTGTCCCAGGCAGACAGATACTGGATCCCCTTAGAATGACACCAGACACTTAGCCAATTGTTTAAGTCAATCATTTTGTCCTTGTACTGTGGTATCATTATGGGCAATGGCAGGATGCTACTCAGGGCTAGAGTCATACCTGCCTGGGCTACATGATCCAAGAGCTCTTCCATGTCTCTTTTCATGTAGTCCAGGGAGGTACCTCTTAGGTCACTCACACCAACATGGACAATGACAGAGTCATAATTGTACTTGTTATGGAGTGCGTGAGTTATGTGGTGGATCCTGGTACCTGATAGGTAGCTGACAGTAACTTTGTCCTTGTTTGGCCTGGTGAGTGGGACATCAGTGTACCTGACTATAGAGTCACCTATGACTAGTGTGTTGGGTACGTTGTTTTGCCTTATGGGCTGAGGTTGAGTGGCACATTGATTTTGTGGGCTATGTGTCATTTGAGTAGTGTTGGGGGGGGGTGGTTGTTGCCTGCGTTTCAGCTTTGGAGGTCTCTGTTGTTTGGACAGATTTTTACTGGCAGCCTCCGTGAATGTAGGTGTGTATTTTGTGTCACTATGTGTGGGTTTAGATGGTGTAGGTTTTGATGGACTATGTGTTGAGTGTGGTGTGGTGCAGGTGTTTATTTTCTCCTCTTGACTGTCTAGTCCAGTCTTGGCTTGAGAGAACTTGGCTTCCAGTTTAGCTATATAAGTGCATCTCTCACAAGTTGTAGAGTTGGGTGGTAGGAGGAGAGGGTTGTTAGTGTACATGAGGCAATTGCTACATTTCCCCAAGATGCTCAGCTTCATCAGGTAGAAAGGGGAAAACACTGTGAGCTGATCCTTAGACATGCCTGGATAGGTGCTTACTGATTGAAGTACTGAAAACTGTTTTCCTCCTACAAAGTGCTGCAGTAATTTATAGATTATTTAGGGCTTGCAATGAGTTTTGAACAAGTGCTGAGCACAAGGTAACAGTTTTGAGTGCTAAAACTAGAAAACTTTCTAGTTCTAAGGGAAAATTTGAAGAGGACACTTTCTGGCACCAGGAATAGTTTAACCCTAGTTAAATGGTGCTGCATGATGCGCAAAACCACGTAAACATGGGATTTTTAAACAGAAAGATGAAAGGGATAGAATTTCTGAACATCTCAGTGATATTAGATATGCTATAGTGTCAAATGCTTTGTTTAAACACACTTTATACCATGAAACAGTGAGGTTTCAATTTACAATTGTAGACAAATTGTGTTAAATAGATGCAATAAGGGGGGTTGGCATAGTACTTTGAATAAAAAAAGAGAAGGCTGGGATTATTAGATTGGGCATTGTTTTTTATCCCAGTCTCATGACTCTTTATAATTAACCAAGCAGTGCTACTGGGTTGTTATTTGTCTTGATGATCAAGCACTGAAGAAGGCTGGTTAGCCGAAACTGGTATGCTGTTGTTATTGAAATAAAGTACTTTATATTTTGCATCCTCTGCATTTTTGTGAGTTGATGCTATCTTTTCCACTGTGGATGAGTGCTGGCAATTGGAATATATTAATCTGATAATTAATAGCCCTAAAAGCTAGGGTATCAGAATTGTAAACTTCCTTACCTGTTTTTTCCATACTTCTGCTGTCCTTGTCCAATGACAGTAACTTGGTCAAAGTAAGCAATTGAGAAGACTTGTTAGAACATACATGCACCACAGAGGGACCAGCAGCAGGACATCTGTACAAAAAGTTACAGTCCTCAGGCACCCTATTAAACCTATCATGCTTCCTGGGAGCAGGGGGAAGAGAATCAGGTGCTTTAGAGACACTGAAAAAAGAATCCAACAAAGCAGTCAAAACAGGTGGAATAGCAGAAGGTTTTGGAGATTTCATCTGCAGTAACTCATACCTCTAAAGGATATCAGAAACTGGAGCACAATCACAATTAAAAAAATCCATCATGCTAGAGATTGTGTCCCCAAAGGAAATTTCTTCAAATGGAGTATCAGGACCATTAGATTCCTCTTTTTCTGACCTATAGTCCAAAGGAGAAAGAATTTTAGTAGAATAAGTCAGGGATTCTTCATCAGAATCTGACTCTTCCTCCTCATAAGAATCCTGTTCCCTAGATCTTTTAAAGGGAGTAGAATACAAAGGAGGAGCAGGAACAGAAACCCACTGAGGAGGTTTTTATGACATTAAAGCATTAACAACCACTGAGTAAAGGCCTGCCACTTACTTTGTGGATCCCTAAGAGCAGAAGAAACATGTTTAGCTTCTTGTTTCTTCTTTAAGGGGACATCCTCCTTATAAAATTTAGAAAGGCATTCAATAACAGTAAAAAGAACTTCTTCCCTAACTAGAATCTGCTGACCCCCCTAGGCCCCTCAGAACTAATCAACTATAGTTCCCCCAGAACATTTGAAATGGACGCCTGTAAAACCTCATCTGACATGCTGCCAGCTGGATCCTCACGCACCTCCAACCGGTCATGACAGAGGAATCCAACAGCCAAGATGGGTGAGCCTCTGGGTTCTCACCAATCTCAGGAAAAACACCCAGCAGAGGCTGGACAGTGGAAGATTACGGTCTTACCTTTTTCACCTTCTTCTTCCCTTAAAGCTGACCCCGGGGTGAAAAGTTCCTTCCATTGTATCTTTATTGAGAATCTAAAGATGCTTCTACAAAAGAGATTAGGAAAGGGAAGAAAGCCTACTACAAAGAGTTTTTGGAACAAAAGCCTGAAAACAGGACAGGCCGTATGCTCATAAGAAGCAGCTCCTTGGCAAAAAAGACACTTATTGTGGTGGTCTTTATGGGGAATATATCTCTCGCATCGGCATTTACCTTCTTGGATGACATTAACCCCCCCCCAAGTAACATAAAGCTAAGAAAAAACAAAATCCCAATGAGGTACTTATTTGCAATGGCTTGGAACCAGCAGGAAGACGTAGGCAATACCAGAGAATGAAAACTGCATTCAAACTGGTGGAAAATGATGTTAGGCCTTCAGACAGATGATCTGGAGATGCATTCAGACTGGCAGCAAAGAAGTTCTGAGGATGGTACGTCCTGATGTCACATTTATGTCCTATACTATGCAAGGAACCTACAAGTGACATTTGGCATACCTTAAAGCAACAGTATGCTTTGATATACTGGCCAATGTCAAGGCTTCCATGGCAGGGAATCCCACAAGTAATGAATACTGCAGCAGTGAATGTAAGGACATCTTGCGATCATGAGATGGGGACAGATTATTTCTTGATTACGGTCAGCACCACAATAAACAGTTTGAATTAGATGGGCTTAGTAAATTTATGATTATCATGGCCCACTTTTGGGAGTAGGTCATTCAGTCTATTCCCAGACAATATATAATAAACAGATATTAAAGTGAATATCCGGCAAGACACGTCAAGTGGGACTGTCATCCAGCACACAGCATTTGACTTTAGGGTAACACCTTAGTATGTATGAAGATGGGCGTATATGAAGCTAATGCTTGTGATATCAGTGTATTTTGAGGTAGCATTAATCTAAAAATGCATTTCCTAATTCAGTTTCACAAGAAGTAATAGAAAATTTGGAGTTTATATGCTTTCAAGCTACACTTATTTTTTTCCCTTTTAAATATCCTAATGTGAAAAGTGCTGGCTATAGGTGAGCCCTACAAGCATAGTGCTATACATTAGGAATATTTTGCTATATCCTGTTCATAGGTTCATAGGTTGGTACTAGGCTATCGGCCCTAGGGCCTATACAAGCCTAGCCATAACAATTCCCTGGCTTTTGCTTCCCACACTATTTACTTCCCTGGACCAGTGTCTAGCAGGGTGACTGACATGATCCCCAGGGTGAATTTCCTTTCTCCCATCCAATCGTCAAGGTTCCTTTTGAAGAGGGCCAAAGAGGCGCTCTGCTTGACATGTATGGGCAGTCTGTTCCTGAGTCTGGGGAGTCTCTGGGTCAGGAACCTATCCCTCCAGCATGTTTTGTTTATTGTGATGACAAGTTTTGGATCCCTGGAGCGTGTGGCTCTGAGGGATTGGGATTTCTTTAAATGTAGCATGTCCAACAGCTCTGGATTTGACATGGCCTTGTATGTTAAGCAGGGATCACCTCTGAGTAGATGATATGCAACAAAGTATAGCTGGAGTTTTTTAAGGCGGTCACTGTAAGGCATCTGCTTTATACCTGTGATTCTTTTAGTATTTCTACGACCTTTCCAGTTGTTGCAGATGTCTTGAGAGGTACATACCAAATGGGGCATTGTATTCTATAATGGGTCTAATGAGGGAAGAGTACAGTGGGACAATGACATCCTTTTTCCTGGATGAAAAGCCCTTAGTGATGAGGTGTGCCACATAGAAGGATTTCCTGACTGTTGTGGTGATATGGTTATCAAAGGTGAGACCACTGTCCACCTGTGTCCCTAAGTCTCATATCACACTTTTGGCATTTAGTGTGCTGCCACCTATGTGGTAATTCATGGGTACATGTTTTTTCCCAAAGGGGATAACTATACATTTCTTGGCATTGAGCTTGAGCCCATGGCTGTGGCACCAAGCATCTGTTTCTGTAAGGCCCTTTTGTAGAGTATCCACATCATTTGGGGATTCAATAATGGCTCCCAGTTTGCAGTCATCTGCAAAATTTGTTAGCCAGTGTCCCTTAGTGTTGGCCTGTACATCAGAGAAGTGGATGCCAAACAAGAGCGGTCCCAGGACTGAACCCTGAGGTACTCCACTTGTCACTTGTCTGGAGCTGGATTTGTAGTCGGCTACTTTTACAGTGTGGGTTCTGTCAGTAAGCCAGTTGGCAACCCATTGAGTGATGTAGGGATTAATGCCCAGCTTAGTAAGTCTATCTATGATTCCAGAGTGGGGGATGGTGTCAAAGGCCTTGGAGAGGTCCAGATAGGTTGTGTGGACCACCTTACCCTCATCCGCGGCTCTGAAGACTGATTCAAAGAAGTCAGTCACGTTCAGGAGACAAGATCAGACCTTCATGAGCCCAAACTGGGTTGGGTCCAGTGTTTGAAGGTTGCCAATGTCTTTGTTTATACGTTCCATGATAATACGTTCCATGGCCTTGCAGATCAGGCTCGTTAGACTGATGGGGCGAGACGTCCCCGGGATCCAAGGTGGATCCCCCCCTTGTAGAGTAGGATAACTGTAGCTGTGCACCACACAGTTGGAATGGGTGCGACATAAAGATATAGATATGACCAAAGTATCACATTGGATCTACTTGTGATACCCCATTACTCAGTGCTGAAGTAGGTATTGCTTAACAATAGCACCTACTAAGTCTGTTAATGATAAAACAGCAGTAACAACAATGGTTCAGTAATATGTCTAGGCTGGAATGATGGGCCTTGTATGAGACAGGCTGCACCATACTTACAATGAGTTCAATGAGTAAAGGACGTCTCATGATATTTGCTTTGCATTATGAATCAGATACATGACACTAAACAAACTGGCTCCTTCAAAATTAAAATACTTACACAAAAACAACCAACAGGATGATTAAACTATATCATGACTAGATGTGTACATTAGAAAAGCCATACTGTGTGCCCTTCCTTGATTATTTAAAACACAGTGCTTCACATCTCATCAGAATAAAATATAATAAAATTTGAGATAGAAATACACGGAAATAGACTATAGTCTCATGTTACTTCTAAACATCTGTTGATTCTCTCATTTACTACAACCGTTATTCTCACAAGAAAGAGGATTAATATGTCCTCAGTTTATTATTAAACAAAGTACAAAGCAGAGCAGCAGATATGAAGGTTGTTGGCATCTCTGGCAAATGAGCAATGGGCCAATCTAAATACGTTAGTCAGGGGATTTAGGTTTTATCATGGGGGAGGTTGTAGTTCGAAAAATGTTTCCGACCCTTCAGATGGTAAAGTTTAGGAGGTTTTGGAGTTAAGGCCAGGGACAAGGAAGCTATTTGCAATTGATTTGGCAGTTATATAGTCAGAAAGGTTTTATTAAGAATGCTTTAACAACTGATTTCAAAAGTTTCCCATGGCTGAAATAACAATATTATCATGGGATTTATATGGCATCTAAGTAGACTACAAAATATATCTATTCCTGTAGTTGTTAACTAATATGAAAATGAGGGAGGGTGGCATAATGGTTAAGGTGTTTACCTTAGAAACACAAGGTGCATGGTTTGATTCTCAGAGGAGGTAATTGACTAGGATTAAAATTATCCAGGAGGACAGTCAGCCTAGTAATAATCTATGAATGTTTGCCTAGTTCATGAGAAGAAACTCAATTTGATGGAATAAGAAAAATGGATAACTTATATCTTTACAGCTGGGAACTGCACCACCAGAGGTAAATTAAACTTCCCTTGGAAAATAACAATATCCAGAAGACCCTGATAGTAAATTTTATTACTGGAGTATTCAGTCATTTATTAACCAGACTATAGTCTAAGAGATTATTTGAATACAATTTGACTCCATGTATGATAAAAAGCTCTAGTAATCCATCAAATAAATATATATTTTATAATTTATTCAAATTTAGCTAAAACATAATTGCACCATTCCTCAGATCCTTCTCAGGCAAGTCCGGGGCTTTAAGTAAATTAAAAGCAATAGCACTGAATACATAGTCATAATAACAGGCTGTATTGAATACCTTCAAGCAAAGATTGAGCAAGGAAATGGGTATGTATACATGTGTATGTATGCATGTAATGTCAAGATATATGTGTATGAATGTACATGTATATATATATATATATATATATATATATATATATATATATATATGTGTGTGTATATATATATATATATATATATATATATATATATATATATATATATATAAAATGACAAGTTAAGTTACATAAATAAAGTGCATACAACAGCTAAGGAATTAATATCATATTTATAAACTTGCTTGTAATGGGCAGTTAAGGACTGTTGAAATGTGGGAGAAAATATGAAAGGAGAAATGTCAGATAATGATCTAATTTGGTGTGAGGTGCTCTAGGAATCAAGCATGCAGGGAGCACTGAGATGTTCAAACATATGAAATAGAGTGGATTTGGGGGAACAGTGTGAATAAAAGATCAAAACTGAAAGGAAAAGGAAGGAAGTGGGTAGGATAAATAAGGGATGCATGGAGGAGTGTCAGGAGAAATTGAAAAGTATGAAGAACATTAAGGGACAGTAATTATGGTGTTCTTAAAGGCTTCATTAAGAATGTAACTAGAAGAATCCATTCATCCACACCTCTGAAACATTTCAGGTCTTTATTTTGTGTAAGTGCTCTTTTAGCTTGGACCTCAAAGCACTTTAGTCTGTATTTTGTTTTTGAAAATAATTTTACTAACTGCAATTAATCTTTTTGATTCGTAAAGAAATTTGTGTCCTGAGGGCAGAGAGTTTGCATTTTTATCCTTCCCCACAGAATATGGCCTAGAATTGATTGGTAAGGTATTGAGGAACTACCTTTCTTAAGAAGTGCAATGTAAATGATTCTCTATGGTGGGTATAACCTAAAAAAATAAGCACATATTCCCTCCTCTCTTATTTCTTTACACAATAAGCAATAAGCATCTCACCATTATAGTTTTGTTCTAACCTTCTGACTTCATTCTTCACTTTACCCTCACCTCCCATATTTACCTCTCCTTCAGCAGCATACCCTACAGTGCTCCTAAACTGTAGCATTCAGCTTTAATCCCTCATCCCTAGTTATACTCTTAACTAACTTTCTCCTGTCGCATCTATCGTCTCACTAAACTATAATCCACAATGTAACCTACCAGAACTACCACTAATGTATTTGTCTTGTAAATATTGACAGTTCATAAGAGTATTATTCATGTTACATTGTTATTTAAAATAACTACCATACATACAAATAGTTTGTTGTTTTGTTATACTATTAAAATCCACTGTATGTAGAATGTTTACACAACACCTTCCTATGTTAAGTAATACAATGTATAGACAATAGTTGCTTACTGCAACCCTGAAATAAACTTGAAAAAGGTCTATGAGGATCAGTGTCCTTCTCCAGATAATAAAAAGAAAATGATGCAAATATGACCTGGACTTTGTTACATATCTTAAAGTTAAAAATGAAAAATCAGATAGTATAACTTCTAACTGGAGAATACATCCACACATTCTAAAATTACCTAATATGCCATGATTCAACATACTTTTAAAGCATCTTTCAATAGTAAGCAATATGAAACTACCTCTTTTGTTTAAACATGCGCAGCTTGTAAAGCAACAGTTAGAGGGTTCCTCAGTTGCAAGATGTCATGCCATGAGAGAAAAACAGCGGCTATGGAAAATAATCTGGCTTGATAAAGAATTTCAAATTGAATATGATGACGGATTGAGTAGCATCCCAAAAATACTTTAGATCTTTCCAGTCATCTAATCAATCCCTTACTAAATCAAGAAATGTTGCCAGATATTTCAAATGGGATAGTACACCCCCTAACATTTTAGCTAGTTTATGAAAGGTAAACCATACATCCCACACTAGCAAACAAAGATGTGACTAATTACTAAATAACAAGAAATTCTTGAGATCTTTCAAATGTATCAGATTTTGAAGCAGAACATTTCCACATAAATTCTTCAGATATTTAGATTTTTCATATAAATTTTAATCCTACTGAAACTCCACACATCATTGCTACAGTACTGTAGGCAAACCTTACTCTACAGAAAGTGTTAAATGATATTTAAAATTAATAAGGTACCCGACCTAAATGACCTTGATACATTTTTTAAGAAAATAAAAAATGTATGAGGAGTGGTGAAAAAGTGTTTTGGTACCTATTTTTTTAAAAATAAGGGTGATGTGCAGTGCTGTAGTAACTACAGAGGGATAAAACTGATCAGTCACAGCTTCACGTTATAGGAAAGAGTGGTAGAAGCTAGGTTATGAAAGGAGGTGATAATTAATGATCAGCAGTATGGTTTTGTGCCGGGAAGGAGCACTACAGATGCAATGTTTGCTCTGAGAGTGTTGATGGAGAAATATAGAGAAAGTCAGAAGGAGTTCCATTGTGTCTTTGTGGACTTGGAGAAGGCATATGACAGGGTGCCTGGAGAGGAGTTGTGGTTTTGTATGAGGACGTCGGGAGTGGCAGAGAAGTACGTAAGAGTGGTACAAGATATGTACAAGGATAGTGTTACTGCGGTGAGATCTGTTGTAGAAGTGACAGATGCATTTAAGGTGGAGGTGGGATTACATCAAGGATCAGCTCTGAGCCCTTTCTTATTTGCAGTGGTGGTGATGGACAAGTTGACAAGCGAGATCAGACAGGAGGCCCCATGGACTATGATGTTTGCAGATGATATTGTGATCTGTAGTGAGAGTGGGGACCAGGTTGAGGAGACCTTGAAGAGGTGGAGATATGCTCTAGAGAAGAGAGGAATGAAGGTCAGCAGGACTAAGACAGAATATATGTGTGTGAATGAGAGGGAGGACAGAGGGATGGTGAGGATGCAGGGAGTAGAGTTGGTGAAGGTGGATGAGTTTAAGTACTTGGGATCAACAGTTCAGATTAATGGTGAGTGTGGAAGAGAGGTGAAGAAGAGAGTACAGGCAGTGTGGAATGGGAGGAGAAGAGTGTCAGGAGTGATTTGTGACATACAGGTACCAGTAAGAGTAAAATGGAAGGTCTACAAGAGGGTATTGAGACCAGCTATGTTGTATGGGTTGGCGACAGTGGCACTGACAAAAAGGCAGGAATCAGAGCTGGAAGTGGCAGAGTTAAAGGTGTTAAAATTTGCACTGGGTGTGACAAGGATGGACAGGATTAGGAATCAGTATATTAGAGGGTCAGCTCAGGTTGGACAGTTTGGAGACAAAGTCAAAGAGGCGAGATTGCATTGGTTTGGACATGTGCTGAAGAGTGATGCTGGGTATATTGGGAAAAGGATGCTAAAGATGGAGCTGCCAGGTAAGAGGAAAAGAGGAAGGCCTAAGATAAGGTTTATGGATGTGGTGAGAGCGGACATGCAGGTGGTTGGTGTGACACAGCAATATGCAGAGGACAGGAGGAAATAGAAACAGATGATCTGCTGTGGCAACCCCTAAACGGACAGCTGAAAGAGAAAAAGAAGAATTTAGCCTCAGCCTTGCTATGACAATTTAGGCATCTAAAACTTGGAATATCATATATGTATATGAATCAGTCCCAAACCATTTTTGTTCATAAACCTACTCAGGCCCTTTCTCTTTAACAGTTACTGCCCAATATCATTAATAAATGTTGTTATAAAACATATGAATTGATTCTAGCAAGCTAATTTCAGTTTGTTCCTGTTTTTGAATAGTTGCTGAGCTGATCTTAAAGTTTGTAAATTTCAGTCTGGATTAAAGGCAAGCACAATATAATAACATAATGCTTGAAAAATATAAGACAATCATAACCTGAACATATTGATTTTGCATTTGTGTTAGACACCAGTAAAATCTTTGAGCATGTACATAAACAGTTTTTGTATGCAATACTTGAATAAAACTGTATTTCCTGAAAACTATATTAAAACCATAAAGTCTTACATGACTATGACTGAGCATGCCTTGCAGTAACTAGGAAGTTCTCCTGTCTAATCAGAATTTTAACCAAAACTTGACAAGGGATCCCCTGTCACCTTTGTTATTTATCCCTGCTTACAACCTTTATTTTACAAAGTCACACGTAATGTGAGTCATACTGGGATACAATGCAGTAAAATGAAAGTAACTATAACTTAATTTGCAGGTAAAGTATTGCTATAGCCCTATAATCCCAGAAAACTGATAAACAGAATTCTTAAAATTGTTGAAGATCTTTAACCCCCATAAGCAGGCCTACTACCAGAAACTTTGGAACTTCATATCTGAACTCTTGTCTGACAGCTAACAATTATGCTTATCTATTTCCCTTATCTCTCCCTGTTACCCCTATCCTTAGTTAAAGGTGGCTCAATTCTAAGGTTATTACTAATTCTCCTCCTATAACTACTCCTCAAATTTTAACTAAAGAGTAATATAGTGTGTGCGGTCATTATACCTATCCTCTTTCATCTAGGCTTACATTAAGTAAATTCATAGTGATTTTACTGTTCTTAAGCAGCACAATTGTATATAATGTGTAGTGTTTGTGTTCTCTTCTATTGTACTGTACATGATTAATCAGCAGTTGTTTGTGATATATGAGTATGGTAAAATTAATAAAATTTATATTTGAAAAAAAAAAATTCAAGATCATGGCAAAACAGCTAATTATGAAAGTAATATGGATAAATTGACCTTATTCCCAGTAACTAAGACTGATGGCTGTAACATTTCCAATCTTTTACCAAAGACTATCATTTCACGTTTAGAATTAAAATATATTGCAGTCGAGTATAAGCCTAACCTAACTTCATTTTCTCATACTTGGACTCATCTGGGTCAAATACACAACAAAATAAAAGATGATCATATAGCCTAGTCTAAATTTAAATTGCCATCTTGTAAAACCATCAGTAATAAATATAAACATATTTCCAAGAATATTCTGTTTCTATAATAACACAATATCCTACATACCAAAGGGTAGTGTAAATTAAATGTTTGACAGAAAAAGTATAGGGTGTCTGAAAATTCCAAATATCAGTCTATTTTATTTAATATGCAGAAAATCAAATTCTTGTCCATCAAAATTAATGTCTATAGCAGGATGCATTTTTTGCTTATCTAAGTCAAAATCCTTCTAGATCTCAGCTCTCAGAATGAACCTTTGCAGAAGAATGTTTTATGTAACATTTATACCAGTTCTAGACAAAAAATTAAGGCATCCATCTGTCCTACCTTCTTATCTTAAATTATTAATCCTGGATCTCTATCTTCTTCAGTGAGTTTGCATTATGGCAACCATTATTAGATAATACAAATATTACCATTGACTCAAAGAATGTATAGCTCTTTAAATATCACATTCTAGTAAAGGTTAATATTTTATTTAATTAATAATCATATCATCTTTCATTAATTTGTAATCAAATTATCATAGCAAAGTCATATTAATTAAATGGGGTCTTTGTTCTTCCACTTATCCCTCATTAAACATAATTAGGGTAGCTATACTAATGTTCTCCTACTTGTTAAGGAGGTTTAATATAAAACTTTTAATTTTGTCTCATCCTTGAAGTCAGAAAAATAGGTTTCTTTCTTTCCTTTTTATATAATGCAAAACTCACCTCTAAATATCACTCTGATACACACATTCCAAGTATTATTTCACAGTTTTAAAACATATTGTATCTAGATTGGAATGATGTCTAGTAGAATGAAAACAGAATTCTACAATTATTGAACAGTCTTTTGAATAACCAGAATAATGGTATTAGGGATTATTGCACTACCTTTGGATCAAGAATAATGGTAGAAAGGATTATTATACTGCCATTGGATCCTGAATAGTGATAGAGATTATTGCATTGCCTCTGTATCAAGAATAATGGTAGAAGGGATTATTATACAGCCCTTGGATCCCAAATAATGGTGATAGTGATTATTGCACTGCTTTTGTATCAAGAATAGTTGTATAAGGGATTATTACAATGTCCTTGGATCCAGAATAATGGCACTAGGGATTATTGTACTGTCCTTGGATCCAGAATAATGGTAGTAGAGATCATTGCACTGTCCTTGGATCCAGAATAATGGTAGTAGGGATTATTGCACTGTCTTTGGATCCAGAATAATGGTACTAGGGATTATTGCACTGCATTTATATCAAAAATAATTGTATAAGGGATTATTACAATGTCCTTGGATCCAGAATAATGGCACTAGGGATTATTGTACTGTCCTTGGATCCAGAATAATGGTAGTAGAGATCATTGCACTGTCCTTGGATCCAGAATAATGGTACTAGGGATTATTGCACTGTCTTTGGATCCAGAATAATGGTACTAGGGATTATTGCACTGCATTTGTATCAAAAATAATTGTATAAGGGATTATTACAATGTCCTTGGATCCAGAATAATGGCACTAGGGATTATTGTACTGTCCTTGGATCCAGAATAATGGTAGTAGAGATTATTGCACTGTCCTTGGATCCAGAATAATGGTAGTAGGGATTATTATACTGTCCGTGGATCCAGAATAATGGTAGTAGGATTTTTTGCACTGTCCTTGAATCCAGAATAATGGTACTAGGGATTATTGCACTGCATTTGGATAAATAATAATAGCAGAAGGGATTATTACACTGCCTTTGAATCATTAATAGTGATAGTGGGGATTATAGCACTACCATTGAATCCAAAATAATGGTAGCAGGGTTTATTGCACTGCTGCTAGAACCAGAAAGATGGGAGTTGATAATATTGCAATTTCCTTGACACCAGAGTAATGGTAGCTTTGAAAGCTTTGTAGATGCTCAGATACATGCCTTATGTTTCACTACTGAGAATTTTGAAGAAGTCTTTTGTCAGCCTATCGATGGTTCTGTGTTACTTTTGACATCTTTATAAAAGTCTGTGTTTTCTGTATAGTTTTTTAAACTCTCACAAAAGCATTGAAAAATTATACTGAGGTAATTACTTCCCACACCACGGTTTCTAATAAAAAGTGCAAAATACACGTGCATCTTGAAGTTTAATGAAAACTAAATACAGTTTTATGTCATTGTATGCCATAGCTTTAAATAAGAATTTTGCTTTTATGCAGAAATACATATTGTGCTGGTCTGAAGTTACATCAGCAGTATATGCTTCTTATAACATTTATATTTGTCACCCTTGAGAGAACTGATAACTAATTTTTATTTCAAAGTGAATTCTTTACAAATATTATAGTTTTCTATTTTTTTGATGGTCTTTTTGGTTATAATTTGACACTTCATACAAATGCCAAACTCTATATATTCTTTTACAATTTATATAAAACACACAGCATGTGATAATAGCAATAAGGACAAGGACACAAAATCTGAAATGAGTGCATGTTTCTCTGCATTAGGAAAATGTGTGATTTTGTTATAACATTTAAATGGTAGAGATATAATTTTTTTCTGACGTAGAAGTATTATTTTTATTTTTGGTTGATACATACACACACATATTATTTGATTCAAATTATGTTATTAGCATCAACCACAGTGAAGCGAATCTTAATCCAATGAAACTTGCAAATGAGCTTTATCATCGCTATTGTAGAGGCATGTCTTATTTGTAGTGAATGAGCTCCATATTGAACAAAACCCACTTGTAGATCCTTACTTCAATTGTTTTTAGATGTATAATACATTTGTTAATCAAAAAAGCTTGTTAGATATGTGTATTTATTGTAAACCAAGTGATAACCAAAATGCAACAGTCAAATAGCAATGAGGGCCTACTTGTAATATCTAACAATATGGGACTGCTTTTCTAAAAAAAATTGAATTTTACTAGTAACGTCTCAGAAAAAATGTCAAGACTCTGAACTGTGACATATAATTAATATTTAGTTTCAGGGAAAAAAGTAACCTATACAACTTTGTCTTCATGTAATGAATGTTGTCCTATATGATTTGTGATTTGGAATGGATGAAAATAAATGCTGTTCCAGACAATTTCCATAGTCAGTATAACACCAGAACAATAGAGTATATTCTGGACATGTACATAATTCCTCAATTTGAACAGAAGTCATATAACTTACTCTTTTTGAGAAGAAATATATTGTCAGACTCTTACTGTCAAATTACATATATTTAGCAACTAATTATAAAAGGCAAAATGCTGAGCTTCCTTTTTTCTGATAGTTCTTACTAAAACTATTAGAAAATCTATTTTGGATACTTAGGTGGAACGTGACATTCTGTATTTAAGTCACCACAATGACATCACTAATACAGGGAGATTTCATTGTATTACATTTCTACTGACAAAGCAGTCTCTTTTCTGAAGTAAAATTCACATGATTTTTGTTTTAATATATTTAAATTTCAACACAGATATATTCTGGATATGTGCTTCTGGTCTTAACCTAAAATAATATATATATATATATATATATATATATATATATATATATATATATATATATATATATATACACACACACACACTTTTAATGTGTATCAAGTATAATGCAATATGACAGACTGCCACTGTGAAATGGCTACACATACCTGCATATAAATGTCAGTATCTTAGTTTATATATGACAGAGTTCTTAGCAACTTTCAGTAAATTATACTTAATAACTGACATACAGAATACCCTCAAAATTATCATTCTGTCCCTAGGGTTTTAAAATTAACTTTAATGGTGAGGATGGTCAGGGTGAAGACATCAGCTGCATGCATGGGAATTTGGGTAGTGTATGATTTTTGCTTGATATAATAACATCACAGTAGAGATAAATTCTGGACATTGCCTGCATCTCACATCCTGAAAACAAGCATACCTCAAATGTTTGAAAATATGGCTATCAGATGCACAACAGAAGCATCACACCTGCTTTAGTATTTGTTATAAAAGCACACTGTATTTATTATTGTGTGTATTATGTATTTGCTACAAGAGGAAAAAAAGTAAATTGCATGTTTGCTGTGGACTGAATCCAAAGACATGCAGCAACAATATTGTAAAATTTAAATAACAAGAAAACTACTTGAAAATCAATGTATAGGCTGTGTTTAACTGTGCTCATAAAACACCCCAAACATTAGATACAACTCCTTTCACAGTTAAACTATCTCAGTTATTCAGTTTGGGTACACTTCTGTTGAGTATGAAGAAGTCACTTATGAACAGTTCATTCAGGTGGGTTGACTCTTGGGGGACAAATTTTCCTCACACTGAGGAAGTAGTCTTAGACCTGGCCAGGTTCCTTGCTCTCCTGTTTCCTGGTGGACATTTGATTTGCAGGTGAGGGCTCATTAGTGGCAAGTATGTAAACTAGTTATTCATCCCCTTGTGCCCATGTGGAGGAAGTCATTCTCTACCTTTAGGATAGACACCATTTATGTTATCTGTGCCACTGAACATTTGACTTCTGGTCCAGGATGTGGTCTAGTCTATGCATCTTTTGAGAACCTGCTTCAAGTTCTTACTTAGTTTGTCTTTGACAGACATGGTCACAGTAGCTTTTTGGGCTCCTAATGCCCTTTACTAGGATACTTTTCTTTTGCAACTGCAAAGTCAGGTGTTTAGGCTACATCTTACTTAATACCCAGTTTCTTACCTGGTCCTGTTGAAGTTTGCTAACTGATACCTGCATGGTTATGTTACTGTCTGTGACATTCTACCCACATTTAGAACCATTCAGAGATGGTCCTCAGTGTGAGTTATAATAAGTACTATCTGAGTGAATAATTGGGCCTGTGTAGACCACCGTACTTGATAGGTCACTGATAGCCTCCTGCCCCAAGTAGGAGTCCAGTGTTTTTACTTAGCCCTGGAAAATGGATTTCCCTGTAAGTCAATTAAGTGTGCAGTAGCATATCACTTATTAGCAATGGGATGCCATATTTACATTGTCTTTTATTGATGTACAGTTGAGTCCTCACTTGTGGCAAATGGGTGATGTGGTAAGTGCATGGGGAAAGCAAACATATATAAATGAGGTGTGATGTCATGCTGTGCATTGTCTCAGGTATATTTTCATTCCCTAAGAATTTTCCCAAAAGTGTTGTTGAATTCTCACTGGTGAACAAAATGTGTAATTTTAAGATCAGTCCAGAATTGTCTTCTTTGCAGATCTGTTATTTATTCTTCACCATTTGCAAGCCAAGCTCTATTACTTTCAGCAATCAGATATGCTTATTACATACATGAGCAATCTTCATTTCAATCTGTTGTATTTTTGCACAGAGTATTACTACATAGAAATAGCATGCATAGTACATTTGAATTAATATATCCTTAGCTTACTGCTGCAGGAATATTCTGGCATTCGTCTGGATGGAATGCATTCATGCATATGAACATGGACTACAGCTCTCCTGTAACAGTACAACTGAGCAGTTTTCTACTTCTCTGACTACTTCACATGTGACACAACTCATAAGAACCATTAGCATAAATTATGTATACAGGTCAGCCAGCAGAGCCACAAAAGGAAAACAATGCACCAATATACTGATTATATTTTATCAGGGGTCATCCAGGACTTAACCTTTCCCTACAATTAAGCCTTAACATTATTACAAAGGAGCTTTACAGGAAATGATAAAATGGTGACCAAAGCAAGACCTAGTTTTATGCATGGCCACACATCAGTGATGCCTCTTTATGCCTTTATGCCCAGAAGAACTGTATTACCCTCATGTCACACCCTAGTACTCAGTGATGTAATTTACTGGCATGAATCTCTGTACTGGCAAGACTGTTTGCCAGTTGTAGATACATGAGTGAGCCGAACCAAATTACAATGTTCATTAATGTATATTCAGTCAACACTATGTCAGGTTGATTGGAAGTTTGTCTCAGAAGTCAGCTCATCTTCCCCTCCACCATACTCACACACACGAACATTTCCAGGTGGCTGTCCCTATGTCAACCATTGATGAGATGATCAAATTACTGTTCAGAGATAAGTAATAATTCCAAATTACACTTGTTGTATTATTATACCTCTGCTATTAGTTAAACTGTAATGATTGCATTGACTGCCATAACTGTTAGGAATAGCTTCCGAATCCTTTGTGACTACAACTGCATGTAGAATTAGTAGTGGTTAATTTCCATATTTATATGGCATCACCTTAGCATCCTCTGTCAGGTAATCTTGACTTTCAGTGGTAACTTGTGATAAAACAACAAAAGCAACAATTTAAGGGCACAGAACCTGTTCACACAATTCACATACACTGTGGTACAGTTTACTTGCACTAGTAGAGTGAATTACGCCCTAGTGTGAACATGAAGTGCACCAAATGCATGATGATCAGCTGTGTACTTTGGAACCTCTGTTAAATGACAAATGGATGGACTATACTGTACCAGTGCAAGCCTTCTTGACAAAGCCCATTCCACATGTTTTAAATGGTGGACAAGGACAGATACCTGTGAGACAGAAGATTAGAGCCATATTGGGTACCATAGACAAGCCACGTAGAGATTTAGAAAGTCCCTGGTGGACAGTGGGGCCACATGTGAATGCATACCATGTAAAAACATGACATATTTATGCATTCGTTTGTTTATGTTCCAGTTTCAAAACTGTGTGAATGAGTTTGTCAGATGACCTTTTTCAGTCATAACCTGAGTACAAAGCACATTAGTAATTATAGTAGTAGGCTAGATATAGTATATTAAGTCAGTCAGTCACAGTGTGCAGTACATTGGAAAATAATTGGCAGAGACATAGAGTAACAAGTATATAACAGAAATCATGGATATACAAGTGGTAAAACAAGGATTAAATCACAATAATAAGTACTAAGCTTTAAACCAAAGTTCCAGTATTTACAATATGTGGATACATAAGACTAATAGGAGATTGCTAAACCAATATTTAACCACTGTGAAGAAAGCAGGTGCATTTACATTTCTTCTGCAGATATAGCTTAAGATATTTTTGAATGCCTCCAGTGTTTGGAGTTTTTATTTTCTGTAGAAAGATTCCATGTGGCCAGTCCTATTTTAGACAAGGCTCTTTCTCCAATGACAAGTTTAAATCTAGGTCATATAAGAGCAATACTGTACTACTGACTGTTTTTAAGGGAGTCACTTTCTTTTTTTATCTGAAGTTTTCTTTGAGGGAAAGGCAGTAAACAAGTGTCAGAATTATATATATAAGGTTACCCAGCAGTAATGTGGTACTATTGTATAAGTAGCAGGTAGTCAGTGTACCTTTTCTAACAGGAAGCAATGATGGCTCTTCATTTCTACATGAACAGTGAATCAGAATATTTTATTTTTGACTGCTTGATTTTTTTTGTGTTATGAGAAGAGTGAAGAGTAATCATGGGTACAGCAGACTCAATTTTAGGGATGAAAACATTTTTGGCTATGGCGCTACAAGCAGCAAGGGGCAGAAGGTATGAGAAAGAATAACATAATTTTATCTGTGATAAGACCTTGACAGTAATACAGCCTGCATAAATGTTGAAGGGGGAGCAGAGGTTAAATGTTACCCTTAGGTTATTTTATTATGTCACTATTACCTTTAGTGCCCTTTTTAATAAAGCTAGTGAAAACGGATTCACTTACATCAGTCTGCTCCACACGGATACCACTGAGTGAGTTATTTGAGAGCCTGTCTTAGTTGACAGATCTGAAAAAAGGTGCACAAATTCCAACTTTAGTCATGTAGTTGATCTCAGCTCAAGTGTTACACAGCCAGTTCCTCTAGAGTTCCTAAAGAGTTCTTAGGATCTCCTGTTCTTACTACTAGTCATGGCACTAAGCAGCAACCACATCGGACTTTATACTCATGTTGTTGGTTATACAAATGTCACCCCCCATGTTCATATGTATACAACTCTGTCATTGCTTCCACCATATTTCTGATTTCTATCTGCTTACCATCTTTGAAGTCTCTCATATAAATGAATGATGACTTGCACATGGCCACTATGATGAATGGTTTTAAATCCAGAAATTAAAATGCTTGTGGATAAAATGAATTAGGAATATGACGACTTAGTCAGAAAGTTAGCCACATTTGCTGGACAGTCAACAAGAGGGCAGTAAATTCTGCTATCATTAATGCTTCAGTGAATGTATGACCTTCCTGATATTATATAATTATTTATTGTCTGCAGGAATATTATATTTTACAGTGAGTCATCTGAGGAAAAATAAAGAATATAAACCGTGTCTCAGCTTTTATAACTGGTAGCCGCAAAAGAGGAAAATAGGTTTAATTTATTCATAGACAATGTGCAACTTCATCGCCTTTGACTTTGTTTCATGTTTCAGTCAGAAATCTTGAAAATGGAGGCAACAAGAAAAAAAATCTCATAATGTCTGTTAGAAAGATGTTTCACTGAAGACAATAGCATCACACAGATAAAATGAAAAACTTGCTTCGCACTCCTTATTTTTAATTGTTTTTGTTTCCGCAAGACTAAAAGTATATCAAAGCCTTAAGGGAAAGTGATTACAGAAACTACTTTTTAAATAATAATGTGAATATGAGAGCGACATCTCATTATAATGCTCTCTGGTTATACGGTTGATCTAGTTTTATCAAAACAGCACGAACCAGTGACAAACGTGTGTCTTGTAATAAAGAATATAATTACAATTACTACTACTTAAATATCATGCTCCTACAAGTGTAATTAGCTTGCACCTTCATTGCCTGAGATTCCTTTGGCTTGCATGCCATTATAAATATGCATTACTTTAAGGTAAGAAGTGTTTAACATTCTTTCTCTTCTTTTCTTGTTTCCTTCTTGAGACTGACTTTTCTTCTGCAGTTCCCCCTTTACCAGACTCACTTTAGCAATGTTATTGTTGGGAAATATGAGGGGTAACAAAGGCTGCATACCCAGTTAAGTAAGGAAACCTAACCTGGGGTCTAGCAACTTCATTCTTCTGTTCAGGGAGTTGCATAAAGACAAGAACAGGACAGCGCTCCTAGATCTGATATAAATTGTTGCTTCACAGTCACTGTACTGCATTTTTATTTTGAAGGAAATGGAGGCAAACTCCTAGGTGGCCTGTTTTAAGACCTTGAGTTTGCTGTAACTATTACAAATATTTCAAGCTTCCTCGTGTTCCTGCTTCATGCTACCTGATGTTCATTGTACCTGATTTAGATTCCCTTCATGCCATACCAGGTATGACTAAAGCCTACACTAAGTATACACAATATGTATTCAATAAAATTCTTATCTCATTTTTTGTGCTTTCTAGTCACTCAGAAAGATTACGGTAAGTGTACATGTAGTCTACACTTTGTGGTAACCTTTATGAATCCCTGTCAATATTTAAAGCAGCTAAAATATCAGTAGGAAAACTAAAATTAGGAGGAAGAAGATGTGTGTTATGGCTGTGTTGTCTGTTCCTCAGAACAGTGTACACTTAGTGTATACTTAGTGTAGGCTTTATTGAAGTTTCAAATAGTTTCAAATAGTTTGAATACCGAATTCAAAAGACATCACATTATTCAGATGAATTCATTTTTAAAACTAAATACAATAACTTGAGGAATGGGGACATGGAGGCATGCAGCAGATTTGATCTAAATATATTACTTGACTGTATTAATTAAATCCTACACTTCCAGATTTATAATATGCTGTTTGAGAATAAATTACACACCATCTGATCCAGGATCGTTTATCTGCTTTGTTTTCATAGGGTGCTAGGATGAGCTGTTACTCCCATGCAACCCTGAATAAAAGTATCACGAAATGAATGAAATAATGATAAAACAGGGATGAAATAGAGGCCCAATGTGCAATCACAATCAGCATACACCACCGATAGCTTGTCTTTGGAAAGACTGTTTATTTCCCATTTGACTATGTCATTCAACTGTGCAAGGCTATACAAGGAAGTGATACATTTGTAACATGCCACAACTATGAAACCTTCATCACACAGCATGGAACAGATTACTGCCATTACATTCTTGGCCATACCTTTCAAACTCTGTTTCTAGAACTCTAGACAAAGCCTGAAATATTGTGTGTGTGTGTGTGGGGGGGGGGGGGGGGGGCAAAGGCAACAAAATAGGGACACATATTGCTCTTATAAACTTAGAAAGTTACTAGAATAATAGGATTTGTGCTAGCATATATTTTCTGAAGGATGGGAAGTCTGAAACTCAAAAGTATGTAATTATTTACTGACTTTAATCCTCACTGATTTGCCAGAAAATCACACATTTTATAAGGAACAGACCACAAATATGAGGCAAAAATCTTGACATTCTTCAAAAATCTGGACAGTTGAGAGGTATCTTCTAGACAAGTGTCCCAGAAGATAGTCCTAGGGAGGCAGCTCCATTTCTTGTAAATTAGCTGATGAATGCTCATTTCAGTGCCTACTAGTTATGTAATGTCAGTAGGTATCATAAAATGTGACAACGCAGAGCTTTCACCAAAAGCAAATCTGAATCCTGTGTTGATACATATTTAAATACTACAAATGCTTTCTTAAAATGTGTCTATTAGCTTGGGATGCTTACATCAAAACATAAGTGGGCAGCCATTTCAAATTCTAGAAAAAGATCTCTCTTCAGTGCATGTTAAGAAATGACATTATTTATAGATCTGTTAGATGACCAGCAGATCACAGGCCACAGTAAAAACATGTTGTTTCCAAGAACAGACTCACTGAACATAAATAACTCAACCAGATCATACTTTTTAAAGTAAATAAGTATGTCACAATAGCCGCCTTATTAAAGTCATCATACAAGTTTGCAAGAAAAAGTGAAGCAGAAAGATTCATGCCATCATACCCAATGGTCTAAAAAATGCTGTGGTTCTGCCTTCCAAGAACCAGTTCAAACTCATATCCAGTGGAAATCTATTGCAAATAAAATAAATACATCACAAGAGTTAATCTCATTTTTTCAACTCAGTTAAGAATGTCATCAGAGCTAAATACAGTACATTGACTCCATTTTTGTTTAAATAGCCAGTGTAATCACATGACAAATGAAATCCTGAGACAAACAAATACTTCCCCAAGCCATTCATAAAGAGATAGTCACCTTAAAAATGCTAAAATATTAGAAATTGCTGGTTAAAATTTAAAGCATATAAAAACCTTTTTGTGACATTAAAATACAACCATAGTAAAAAAAAAAAAGTTATAAGTAGTATGTTGCAGGCAATAGGTTACAAGCTACAAGTTTAGTGCCTTTAATTTTAAGACACTGACAGAAATATTCATTTAACCTTGGGGTCTGAGAGACATTTAATAACAACTGTCAGTACAATTCATAGAATTCTAGCCTCTTGCCTGTTAGGACTCAATTTAATGGTAAATACAACTCAACACTAACAATAACTACAAACTATTTAAGGTGTTTAGCTGTATAAGAAAGTGTTAAACAAAGAGAGAGTACATAAACAGTATAGAAAGACTGGTCATGCATAAAACAGGCAGCATTGTGAAATAACCATGTCATCTTTAGGCTGGGCAAATTTAAACAGAAAATCACATCTCTGTATGTTACTTGAGAAAAATATGTAACCTTTCCCTTTCACAGCCTTTTATCATACAAAATGGAATTTAAAAGAAAACAAAATATCATGCATTAACTATCAGATGAGTAAATGCTTAATTTGCTAATGTTCTTTCCTGAAACTATTACACCATGTAATTCTATAGGAACTACTAATTAATTGTCAACTCAGTTGCACAACTGATTTGTGGCTCATTTTGAGTACAGGCCTGAGGCAGAATTAGTTGTAATAATATTTCATAAAAAAATGAGCAATATAATTCATAAACGTGCATAAAAATAACAATGAATACATTAAGGTGCCTAAGGAAATACAACACTTGTAAACAAATTAGTTTGTTTGTGTCTTTCGGCTTTTCCCGGTTAGGGGTCGCCACAGCGGAACTCCGTCTGCTAATGATTGGCAGTAGAGTTTTACGTGCTGGCTTGCCGGGCCTAATGCACAACTTTCAATGAAGGAACGCCCATTCACACATGTTGACACACAGAAGACGTTCTAACTGAGAATCGAACGGGCAACGTCTAACTATGAGGCGACAATGCTACCGCAGCACCACCACCACAGTTGTAAACAAATTAGTATAACAGCAATGTTTTAAAGATAAGTATGAGATTAAGTACTTCAATGCATAATTGACAAGAAATGTTGGCAAAGACAATGACTAGATGAGCACTGTTGCTTAAATGATTTGCTTGCTCATTGTTTGGAGTTAAAAATGTATCAAGGAGATCATATAGCTTTTTGCTGCAGTTTCCATAAGGCATTTCAGACAGTGAAATTAAGAAAGAGCTATTATGTACAAGCATAGTAGACCTTTGCCTGGAGGAATATTCTTTTGGAAATCAACTTTGTAATACCTTTTAACCCTTAATTCTAAGAGGACAGTTGCAAAATGGGGAATTGCCCAGGGCGCCATGACATAGATCTAGCTAGGATGTACAATAGGTGTGCCTCAGTTTAATTATTCGACTAGCTGAGTTTGTCTACAGAGCACTAAAGGGAAGAGGAGAAAAGCTAAAGAGGACATGATAAGGCACCCGCAAAGAGTTGGTCAGTTCAAAGGAGCCAGGGTTAGGCTGACTACCCTCTTAAATCATGAGACAAAGATATTCGAACAGATATGATGAAGGACTGCATTGTTCCCTTTAGCTCTGTGCTGGAATGTGACAATGTTAGAATGTTGAATTGCCAAAATGTTGACGTTCGTAACATCCAACCCAAATTATCAAAAGATCAGAATGTCGAACTACAAAATAGCTAAACATACAACATTGTCAGCAGATGGCTTTGCACGTGACAATCCCTTTTTCACCCACCATGTGGGGAGGCTACACCTTCACACACCCTGTTAATTATATATACCAACTCTGAGATCACACAAAAGCCGAGAAAAGACAGAACCCCAGTTCCCTGCTAATGCATCTGTACTGTGATCTTGAACAACTAATTACTTCCACCATGCAAATGCCTTTGGTTAACTTGACATTCAGTGTTTCAGTCTTTTGGTAACTTAGTCTGAGTCTGTAATTAGTCATGGTTTGATCAGTGTTCCATCCTGGTAAACAAATTTAAATAAATAAATAAAAAATAAAAGAAACCCTAACACTGCCCATCCCCAACCCTACACATTACCTTACGAAAAACCATTTCCCTGATAGTATGACTACACTAGATACTTTGAGATACTTCTGCTACATAACAAACATCCACATCACTAGAACCATCCCCCAATGTAGCCCTCCTTCTAACCCAAAATCACAAACACTCATACACACTCTTCCACCCCAAATACAGAAACTTTCAGAATATCCAAAAGTTTCAGAATTAACACACACACACACACACACACACACACACACACACACACACACACACACACACACACACACACACACACACACTTACTCACTTACTGTAACTCAAAGCACGTATCCTATACACATCCATTTGACATTCTGACATTCAATAAATGCAACATTTGGTAATGTCATTATCATCATCATCATCATCATCATCATCATCATCATCATTATCATCATCATCAACAACCCCATTTTTCCGATTTTCTACATGGGGTCTGGGTGTTGTGCTAACTGTCATCATCTTGTAGCTGATTATGGATCCCAAGTGAAGTGACTTTGCTGCATTACCCTCTTCCACCTTGGCCCCGGGCACATAAGTTGTCTAGCCTTCTCCATACCATGATGTTATCTGCTTCCAAGCTCCGTCTTGTCAATGAATCAACATTGTGTGTAGCAATTCTTAGTTCATGTTTGTCAGGTTGATTGGTTTTATGTCCAGCTTTCACTCAACAGAGCTGTCCTAGTTGACCCAAGCTGGGCAACTGATACTGGCCTGCCAGTAGCTTATTGACCCACGGCGGCTGGGCTTTAATATAGGCACAAACTGGCCAATAGAGACACATACAGCCCAACATTAGCATGGTTCCCTGGCATAGGTTGGAGTAGACCAGGTCCTCAACTCACCACCGTCAAATACCAATGCCCGTTTGGGGACAGTAGTTTACAAGACCGAATCACCTACAGCCATATTTTCAGATAATGATGGCTGCCATATATAAAAAATATAGCACTTCATTTTATCAGTAAAAGCAGAAGTTGACAAACTGCATTGCTTATGTGCTTTACTGATTTCCTAAGAACACCTGTTGTTTACAACAATCATTCTATGCTGGGGATTAAATAAGTAAATACTACTTTATGGAATGGAAGAACAAACAAACATTGATGGTGCACATATTTCTTATTATTTCAGGATCTGTTTTTTCCCTAATATGTGATCTTCTGCGACTGAGTGAAAAAATATTAAATTTTAGACTAATTATCTCTCATTGATGTTGTTGCCCTGCCTTACACTGTTAAGGCTACATGATTGCCCAGAGAAATGAGATTTACTGTCACTAGAATTTGCTTTCAGCTTTGAGAGTAGTTGAAATGGTTCAGGATCCCCTAAACATGGAGAGCTGCAGTATTAATACTGAATACATACACTACGCAAATGGTAATAACATGCCACATAATGATGTACAAGAATTAAGTCTTGGATACAACATATCATAAGTCACAGAATAAAGAGTTGCACATGGAAGTGGTGATACAATGCAGCAATGATGTCAACCTGGTGTACAAGGCAAGGAAGACTGACTTAATAGTAATAAAATACCTAGGCATCCACCGTCATGGTCAGCTTTTTCATTGGATGAGCTATTCCCAAACATCCATATCCATCCAAAGACTACTGAACTTCAGTAAGCAACACTGTACATACCATCACAATGTATGTTCTCTTGTTAAAGTCATGGATATTGCAGAAACTTGCTGGTAGTCATATGACACTTGTAGCATGACATTATCTGACTGCTTCCTAACCCCAACTTTCTTTGTCAGTGTGTAATAATTAAAGAGGTAAGAAAACTAGCTCTTAACCTACTCTCAACAGCACTCTATCCCCATAAGATAAGTCACCTTTTTTAAAATGAAACTGTTAACTTTTATTTTCATCATCTTTGTCCATGTGTAACAAGAACCTCCATTCTGCCTAAAAGCATGCTATCATTGGTCTTTACTCTAAAAGTACATGCTCAAAAAATTACAGCTGTTCTTACAGATTGCCCTACACTGCCCATGTTTGTCAAGTTAATGGTAAAATCAAATCTACATACAATTGCTTAAATGTGTTAAGTAAGGCATCTTTTGTATTACACAGCATGGCTTTTGCCAAGGACATAGTACTATTATGGCATTATACATTGAGACCAATACCCTCAATTGCAATATGGGTCACATTCTGGTAATTGCAGCCATTATTGTTGATTTCACTTATGTACTCAATATGGTTAAGAAAAATCTAAAGCCAAAAGAATACATTAATACTCAAGTATTGTCAGGTGTAGTAGTACTAGCATGTGTTTAAAGAAGTTATTTCAAAGCTATTTCCTATACTAACTTTCTTATAATTTCTGAATACATTTTTCCAAAAATGACAATTATGCTTTCAAATACATTCATGTTGATAAATTCATGTTGATGTGATATGCTATTTATGTATGAAAGAATGTGTATGTTGATAGTTTCCAATACAATGAAAAATGTGAACTGTATCTATCTTTAATAGCATATGATTCTTTCTCAAAAATGGGAGATGTGGTGATGCTTGAAGACCATGAAACATGATGATCTTGCATAGTGACATTCGCTCATTGCACATTCGACAATTTGGGGGATTGCACTATAGTGGGGATCAGAAAATGGTCCCTTACCTCACTGTAGTGCGATCTCGAAGATAGAATATTAAAGTAAGAGGGTTTGGGGGGGCACAGCCCCTCACACGGGGGTGCGGAGGACTTGCCCCCCTGCTTTACACTTCATTAATTTTTTTGTCAACATTTATGTTTGAAAATCAGCGAATCTGCTTTTTGATTTGCTGATTTTCGAACATTTCAAACTCTCGTTGTTTTCATTTTCATGGTTCCGATTCGCTCATATGAGCAATAGCACCACTGTGTTTCACTGTTATAAAGGTAAACCCATTTAAACACTTGTAGAAAACATCCCATTGTGAGAGTCACCATTTCTGACTATATGAAATTGGTATAGACATGAGTATCTACTAAATTAGCCATAGTATCAGTAAAAGGCTTTGGTTTATTAAATGATATTTCTGAGCTATAGGAATTTAATGGAGCAGGAACTGTTGTGCAAAAATGAGGGGGTCCTCTGACTGAAAGAAACATTAAGGGTAAAGCTATTACAATGAGAAAAATATGGCAGACCATGTATTAACTCTGTTCTTATAACTTTCAAGGACTATGTCCAGAAAACATAACATACAATTATTAACTTCTTTTAGAAAGTCAATGAAAGAGCAGCAGAAGAAAAAAGTATGGAAAAATTTGAGGGAAAGGGTAGCGAAAAAAGAAAGCGTGGATTTTAAACATAGTAGCTATCTTTTTCTTTCTCTTCAGTATAGCAGATAAACATAATACCATTGTTCTCAAAACCAGTTTTAAATTGCAATAAAGATTTACTTCAGGAGCCTATTTGGAAAACTCAGCATCTATAATCAAAGTAATGAGTCATATAAACCTCAATTAACTGTCTAACTAGCCTACAGCTATAATATAGTCAACTGTCAGGAACAAAACAATAAAGGAACAAAATCTGTTTCTTTTTTTTTTCTTCTTCTTCTTCTTAGACCAATATACGTGGCACAGATAAAGAACAACCTCTCCATGAAATTCTTTTGGAGTCTTTTAAAATAATATAGAGTACTGAAACCCTAATCCTGGTGCTATATCAACTAGCAGAAACAATCAAAGACTAACAGTGTCAGTATCTAAAAATTAACTAGCAACCTAGTAAGTCATTATTGCTCTGAATGTCAGTCCACAAAATTGTTAAAGACCCAAAAAGCATGTGAAGTAAATGGATTTATTTCCCTGTCCAGCATTTCAGGCAGTATACAGAAATAGTGCTGCTCAAGGAAATGCAAAATTAGATTCATAAGACTTAGTTCCATTTCTGTTTTATATATATATGTATATATATATATATATATATATATATATATATATATATGTATATGAGTACATATCTCTTCACCTAAAACTCATTTAATTTAAACTCAATTCACCTAAACCAAATCACTTAAAGTTCATTTCACCTAAAACTCATTTCATTGACAAGTAGTACAATAAGGCAAATGAAAGGTATATGTCCTTTTACCACTGTAGTGCGATCCTGGTGTTAGTATATATAGTTAGGGGAGTGTGGGGACTATCTTGAGACTGTAAAGCCAAAAATTTAAAAACCTGAAATCCCAAAAGCGCAAAATTCAAATTTGCAACTACCCACTTACACAGTCCACACACAAACAAACATGCATACACCTTCTTCCCTATACTATAAACCAACAAAACACACACGAACACAACAAAAATACATGTGCTGACCCTACATATAAGCTGGGGGGCAAGCCCCCCTGCAACCTCCATGTGGGGATCTGCGCTCCTCGAACCCCCGCTACTTATATATACTAACTCCGAGGTCACACTAAAAACACAAACACACAAAATCCACCATTATACATTCTACCCTCTCCTTGCACAAACACACATCACATACATACAAATACAACGACTCGCAACACTTACACACTCACAATCTTACCTACCTACCTACCCACCCTAACCCACCCCTCAAAACTCCAAACAGACCCACACACACACGGAAATCTCTAAGCAAAACCCCTAGTAAAACATCACTTACCTGAATCTCCAGCTACATCCACACCACAGATTTGACATTTCTGCATTCGCAATATATATATAGTGTGTGTGCATGTGTGTGTGTGTGTGTGTGTGTGATATGTGCACAGATAGTAAGTTGTAGCATTTTCCTTAACTGTCTCTGAATTCTACATTTTATGTTTCTGTATGTAATCATGCTACAGTTTGAAATCTTGTTTCTGAGATGTTGCTATTAGTGCTAGTTCTTGAATACCTCTGCTTATAAAACTTATTTGATACACTTGATATTTGGGGATTTTATATTTATTTGAAAATAGAAGCTTGGGCTTCAGAAGATAACACTGCTATAACCAGACTTATACCACAGGGATTTCTGGAGTTTGATCTACTATCACTATATCAAGGACAATCATTCATAACAACATAAACTACAGGAGATCAATGATTTTCAGTTTTCACCGTAAAAAAAAAAGGAATTCCACTGTTTATCTAGAGGTGCTAAAGAAGTATTTGTGCATTATCCAGCATCAAACATTGACGTTAACCAAGCACACAAAACAGCAAATTACTGAAGTCCTTCACTAAATGAAAGTATCAAATAGAATGTTTCATATATAAAATATATGAGTATGGTATGCCTGTTGTAGCACTCCATTCTCCATACAATTCAGCTACTTTTGTCAGTATGTAATAATTAAATAGGTCAGGAAGCTACCTCTTAATCCACCATAGAAAGTAAAGCAGTAAGATCTATATGCCTGGACCATAATTATCAATATTACTGTGTTAGTTTGCAGAAAACTAAGTGGCTGACATTGGAGGCTATGGCTAATTCCTTATTCAGTAACCTCATCTTCAAACTAAATAATGTCAGGTATTGCTTAGAAATAAGGTCATTATTATAAAGTTCACTTACAGTTTGATATGTCAATAAAATTACCAGTTGCAAACACATCAGTTTACCTTAGCTGCCTCAGAAACCATTTACTAAAGTAGCTTCCTGCATCTGGTATGCTTTGCCATACAAAATGTGTAAAACATTGACAGTCTTCATGTAATCCACACTTAAAATTACATTATGCCGTCAGAGTTAAGTGCATCTGACAGAGGGATCCCATTTAAGATACATCTGAAAATAATCCAGTCAATGTGTATGTATGTATGATATAATTTTGAAAATCTATAAACATTTGTTTCATTATGGCATATATTGGGGAAAATTGTAATTATCATCCTCCTCCTCATTTTCATCATCATCTTCATTTCATCACCATCATTGTTCAAATGTATTAGGCATTTTGTCTTAGTTTAAGAGAAATGTTGAGCTATTAACCTCTGTGTGTGCATAGTACATGACTGCGGAGTTGTATCATGTGTTATTATTTATATACCCTTCTTTCCTCTTGCCTTCATCTCCACTACCTCTAACTCCCTCAACTGCTCTGCCTAGGTTTCTGTACCATATGGTAGTACTGGTCGCACCACTGTTATGTACACCTTACGTTTCAGCTTTGACATTCTCTTGTCATACATTACCCCATCCACTCTGTCCCAGTTGACCGCAGCCCCTCTGATTCCAGCTTTGACCTCTTCATTCAGACTTTCCTTCTCTCAACCACCCTTCCCAGATGCCTGAAGCTGTTAACCTGCTCCACTATTTTCCTTTCTGTTTCAGTTCTCAGCTTCTTCTAATCTCCCCCATTTGCTGCCATTACCACTGCCTTATCTGTGCTCAGTTTAATCTTATGTACCTACAGTTTTGCATTCCATTTCCCTATCCTTTGCTGAAGTTCTAGCTCAGAGTCTGCCTGTAATGACACACCACTTGAATAGAGCAACTTTATTGTTCTCTCCCCTCTAACCTGTTTGCTAATGCAGTCCCTCACCAGTATGAACAACAATGGATTCAGAGCTGAACCCTGATGTGCACGCACTCCCAATGGGAAACCCCTCTGTAAGAGTAAACACTGTTCGCACTTGAGTCATTGAGTCCTTGTGCATAGCCTGCATTAGTTCTACTAATGCTTCTTGAACTTCAACCCACCACAAGACTGCCCAAATCAGCTTTCTTGAAACCTTGTCATATGCTTTCTCCAATTCTAGAAATCCCCAGTTGGACTCCTTCCTCATTTCTAGCTTCTTCTCAAGTATCTGTCTCACTGTAAACATTGGGTCGATTGTGCTTCATCCAGCTCTAAATCCAAACTGGTCATTTCACATCCTACTTTCTTATACTCTGTATTTAGCAATCACCCTCTTCAGTACTTTCATGCAATGCGATAGGAGTTTGAGACCTCTATATTGCCTTCATTTGTGAATGTCCCCTTTGTTCTTGAACACTGGCACTAGTATACTTATTCTCCGGTCATATGAGTTACACCTTTCTCTCTGCACTGCTATTTACCATTTCTCCCCTATCTCACTCAGCATCTTTATCATATCTGTTGTGACCTCATCTGAGCCTGTTTCTTTCCCTGAATTCATTTTCGTTAGTGCTGTTCTTACTTTTTCTAAGGTTGGCTCCTCCTCTTCACTCATCATAGGCTGTGTCTGGGATAGTACAGCTTCTCTAGGGTTTTCTTCTTTCAGCAGCTGTTGGAAGTATTCCTTGCATCTACCTTTGATATCCTGTGGACTGATGAGCAGGTTACTGATGGCATTCCTTATGAGGAGTGGCTGCCTATCTTCTTTATCTTTTTGTCTTTGTGCCATTCACTGAGTCACTACCCAGAACTTGGTAGAGTGCCTAGGATGCCTTGCTCTTTGCTATTGTAACTCCTCGCTTAGCTTCTATGTTAGCCAATCAGTATTCCTGCCTAGCCTGGTCTGCCTTTTCTATGTTCCACTTTTTCCTGCACTCTTTCTTTTTATTGGTGACTTCCTGGACTTCTGTATTCCACCACCAACTTTCCTTATGTGTCTTGGCTTGGCTGCATATCAGTTCTGTAGCCCTTACACATGCTGTTTTGAGGTGCTGCCATTCTTCTTCAACTCAACCTATTTCCTCTTCTTCTTGGGGTGTTAGAGCCTTGAGTAATTCCTTGAACTGTTGTACTTTCTCTCCTGTCAACTTCCAGGTCTTCAGCTTGGTCTCTGTTGACCGTAGAGGTCTCTCTGTCTACTGCTTGCAGCTGATTGTGGCCACCCATGGTTTATGTTGTGGGATGACTGTTTCACTGGAGATGACTTTGCAATCACTGATTCTACCCCAGTGCCCTTTCCTTACTAGGAGGAAGTCTACCTGTGATGTATGTTTGCCACTTTTGTATGAGATTTTATGACTGTTTCTCTTTCTGAACCATGTTTTGACTGCCATCAAGACATTTACTAGGCAAAAGTCTAGAATGGCCTCTCCTTCTTTATCCCTGTTGCCCCACTCAACTAGGGTAGTTTTCATATCTTGTTATATCTGTCCCAGTATGTGCATTCAAGTCACCTGTCATCAACACCAATGCATGTTACCCTGCTTTACCTAGTAGGTCCTGCAAATGCTATCTGAATGTACTATTTTACTCACTATCACAACCTTGCTGTGGGGCATAAGCTGAGATTATGAATACTTGTCTATCATCACACTGGAGTTTGATTGATATAAGTATGTCACTAATTATGATGACATCCCTTACTGTTTTCTTAAGCCTCTCCATCACCAAAATTCCCACATCATTCTTAGCCTGTCTTCCCACTAAATAGTAGACTCTGGATCACAAGCCAAGTGGCCCTTCTACACTGCCATTCTACCTCATCTATTGGATATGTAGGATGCCCAGCCTCCAACTTACCATCATATCATTGACTTCTAAGCCTCATCCTGTCAGTGAACCTACAATGAGTGTGGCAGTCAAACAATTATCAGATTGAAATTTTCAAATTCTTCTAAATATGTTGTCCAGTGTTTGAACCTCCCTGTCAGAAATATCAGAACACTTATTAGAACAACCACATTTTGTTGTTCCTCTTTTTTTTTCAACAGTCATCTGGGATACACCTTTCTCTCCACACTGCTATGAGTATCATCAGAAGCCAGTTCTTCTCTATTTGATTTGTGTACTCTAGCATACTGTTTAAAATTGTATTGGTTTTTATAAACAAAAAATTGGTTGACTTCCTACAATTTCAGGCATTTTTCTGTTTGCTTTAAATATATTCCAATTATTTTTAACAACGCTTTTCATATTTTCCATACCTTGATTATACTGAAAATAAAAGCCCTTTGAAATTTATTCTCAATCTCCTTTTGTCATTCATTATAATGTTCTGGAGGTCCACCATCCTCCACATCTTCACCTAACAGCAGCTTATACTTATCACCCCACTGCAATATAACTTCACAACTAATGTTACCCACAAATTGCTTAGAGTATCCTCCGTACAAGTACATTATCTCCATCTTGTTCATTTGCGGAAACAAAATATTTCTCAAGGAAATCATACAAGCCAATCTTATACATTGTCCTTTTACTAGGGTTTTCTTTTGTGTTGAAGGATGAAAACTCCAAGAGTGCAAATGTGTTTACTAAAGGTGGGCCTCTTATAAATATTTGAATTGAAACCCCCTTCAATATTTTTAATTGTTCTGTCTAAAAAATTAACATATTTTTTGTCATAACTATAAGTAAATGTTAGTTACAAATAGTTATTTAATTCATATAGTAATATATAATATATATTATATAAATATATAATATTTATATATGTATATAACTATATATATATATATATATGGATCAATGTTATATTGTTGAAAAAACACTTATTCAAAATTCACAGTCAAGACCACTCTGCCAAAAAAGGTATGTTATCGAACACACAGAACATGACAATTTCAATCTGGGAAATGAACCACTGGGCCATCCTGGTGAACTTTGCCTTCTCTACGGTATAGTGTGATGCTGGACTTGGTATATTTATTTGGGAGGGTGGTTGCCCCCCCCCCCCCCACATGGATGGGTTTGATTTGTTTCAGTTTTTCACACACACCAGCAATCATTAAACAATTTTCAGTGAAGTGTACTGTTGACAAAAAGAATTTGCAATAAAATGAAACCTATATATTTCAACAAATCAAACAAATGTAAAATGTAAATGTAGTATACTTTAACCTACTTATTATACTACCCTTCTAAGACCTGTTTCTAGTAAGAGTAGGTTATAATTGAAAAAAAAAAGAGAGAGAAAAAACCTTTTAATTCTTCTATTTTTTATATTCTTTTAAGAATTTCTTTAGTTAACATGTTATGCTAAAATTATTGCTGTATAAAACTACTTTTATGGTTTAATTATTGCTGTTTAAAACTATTTTTATGTTACTCTCTATTAAATTGTATGTTTTTTCCTTGGATCTTTTCTCCCCGGGCCTCTACTGAAAATGGGCATATATCCAATTAGACTAGCCCGGTCAACAAATGTAAAATAAAATATATATATATATATATATATATATATATATATATATATATATATATATAGTTTCTATTTATTGATTTATTTACTTTGCTCTTGTTTACCAGGTTTGTCCTTCAGGGTTTTGTCAAAAAAACTTTTTCAGTGGAGACACATGGAGAAAAGCTCCAACACATTGCAAACATTTTTAAACAGACATGAACTGACATTAAGTAATATGAATTAACTGTTGCACAGATATTTGCTAATTTGATTAAATTTATATGGCATAAAGGCAATTTTTACAGTAAAAGAGATAGTTGTGCATTTGAAGAGTTGTATTAGTGGGTTTGTCAAATAGTTAACAGAATTTGTGATTACTGGTTTGAAATTCAAAGAAATGTAAGTGAGGGAAGGAACCCGGTAAGGTAAAAAATGTTAATATTGCAATTAAAAAGGTGGATATTAAGCAAATTCAAAGGCAACATGACACTAGATTTTTCTTTTTGTGTTTTTAACCAATGGGTTTTCCTGTGTGACCTTTTTAAACTTTGTTTTAGTTTGTTAGTTGGGATATTTTGTAGATACCCTTAGGTTTATGGATATCAGTTGGGTATGACTACCCTGTGTTTCCAAAAGTCAAACAGTTTGCTTATGCTGTGCTGATGATATCATAAGAAGGCAGAAACATGCATGCCCACAGCTAGAGGGGTTTGGCTTTATTGGCCTGAAATAGTCCATAAAAAAGACTTAAAAGTAAAAGAAAAAAGTCATGGACATTCAGAATTGCCATTTAGCTTAAAAATCTGATATCCTTAAAGGCTAATTTACATATATCCCATGTTGCCTCTGATTCAAGAGGTTTAAGGTATCACACAGTGGAAACTCTAGCTTTGTTAGATTTTTCTTTTTGTGTTTTTAACTGATGGGTTTTCCTGTGTGACCTTTTTAAACTTTGTTTCATTTGTTAAATATATATTTTTTAATGGATGTATAAGGATGCTTACTTACTGATAGCCAAAATCATGTTATTACCCTGGAGAAATGGAGCATTTATTGGCAAAATGTAATATGCAATGTCTGCAATGCATTGAGAAGGAATGCAGAAAGAAAAGAAAACATGCAATGTGAGAAACTGGGACACTGGAATTTATTGTATGGAAAAAGAAATTAAAGACCAATAAAAGAATGCTATAGAACATGTGGAAGTTAAACATAACATAAATAATGAGGTTGGTCATTTTTTGCACTACAAAAGGGGAAGAATATTTGCAGACAAATGATTTAGATAGTACTTTGGTGTTGTTTGAAACTACAGAATATGAGCAGATAGCCAAACGTAAACCTGAGGCACAAAAAATGAGGAGGACAGTTGAGAAACTAAAATATCCAAAGGAACATGTGGTCAAGTAACTTGACAACTGAGTTAAATAAACTTGACTTTAGGTACTTTCTTCTATTATGAACATTAGACTTCTTCAGAAAGTACTTTTACAAGCTAAAGTGCATATTTTATACCACAACTAATTAAGACATAAAATGTTAGCACCCAGTTATTACTCCCACTTAAAGTGGTATCTTAAAACAAACACACTCACATACATAAGATATTCTATAATTAATTCTAGCTTTGCAAACAATGACAAAATAATAAAATAAGCTACATAATTTAACAATACAGAAATGTTTATAAGTCATAGAATTTCATATCTTTAAATTTCTACTAAAGATTTCATAGTCTAGATATTCTTAAATTTAAAGATGTGGTTATTAACACCCTATCAATTAATCCGGTGGCTGCCATCTAAGTGCAATTGCCATGTCAGTTCTTTTTTGTTTTAACATTGTATTCCAAGGAACCCTCTCTATTGACCCTAAGATTTTTTTCTACTCCAAAACATAAATATGTTTTTAAATGTTCACAGTCTATGGAACAACTGCAAAGAGCATTTCTAATATTCTTTCTTTTTATATCATAGACATGTTTTTGTATTCTTTTTCATAGTTTTCTTTCCAGATTTTCTACATAAAATCCTTCACATGATACACATAAAACTAAATATACCACACCCTGATTATGTAGTCACATCTACTCCCACATGTAATTGTTTGATGATAACCAGGAACTACTACATAAGGGCTGTCATTGATATAAGGACATCATTTACATGAGTGGCAGTGAGAATCTAATACAGAGAATTTAAACCCATGTTGTGTTGTTCTTTTGGATATGTCTATATAGGGCATTTGTGGATGCCTCTAGCCTAATATCTCTCATGTGATCATAAATCCAATCCCTCAGCCTTCTAGAGGTCTTCCCAACATAAAAACCCAGGCATTGTTGACAAAGGACAACACACATGGGTTTAAATTCTTTGTATTAGATTCTATACAAAAAGATATGCAGGGTAAATTGACAAATGACAATTTAAATCTTAAGGAAACTAGATGGTAAATTAGATTGAGAGCAACAGTATATCCTGGTTTAAATGACAGTTGCTCTATTGCACCTTTGTTAAAGATGAAACGTTATGTAATATAATGGGAGAAGTATGTTCCCTTAAATTTTAAAGGATTGTGTAATTATTTAATTGACAATTATGTTGTATAGGTATTTAAGTGCATTTGGATTGTTTTTAATTGTTCTGAAGAAGTTCACCCAAGAGGGTGTATGAAAGCTCTCAACAGTAATAACAATGATTTTTATGGTGGTTTTGTATCCTGGACATTCATCCATTAAATGATTTTTACTTTTACCAGCAGTCTTCGGAATGTATTTGTTCTGGTTCCAAGTTTGTGTTTTTACATTTTGAATACGTTAGCTTATTTATTAAAATTAACATCATTCTACTAGAACAACCACCTCTGCTTGCCTGGTTTCATTATCTTAAGTGTTTTATCATTAAAAATGTCCATCATCAATTTTCTTTGATCATTTGTTAGATTACAAAAGTATTTAAATTTGGTGTTATGTAAATAATCTCTCACATCCCTTTCACAAAATCTTATAAACATTGCTATCTTCAGATGGGGGTTGGATAAAAAGTACTTTTCCTTTCTAACATACCCTTATCTGGTGCCCAGTACTCTCATTAATCATGCTATTTACATTTTGAAAGTACAATGCCAAGTTTAATTTTCTAGTGAAAAGTTTCAAAGAAATGACAGCTTGTAACACATCAGTGTATTTAGAAGGAACAAAATTAAACCTTTTGAAAACAGACCGTGATGTCACTCAGTAAATTTGGTTCATTAGAACTGTAATTATAAATTCTGAAATTATCCTAAGTCATATTACCTTGTGGTTTGACATGATTCTCTTTGGAACTTATTTCTGCTTCTTCTCCATCTTTCTCTTCCTCTTATTGTCTGGACTTGCATGTTGCTGTTCTCAGTATTGTACTTGCCTTTGTTGTTCTGATAATTCTCCAATCTCTTGGAGCACCATAGAGGGTTGGAGTTTGCCGCTGAGAGAATCTACAGTTGAGAAACTGTTATGGAAACTGGTGATAAAATACTGAATAAAAAAATAAGCCACAGAGTAAAAAAAAAAAAAAAGATAAAACATATGGAAATTGAAGAAAAGACAAATTGAGGAATGCAATAATAATTTGCAGCTCTTGTCATTCATAAATGTGAACAGTTTCATAAATGATTTACGAAAGTTGTCAATATTAGAATGTAACAAAAAATAAAACAGATAAATAATAGGTCTCTTAGATACGTTATTTACTCCGGGGCAAAAAAGAAGATATTTTAATGCAGTGTGCGGAAATAAAGTAATATGACTCTTTGCAATAGACCAATGTAGTGAATAGTAGGTCACTGGTTGTAATTTCTGCAGTTATGTACCTGTATCCTCAACAAGCTAGCTTATAAAGGCACAAACCACATAACCAGTTTAGATCTTTGGAAATTCCTCTTCACCATATCTTCAGCTGAGGACACCTAATTTAAGCTTCTTATATATTTAATTTATGGAGTAACCCTTTTAACTTTTGTTGGACTGCCTATACAAATGGAACAAGTAGGCTAAATATATTAGTAGGATAGGGAATGCTAAGTGGCCTGTACTAGCCAGACTGTCAGATGATAATGTATCATTGGCACTATACCCAACCAAGCTACATGCACTAGGTCTTAAAAATTATAGTCAGTGCTGGGACTGTGGACAGCCAGAGGCATATGACTTGCATTTGTTCTGGGAGTGTCCATTAATACAGACTTTATGGGATAGTCTTATTGAGGGAATATCACATGCCTTAAGATCAGCCATTCATTCCTGGACAAATACTCATTTTTCACTCTTTGGCAATGGCAATACCCTCAGAAGCTTGACTGCTGTATAAGACGCACAGGATAGAATGGTAGTTGCTACCTTTTTACTTATGATGTTCTCTCAATGGAAAAGGTATGGCATGCTAGATCTTTCTACTTCCCATAAATTTCAATATAAGCTCAGTAAATGGGCAAATAAAACATTGGATGGTCAAACTAGCAAGAATAATGGAATGTGATAGTTTTTAAGATGCATGGCAATAAATAAGATGGTCCTTTAGTGGTACATCTCCAGGATAAGTATAACTTGTCCCAGTCCCCTTCAAAAAACACATCACACCGAATGACATTTGACGACCTTTATTAGATTTCCATAAACATAAATGTTAACCAATATTCATTCATTTCAACCAAACATGATACAGGTAAAATAACATCCATGTAACATTATCATAGGACAGGACAGCGTAAACCTGCTCATCCTGATCAGTAAGTAGCATCCATACCTCCACTCACTTACTTATGAAGCAGTGTACCCACTCACTTCCTTTACCATATAATGCATAATACCATCAACCAATAAGCAGCTTCCTCTGCTTACTTATGTACTTATCAAGCAGTGTAATCACTCACTTTCCTTTCCCAACTTATTGAATTGACCATCTAACACCAGAGGGGGAACAGAAGAGGGCAAGCCTGCCCCTCTTCTCCACCCACCAGCCTGACCCGGCTGTTTCCCCTCTCTCCACCAAACTTCCATCATCTAGAAACCATAAGGGGATAAGGCCAAACATCATTTGGTGTACAATAAGTCCCAGGACATTACCAGCCCCTGGCAGTTACCTAATGATTACCAGAGCATGACCTGCCACTGGAGCAGGAATACTCAACCCCCAACCAACAAAACCACCCTTCCCATAGCAACCCCTTTTGCTTGTCCAATGGCATGTAGAAACAACTTGAAAACTTTCAAATACCATTTAACAGCCACCTTGCCAACACCAACTACCCATTATAAACAGTAAGGCCTCATTCCCATGATAGCTTAGCAATCTGAACCCTCTTAGCTCTATCAGTACCCTTGAAAGCCACCAGCACTATGCCAAACTTGAAAATGCCCTACGTCACCTGATGGAAACAAGATTAATGACACGCCAACTCCATCCAGAATGTAGAAAATAAACCATACCCTTTCTCCATCAAGTACGGTAAATCAAAGCCACAGTTCCCATACAAGGACACCCCATCTAGCTCACCACCTGAACGCACTTACTCAATGCAACCCACTAATCCCCTACCCCTGAAGGCTGCAACCCTACCTGAACCAATCCAAGGAAAAAAAAAACAGCTACCAATAATACAGTGTAAACTCACTCCTGATGCTCCCCACCCAAAACAAGCAAAAACACGACATTACATTGTATCAAGTGGGAAGAAAATATTACAAACAATTCCACATGTTGCTGCCTTGCTAGAAGGCCATGAACTCTTTTCACACCACTCCATCAACCGACATCATCCTTGACCCCCTCTCTCGCCTGTCAAAGCCACCTTCCTTCAACATACCATGTAATGCCCAGTCAGCCCTTCTGCATTTGCAACCTCTGAAGGATGTGTAAAAGAAAAACTATAAATACTTCATTCACACATAATCACAGCTGCTTAATGACAGTATGCACCACCACCTGCACATCTCCTTCACCCACTGCATAAAATGCATCTACTACCGCATACGAAACACCAATGAAACTTAAGATGTGTTAGCAAAAATACCCATAAGATTTCCTCCACACCTCACAGAGTCATGATACAACTGATACCCATGTGAAATAAAACAAATGAATGCATTAAAAGGCCTATTCTATAAATAAATATATCACTCTTTTCCCAACCAAGTAGTTACCAGCATTGTTAACCATAATTAAGGCAAAAATAAAAATAAAACATCCATAGTCATGCTATTATAGCCTATTACCAAACATGAGGTGTAACTTCTCCCCCACGGCTCTACCTATATCCCTTTGGACACAGGCAATAATCACCCATGGCCCTCTTAAATAAGAGCAACATGCAGTACACACTGGATTAAGGAATCCTACTTACATGAAGCTGGCTAGTTCATCAAAACCTTTGAGCCATTAACCTAGCAACTACCCCTACTCCTGAAATTGGTGCCGCTCCTCCTACCAGCAAGAACCCCAAACTACCCCTAAGAAAATAACTTGCTTGCTCTCAACATCCTCCCTTGGCCTTACCCAACCCACCTTGAAATGCCTTAATGAATAAAAAACAAACACTTGTTAACATACCATCTACCGGACATCAACCTAGCCTCCTCCAGCATAATACCTTACCTCCTAGTAACTACCCCCAAAATAAAACAAATATAAACTGACTTTTAAGGGCCCTAGTGCCAGTAATCTAGTGACTTCCTATGCCTTTAATTACTGCACATCCACCCCACCTGTATAAAATCCCCAGACCACCCATAACAGATCCGCAACCTTGCTCTACCCAACCCCCAACATACTCCTGTACTTATCGATACACTGCCCAAACCGCACCAAGTTAGACATATCAGCTAGACATATCTTGTTAAACAACGAATAAAATAAAATTCCCTGTGACCCCTTTGTACACATCTCCAACAACTGGAATGTCCAAACCCTCAACATCAACTACCTTTAACTAGTTTCTGCAGGAAAGCGACTGTTTACATTACACGCCCAATCAAGCACATTTATGTACCATTATATCAATGGCAATAGCCACTGGTACCTGCACCATCACACCCCTAGTACTATCTTACCTTGACCCAAACATACCTCCTTAAATAACCCACTATATACCACGCCAGTAGCAAAATCCACAAATCCATTATACACTAGTCCAACCATCAAAATTCACATAAAGCATCCATTACCTTTCAAAGGCTTTTAATCAGGGTGCTGACCACTGGTGACTCAGCACATGCCCATCTCTGGCCTTCCCGTGCACACCCAAACAACAGTGGCATCCATTGAAATGGATCCAACATCTCCTACTCTCCTGCCCTCCGATCACCAATCACGCCCACTTGATTATGTATCTACGCAATTTCATCAGTAACTGATGCCCACTTGTGCTCCCCTTGTGTAACCTCCTTGATTGCTACTGCTTCCATCATTTGCAGATTCACTGTGCATCGCCACAAATGGTATTCAGCACACCACCATCTATAAAGAAAAGGACAAAATGAAACCCTCTAATATGTAAAGAGAAGGCTCCACCTTATACTCACCTATTCCAAATTATAGCCACAGCATTCCATGACTGCATCTGTAAGAAAGAAAAAGACATGTAAATCATCCAAAATACATAACACACATTCCAAGACATCTTCAAGGACAACCTATCCTGCCAACCCAGGAAGGAATGTACCACTGCCACTCACATCTATGACAAAGCAGCCATAACTGAAGCTATGCTTCCGATGACCCTATCAAATACCCAAGATAAATTTAACCACCAGTTGAGTATGTTAAAACTACCCCCCCCCCCATGAAGGAACCTATCAGTATCCACAACCAAGGTAACCTTGCGATTCCAGACCACGTCAATTAGCGACCTGTATAAGCTAAGCTAACTTATATTGAAAAAACATATATTTAGCTCTTAAACTTCCATCTCCAAAAGAGGCACATGAACCAGCATAATATAGAACACCACAACAAATGTTTCCCCTTGCCTAACCAACAGACATGAGGACACATACACTGTCCAAACCCCAATACTGAAAATGTTTCATATCTACAAGTGTTACAGCATCAATAAGAAGTTAAATACAAACCCACTTTCAAAATTCCTACTTCCCCATGACAACAACGTTTTAGGATGGAAACGCTTCTGACACAAAAAGCCATGCCCTCCGCTGAAGAGCCCCTAGTAACAGTGACAGTGACAACTAACATCAGCCTAGACAACAGTTCAAAGTTGCTATAAATAATTATTGATTCATCATTTTTTTTTTAATGAAATAAAGGCTGAAACTCATAACTGTCTTGAGCCTTCCTTCTGCAGTAATTACCAGAAGACAAGTTGTATGAGAAACAGACCAACATCATGAGGCAAAATAGTTAGGCATTAAAGTCAGAGACCTAAATGCACGCACATAGTGCCGTTATTTGGTCAGTAGGCAGTTTTTTTTTTTCCTTACATTTATCTATTCCTCTCTTATTTTAAATTCTAGGTTGTTATTTTGTTTATGGAATGGTTGATGGTGGCTACTTCTGAGGACAGATTGTGTACGCAGGAGTTTGTTGGAAAATAAAGCAGCCACTCAAATTAAAACTGCGTCACAAAGTCCCAACCGCCATCTTGTAAAATACTAGCATGAAGAAAAGCAATAAACAAGAGACTACCCTCTCCTGGACACAGAAGGCCAAAATTAAGGGCAATTGAAAGATGTTTGCTCCTACCAACCTAAAAGTCTATCTCCCTCACCCAATCTGAATGATTAAGCAAATATGCCCTGCAATCAACCTTTTTTTTTTACTTAAATCAGTGATTACAGCCTAGCTATTAAGTGGAATGAAAGGTCAGACATTGCAGCCTAGCTACTGGGTGAAATGAAACGACAATCCATACAGTTGAAAACTATCTTTGGTCCCCTATAACTGAGATGGCCGTCTTGATCCCGTTTTTTTTTTTTTTTTTTTTTTTTTTTTATATAGGCATTACATTGCGCATGACCCAAATGCAGCTACCACCAACCTGAAAAGTGGACAGCATCCAACTACCAAGTTTAAGCAGACAAGGACAATCGTATCAGCAATCGTCTTTGTTTTATTTTCTTTTTTTTTTTTTTTTTAATAAAATATGACCATAGCCGTACCAATGCACTCGCCTCACCACCTCACACAACAAAGGAAGCAGTAGCTACAGGGCAGATGACAGGCAGCTCAAAGCCCATAAAATTACCACTGCACCATTTTCCACAACCATTACCAGGTGACAGTTATGAAGAGCAACAAGAAATACAAACTGCTATACAGATACTAGTCAAGTAGTCAGACATTCTGCCATTCCTTAGGACAGTATGAGTCAAAGCCTGGAGCCTTAGCTAGCTCATACTAGGCTACACAATCTCTCATTGCTGCTACTCCCTTGCCTTTTTAAATAAGAACAGATGTCTCTAGTACTAAAACCCACCACCGCTTCACTCATCCTGAGCCCAAAAGTCCCATTCCATCCGAACACCATATCCTCTGCTAATCTAACATACCCTCTGCTAACCTAAAAAAAAAAAAAAAAAAAAAAATTAGATAGACATACCTAGCTACAAACCCTACATACCCATGAATACCTCCTCACTGCCACCACTGCTGAACTAGGCCTACCTGCCAAGTCCAGTACCTACAGGTCATCTTGGAAGAGCTGCTTGCCCTAGCAAGTTCACACTAAAAATGTGACTCCTACTCCAGTTACACTTGCCCAACATCCTTTAAGCCCCTCCCTACCCCTACCTCACTTCCTCCCAAATCTCATCCATTCCTATTTAACCTAATCCCTCCTTCCTCCCAATTCCTCCTACTCTATTTATCCAACCCTCCCCCCCCTCCCCCACTTGAAGATGTCCCTGGACAAATTGGTCTATTCCAAACCTCATATCTCTGCCTTCTTCCTCCTCTTCTACTATACCTCTGCTCTCATCCACTCTGTTACCAACTATCACTCTGTCTTCACCCACTCCACCTTCTTTCTATGTCTTTTGTAATTCCTTTACCACTCACTCCATTTATATCTCATAATTAAATCAACCTTTTGCTTTCCACCTTTTGTAAATATCTCAGTAGACTGTATTGTGACAACTGTCCTACTGCATAGTTATTTAACTATATATATATATATATATATATATATATATATATATATATATATATGGGTTCCTATGACTTCATCGAAATGTCAAATCACCGACACTCACCTCTTCGACACCAAACCATCGACTTTCATATCATCGACAATTCCGGTAAGCGATCTTCCCCCTTACAGGACCCATGGTAGCGCTTGTTCCTGTGTTACATCGAGTAGGGTTTACGTGATTCCGTATAATTTACCTTGAAAGCGCTACCATGGGTCCTGTAAGGGGGAAGATCGCTTACCGGAATTGTCGATGATATGAAAGTCGATGGTTTGGTGTCGAAGAGGTGAGTGTTGGTGATTTGATATTTCGATGAAGTCATAGGAACCCATATATATATATATATATATATATATATATATGTGTGTGTGTGTGTGTGTAAATATATATATATATATATATATATATATATATATATATATATATATATATATATATATATATATTTATATATGGGTCTACTTCAAAACATCTAAAACCCATAAAATCTAATTTAATAACATTGAGACCAGAATATCTAAAACCCAAAACATCTAAAACCCATAACATCGAATTTCATAACATCTAACACTATAAATCACAAGAAAATAACATCCCCTCCACATATAACAACACCAAACTACCAAACACACTTTTTACTACATTTAAGCAGGGGTCAAGCCCTCCTGCACCCCCCATGTGGGGGCTCCGCCCACCACATCCCCCCATAAATTAAATATACCAACTTCAAGATAGCACTACAGTGGGAAAAAGTTAATTTCCTAACCTCACTGTATCAAGCCTCCCAGCAGAAACATAGTAAAAAGTATGTTTGGTAGTTTGGTGTTGTTATATGTGGAGAGGATGTTATTTTCAACCAATAAAAAACTCAAACCACCGAAAATAAACACCAACAAACTCAACACTGGAGAAACAGAGAGACAAACGAACTGAACTGAATTAACATAAAATAATTTATTCAACATTTTCCTCCACTAGACTTCATCAGAAAAACTAACAATCTTCACTACCACAAACATTTATACTGAATAATCTCATTAACATTTAATTGGATCAATAATTCAATTAATCACAATAGACACTATAATGCATTATAAAACAGTTAAAATACAAAGCAAATATAATAAATATATATATATATATATATATATGTAAATGTATAATAAAATATCATATAATCACACTTTTATTCCCAGTTTCCTATCAACCAAAAACACTTAATATTAATCATGTTGTTCAAACCTGGGGGGGGTATCAGCCCCTAACCTTAATTGCCATAAGGTTTGCCTTCTTTCAACCTTATTTTTCATATTTCCTTTTCTTAAATCCTTTTTTACTTGTTCCATAATAGAAAATGTATATTTTTTGTATAGATTACATTTAACAGAATGCCTGTAGAGGACATTATTTTCATCTTTGGTCTTTATGGCATAACAATGCTCTTTAATACGTTTGCTAAGGCATCTTGTAGTCATTCCTATATAAAAAGCTGAACACCCTGAGCATAAAGCAATATAAACAATATTACTGGTCAAACAATTATATCTACCAGTAATACTAATAGTTTTATAATAAAAAAATAAAAATAAAAAAATATTAGTATTCCTGGTAGATATAATTGATGATAAAATTGGATTATATTTGGGAAATATTTTAAAAGGAAAAAGAAGGAAAAATGGAAAAAAGAGCTGCAATTATATGTAAAAAATGATCCAGTGGAAAATTGAGATACTACAGTTGGTACAGTAAGGTTAAGATTGATATAGAAGAATATGCAAGATGATTACTGGGTAGATGATTTGGAAAATTAGAAAACTGAAAAAAAAGTATACTGATATGATGAAAGAGATGTAAAGAAGTATGTGAATGGTGATGTTTACAATGTAGAATTTTTCTGAATAAGTTGTCTGTCTAAGCCTATATGATGTATAAGTGTACAGAGGAAACAAAATGTAATAGAGAAATATATAAAGCTGAAGAAACAGCAATTCATGTTTTTCTGAATATAAAAACAAGTGAAAAAATGAAAAAAAACAAGCCAGTATATAAACTATGGAGGCTCAAAGTAACTTTAATTATGATAACATGTGAAGTATATTAAAATATAGAAAATGTTGAAAATAAGATATTAGATGCTGCAAAATGAGAAGAGAGATAAACAAGTATGTAACAACTATCTTAAATATTTTGCAAGTATTGTATGAAATTTTTTAATAATTTCATGAAATAGTAAATAGAAAGTTTATAAATAAAGTACTCCTACTCTTTTTTAAGTACTGTTGAATCTTTGACATGCATGCATATTCATATGGGTCTATTTGAAAACATTGAAAGACCACTTACTCAAATCTCAAATCATCAGGATGACAATATTGAAGCCACATATCCGTGAACCATTAAACCATCAAAAATGGTCACTGGGAAAGGAGCCACTTGGCCACCAGGGCAAAATACACACAACAAAGCAAGAAAAACCCATCAACGTGGGGGGATTTGCCCCCTACACCCCCCCAACTAAATATAGTAACTACAACATTGCACTATAGTGGGGAAAAGGGCAAATTTCTCCATGGTGGCTAAGTAGTTCCCTTCCCGGTGAACATTTTTGATGGTTTGACGGTTCATGGATTTGTGGTTTTGATATTGTTGTCTTGATGATTTGGGATTTGAGCAAGTGGAATTCTGATATTTTGAAATAACCCCATTTGTATACAAATACTGTATCTATGTATTCCATACAAACACACACACACACACACACACACACACACACACACACACACACACACACACACACACACACACGCACATATGCATAACAGAGAAAGTCTGGCTTGTGCATACATATATGCATATATGTATATAAGGGCCCATTCCAAGCTACTGAAAAGCAATATACTGAAAGTCAAATACCCAATGTACAATGCTAAAATGTTAAAATTATGAAATCTAAATACCCATGCCTCACCATGTGTAGGGAGCTGGACTTGCCCTCCCCCTTCAGGACCAATATTAGTCTTTACTTCTCTGTTTCACTAACAGTGGAGTGACATTGTTTGTTATCTAGCTGTGTGCTGCCACAGCCTATGCCCTGTATGTAGTACATGCATGCTGATAGTAGGTATTTTGAGTTCAACACTGTAAATTTTCAACATTTTGCCATGACTGGATTTTGCATTCAATATTATGACTTTCATTATATGACTATATAGTTAGTGAACCCCCTTGATGTCATATATGATGTAGGTGATGAAGATTAGTAGTGCTGGCATGGAATCCTGTAAGGCACTTCTGACAATTAGCCTTTCAGATGAAAATGGGCCACCTGGCTGAGTGGCTTCTGTCTCTAAGCCAGTTAGCCATTGAATAAATTACATAAGATGTTATATTCAACTATGACAGTTTTTCTAGATTGCCAGAGTGAGGAGTAGTGTTGAAGACCCTGGCCAGATTCAGGTAGGCAATATGCACAGACCTGTCTTGGTTTACTGCCTCTGTGACCTTCTCAAAAACATCCACCAGGATAAATAGGCGAGCTCTAATTTTCACAAAAGCCAATTTGGATTGAGTCAAGAGGTTATAAAATAGCAGTATCCTTATTTCTAAATTCCATGATTATATATTACATTATTCTACAAATGACACTAGTAAGAGCATTCAGTCTGCAGTTCCCGGAGTCAGTGGCAGAGCCACCCTTGTGGAGCAGTAGCACAACTGCAGTTTTCCATGCCTCAGGTACATAACCCATGGAGAGGCTAATACTGAATAGGATTGTGGAGGGGTTAGTGAGTCATTATTCTATACTAACAATAAAACCAACCTGGTATGTTGTTCAGACCATTAGACGTAGTATTATTAGTTAGGGCTTCTAGGAGTTGTTCAAATGAGATGATAGGGTATGTGGCTGACTGGATAGTGAGAGTCGGAAACAGGGGTGGAGAGGGGAAATGTTTTGGTTAAAGTTATCAGCTAGTAATAGCTGCAATATGCTCATGATCAGATAGGGTGGTGACCATGGAAATAAACTCAGTGCAGTGCTGGATATTGTTTGCCAGATTACTGCTTTTGTTAAATGCTTGCACTTATTTCTGGGGCCTGCAGTACTGCTTAATTCATATCTTGCCTTGTGGGTTTCGATCCTTATCCTTTAGTCCTTTGCTTAACTATTTGAGGCCACTTTTAGTAAAGTGAGATATATTTAGGGTCAAGGGTTATTTTGTATGTTTGCCAGTTTAAGGATGAGCAATTAAATCACCTGCAAAGATTGTGTTAGATTCAATAGTTTGGGACTGTAGCTTTTTAAGGTAGTCATCATGGGCTTAGAAAGTTGTGCATAGGGGTTCTATAGTTCGAAACAATTTGGTATGTAAACTTGTTTTTATGTACCACAATATGCAGAAGTACAAGGTCATTATCTTGTTAATTATTTGTAAGGTGAGGGGGTTTTGAGTAAATATGGATAATTCATCACAGGGAACACAGCTACCCTCAGTGGACTGTCTAAATCAGTGATGGGCATTACATTCAATTAGAGAGTGAGTGTTGTCACTGAAGTGGAAATATGTTCCAGTAACCATTCAAAGGTGAATGTTTTACTGGCTTATAACACATATTGTGTTGGTAACTCTTTATATGAGATTCACATATTAAGCAGTAAAATGCTTCACCCACCTGCACAATCTTACTAATATGTGACAACCCTAACCCTGCCCATTCCTCAGCTATGAACTAACAGCATACCTCAACAAAAATGTCTTCCATTATCCTACTACTTAACAACACACTCAGAGACACATCCCACACATCAGCATACATGACTGACACTAAATCTATCTCCTTATGTAGACCTTAATTTTACCCTAACCCACAAGCATTCACAGACAGACTTCTACACGCCCCATTATTTTTTGGGTTGCATGCTTTGCATTGTACTTTATTGCTTTACTGTCTTACCAAGTTGTATTTTTAACTTCTGATATATGGGACTATGGCATTATCTATTTGCTTGTGTATTTTTTTAGACCTTGCCTTTCTCCCCTGCTACATCCTGACAGCCATCCTCAGTGCTCTACATCACCATGTCTATTGACCACTCCATTAGAGCCCATCATTATGTCTAATGTTGTGGTCTGGGCTGTTGTGGAACTTAGAAATCTTGCGAGGGGCCTTTGCTGTCTAACTTTGGTTGGAGGGGTCTCTTTATGGCCTACCCTGGTTACTCCACTTCTCTACAGCTATGTTGTTATATCTGAGGGGTGTATGTGCAGTGGGGAAGTAAGGCATCTCACCCCATCCTCTCTTTGGTTTACACACCACAACTAAACTCCCCCTACCCACCCCCCTCCAGGATGTAAACAGTCAATCCCTCCTCTGTCAGTATCTCAAGCACCTGAGCTGCTAATCCAACTTTGATCACCTGGGCCAGAGTCAGGGCTTTATCCCTTCCATTTATGGCACTGGCTGCTACAGCGTTATTTTTGTTTCTGCTTTGTGGTGATCAATATTGTAATGTGTAATTCTGCAGAATTTTGAAATCAAAAATAGAGGTCTCTGTGACAGGAATTATCCCCTTCAATTGAGCTGTAGCAGTATCACAGCTTCTTAAATGAGGGGTGTTGCCTCATGTTGAAAACATGTATTTTGTGTCATAGTTTAAATGCCATTTCAAATAATTTGGTTGAGTACAAATAGAATTTGAACACTTTGCTGTGCAATGGCATGTTCATAGGTTAGTACTAGGCTAACTGCTTCTGTAGGCTATTTTAATCCTCACCAATTACCCCATGTCCGAATCAAATCCTATACCTTGTGTTTGTAAGCTAAATACCTTAACCATTATGACACCCTCTTAGACTGTTCTGTGTAGTTTATGGTTAAGTTAGGGAATGATTTATAAATGGCTCAGTACTTGGCTTCAGGTGGTACTTTTGCATGTGTGTGTGTGTGTGTGTGTGTGTGTGTGTGTGGTCTGCATGTGTGAGTTTGTACCTGCTTGTGTAAGTTTTTTCCCCTCTATATAGAATAATGGTAGCTGCCTTCATGTTCTTTTCTAAAAATGCGATCATATGAGCATACATCAAAGATTCACCATAAACATCTATTACCTGCCTATTTGGCTAATGCCTATCAAACTAGTCCTTTCTTGTTAGGAAGTCAGTTAACCTGCAACAAAATGTTAATCATTCTTTTTTTATAAAATATCTGTTCATTTTACATTTCACATTGTTTTACTCAGAGCAGCTTTACAGGTTTATCAGAACACATCGGCGGTTCAAAAGTTCGAAGATAAAGTTTATTATTCTGTAGAAATTTCTTCACTGTGCAAATGAGTAAAAATCAATCATTCTGCACTTTTGCTTTATGATCAAATTGCCCAGTACAGTTGTAACAGAAATTTGCATGCATAACATCCATTATTTCTCCATTTTCCAGTCACTTGTACTAGCTGTATGCTTATATGTGCACATTTTAGTCTGTGTGGCCAGGTAACGTTACCATTGAGATGACTATATACTGTGCTCTGTCCTGATTATGACGCTGTCAGTGACACAGTTCCTCATTTTCACAAATAGCACTTATGCTATCACTGGCATGACATTTAACTCACAATATGTGTGGCAGCTGTTACATATTATAAATGTAAAGTAACCAGACAGAAAAAGTAGTTGTACCAGTAGCATTTGGTTCTGCTGAAATGTACATTTAGGATATGGGTCAGGTCATGGGGTACATTTGCCTGTGCAATGCTAATAATGACAAAAGTTACCTAATAAATGGATGATTGAATGGGTGTTCCTTCGTTGAAGGTTGTGCGTTAGGCCCGGCAAGCCAGCACATAAAAATCTACTGCCAATCATTAGTGGACAGGAGTTCCGCTGTGGCGACCCCTAACCGGGAAAAGCTGAAAGACACAACAACAATTGTAAAAGGAATTGTATTTAATTTTATTTTAACTCCCATCAAGTTTTCCAGCTTACAGTAATTGTGCAGTATTTTAACTCTTTTCTGCTGAAACCAGAAAAGAGAGGAGCAGAATCCTCATATTGGCAGTTAGCAAGAGTTGCAACCTCATTCTAACACAATTGCAGAAATGTGAGCAGAGTTTTAAAAAATCTATACTTTAAGTATGTCATGTCTCTCTTTCTCAGCCATTCTGTCTGCTGTCATTATGTATTTTGTTTATACACATACTGAATGCATTTCTTACAGTCATCATTGCAACTGTGTTTGTACATATTAAAACCACCTGAGAGTCTACTGTTAAACAATGATTTCAATAGCCTTGCAACAAACTATATTTGCCATTGTGATTGATTTATTTCACTCATCAGTTGGATGAGCTTTGTAGGGAAGAAATAAATGGTTATTTTTATTATTATTATTTGCACACACTCACACACACACACGCACACACACACACACACACACACACACACACACACACACACACACACACACACACACACACACACATGAATTCAAGAGCTCTTGTTACATCATTAAAGAGATACTGCTTTCAGTGGTCAAAAGGATCATCTGTGGAAAACCTTGGGAAAACCAATGTATAATTTTTGTTTTATTTTAATGATATATGTCTCTCTTATCCTAAATATTTGGCTAAGTGAAATGCATTTTATTTATTAGTAATATAGCACATATAACCCCAGTACATCCTTCTGATGAAGGTACTATAAAGCATTAAGAGAACAAGTTCATTTTTAAAAATGTTTTCCTTCTACAATGAGTTAAGACAATAACGTACATTATTTAAGAGATCGAATTCTGCAGACAGCAGTGTTGCCAGGAGTTGTCTAGGATTGCTTATTGTTCATTTTGTAGGTAGAAAACTTTTTTTATTCCAGCACCTTCCACATCTAACTTTCCAGCACATACTGCTCATTAAAGACTGGCCAGGAAAAGGTTTTACAACACTTCAGGTATGACGAGCTGACAGCCTGCCCTGTAAAATTGTATCACTGGTGCAGTTCTCTTAAGTGCTGTCTTCAGTCACTCAGCATTTGGCATAATAACAAGAAGGTAAGGGCTATAGGCAAGTAACCTTCAACACCCCCTCATTTTTTAAAACAATTATAATAGCCTTAGTCATTCAGTGACAAAATGTGTTTGCACACACTAAATTGAGGAAATTAAGAAGTCAACCTTCGAAGATTTCAAAGGCATTAATTATAATGTTTAAGTGTGTCAGACTGCCAATCAGAGTAATTTTTCAGGGAAAGTGTCTTTCCCATGATGCATGACGGCTGAAAAAGAGCAATATTCTCTGCCCTTCATTAAAAGTTTTAGCTTTAAATCATCTTGTGAATTTCAATAAAAAGCAATTTTTCTGTTCTTGAAATAATGGTGCCTTTTATAGAAGGTTCTGATTATTAACCTTATCAGTTTTGCCTATGCCCCATTAATTACCATGAAAACTATTCACCTCATTGTGTCTTTCTGCTTAATTACCCGTGTAAGCTCATGTGCATGTTTATAAGTATATGTGAATGTGTATATCTTCAGAAACCACATTTCATTAATATTGTTCACATCTTTTTATATTTAACAGAAAGAAAAATGCTGATTAAATATATTTTCAAAATTCATTACTGTGCAATGCATCACAGACAAAAACATTTAATTTTGTGGCATACTGCATTAATAAGTACAATGACAAAATCATTATTTTAATGTTACAGTTTAAGTATGTAAAATACCAGCTCTAATACAGTTCACTTTTTATAAAACTATTTAGTCAGCAGGCTTAAATTAAGCCTTAGCCACTAAATAGGGCAGATTACTTGCCATTTCATCCTCTGGAGTCTCCCAACTCACCCCTCATTGTTATCTAGAATATTCTGAGACATGAGAGACAGAGCTAGCAGTGTAGTAAAATATGCAACACAGCAAAAATGCATCTGGTCTAGGTTATTTACTCTGGTTATTCACAAACAGAACTACAGCACCTTACATTCCGAAAGAATATACACAAATGTGAGTCTGTGCTCAGTTGGTAGAACTCTGAATTGACTGCTTTTTGCCCCACTGATCCTCTCTTAATACTTTTTTTTTAATTCGTGTTCTGCCTTATGCTGCTAGGCATCAGTGTTTTCAATAAAGTGCAGACGTTACAGAATGCCCTACTGATCAGAAACAAGAGGGTATAGAAAATATAGAGTGAGGGAATGCTCCAAGATGTGAAAATGAGATTCAGACATACATTTTAAGTCACTATTGCTAATAACATACCCTTCATTCCCTGATGTCTTGTAATTAAAATAGTGTAAAAGCCTAAAAGGCTTTAATCCCACACCTTATATGAAGTTTTCTTTCTCAAGACAGAGTCTTCAGTCCAGAGTGTTTTCATATAATCTTACTGCCACAGTAAATGGTAAATACAGGTTAATGAATGAAGCACAACATTACTTAAACTGCAATATTAATATAAGTGATTCAGAATACAGGAAACAACAGTAAACAATTTACATGGAGGCTGGTATTCATGGTTCAGGGCTTCACAAATTATTTAAGGTTATCTGTGAATAGCAGTAGTATGTGGATATGCAAATAAGGTCAATTAAAGTAATTTGCAATGAACAGTCTTTTTTCAATACACACCCATTTCTTGCAAAACAGTTAAGTTGTGTGCAGTTTAGAATTATGAAGTTATGAATCACTTTGCCAAAGCCTGATGTTTCACATTATTTTTTTTTTTGAATCTCACAGATGAGTGTCAATAAGCACAGTCATGCTTAAAATGTTTAAGGAAAGCCGCAGACTGTGCAGCACTTAAAACTGATTTTATTTAAAGAAAAATGGGTTTATAATGTTTTATACAGGGGTATTCTTTTGTGGCCATCATGATGGCTGGAGAAGATGGGAGAGGATGGGCACTATGTTTTTGTCAGGGGATAAGAACCCCCCCCCCATTTTTCAATGTATTTATATGAAAGGGTAGTGTGGGTGTGAAATAGGTAAGAAGGTGTAGGAGAAAGGAATAGGGAAGATGGGTTGAAGAAATGCCAGCAGGACTCCCATTCCACAGCCCCACAAACATGACCACTACTTGATAGTGTTGCAGTGGAGGACCCCAATGTTGAGGGGGCAGGGATCTGTGTTGGCACAGTGGTCAGTACCAACAGGGAGAGCATGTCTTCCAGTGGTGAAGAGACCCTTCATCTGGCTGAATTCTCCTTTCCTCTACCTGCACCAGTACATCCTCCTACCAAGCTTCAGAGCCCTCTTTTGGTGAGGCACACCAGACTGCCATATGCTGGGGTGCCTTCAGAACCAGTGCTGCCACCCAAGCCCTGCAACAATGTTCCCAGACAGGCAGAGGGACTGTTCCCCTTGCCTGAGGGGAATGTGCCTGAGGGATTTGAATATTTAAAGAAAATAAATGAGAGAAACAAGACAATAAAGAACAAAGAAATGCATAATCAAAATAAGAAAAACAGAGAAATAAGGGGTAGGGAGAAACAAAAAGACAAGAAAGAATAATAAATCCATATATCATGTTTATATGTTGTTTCATATATGCTATTGAAATATTGCCGTAAAATCTTTATTGACGTGAACCTTGTGTACAGGAAGTGCTTATGCATGCAATGGGAGTAGTCATTTGGGAAGGGCTTTTGTATTTGGGAAGAATGATATAACTAGTACTTATGCATACTTGTGGTGAATTCATATGGCAAGTGCCTGTGACTACTTAAAGGAGTGCGTATCTCTCAAGTTAATGACATACAAAGCATTGAATACAGCACTAAAATAACCTTTGCAATAATTATAAGTAATCAGTTAAAAACAAAGTAATGCTGTTTGTACATACATATTTGTAACATTAACCTTGAACTGCAATATTTTCAGTTGCATTCTTTTTATCTGCAATGCTATAAAAGTATTTCCTTATGATCAATACCTAAAGCAGTTGCAAAATGAGTAAAGTAGTTATACACTCCTGCGGGGTGTGACATCATCCAAACCAAACCTTTTTTACTATCAGGGGCATTACAACAGCTATTGATATTGTTGGCAAATTTGGTTTAACCAAAACTGATCTGACACATTTTTTTCCTTAAAGGAAATCAGTTACCTTTCCCTTCAATGCTTGTTTAAAATGTTAATATATGATCAATAATTGCTGTTGCTAGTGCTCATTGGTAAAGGTTAGTTTTTGTACCATAACACTAGCCATGTGTCATGCACTACAGAAATTGTTATCTTTTGATCTTTCCCTTTTTTTTGGGGGGGGGTCACTATGTCTGTTATTTTTAAGTGCTAGGAAATTATGATTTGTTGAGTTGCTGGGGTATGACACATAATGTCGCATGGCAGGGATTACACTTCCTATTGCTGCATACTTAACATTCAGATGACTCCATTTTTTTTACCCCAGTCTTATTTTGGTTAATTTGGTGCCATTCACATGTTATTGGGTCAGCTGATGAGTGCTGTAGACTGTGAAGCTGTCAGCAGCATGTCCATGTCAATCTGATGTGGATTAATGTTATTTTGGCAGTGAATTCATGATCAGCATAAACCTGAAATTTGCTGATGCCTCTCTGGACATGTCTGTGTACTACTGTGTACTTTGACACTTCATAGACTTGAATGCAAATTAGTCTAATTTGCATGTAACACACATAAATGGCCTGAAATTATGCCATAATGTTGAGCATCACCATATTAATTCACTAATAGCCAAGACAGATTCCAAATCTTACTAAATTAACATCAAATGAAGAATACCTTCTATACATCTGAGAGGATGACTGTGGCACAGAAGATGGTGGAACAGGAATAATTAGAGGTGGTGTGGACACTGTCTGCATATTACTAATGACTGCAGCAGCCACACTCTGATGCTCATCTGCTCAGGAAGGTTCCTTTAAAATCAGTACCATGTTTTTATATAGATAACTGAATGCTGATAAGGAATGGTCTCCGTGATGTCCCCACAGTAATCACGGAGCCTGAATCCTCACCACTGACACTGGAGGGGGACGTGCACCTGGAATACAAATGGATACACCCAGTATTTTCAGATGCAGACCTCTCTGCATCAAGCACAGTTTCTCTTAAGTACCACAGGGCAGACACTCAGCCCCAGGTCTGGGTGTCTCTATCTTTCCCCGGGTCTCCAGTAAGTCTCCCCACTGGCACTGTGAAACCAGTGCTTCATGTCCCTGCCCCAAGTAGCTGACAAACACACACACACACATACACACACACACATACACACACCCACACACACATACACACACACACACACACACACACACACACACACACACACACACACACACACACACACACACACACACACACCTGGGAAAGGCTGGCACAGATTACCTGTTCTACCAACTTTGCCCAGAGTATAAGGTAGATTCACTGCCACCAGTCAGTTACTATAAAGCCCTCTTAAAAGGGTATCCAATTTTGCTGAGTGAAGTTAATATTACTACAAATGGTAATGTTGATCAAACAGCAAGGCTTTCAGGAGTGGCCAGAGTTGTTACCAAATAAATATGTGCAAATACTCCCAAGGCTTAAATATTTTCTAAAAAGGACCAGTCACAATGAAAAGTTTAACTATATCTAATAAATAATAAAAGAGCAAGAAAAGACTAAATATATATGTACGGTAAACCACAGAGTTCAAATTACAGGAAATATTGAAAATAACACTGATGGACAGACTCATACTAATAAAGAAAAACAATCTCTAAACTAAGCTTTGCTGTATTCCTGACTGAATCTAGGAGAATTACTATTCCCTAATAACTTACTTGATAGAGCCAGGCACAATGAAATATGTGAGCAGTCTTTCTAGTCAGGTTCCCCAAAACAGAATACTCAATACTCAGAGATTACTCCCTGTAAAATATAATATCCAAGATGGCTTGCAGAATGACCTCATCTGGCCACATGACTCTAGGTTCTCACAGTATCCTCCTTGAAGCTGAGACAGGAATTTAGCATAGACAGCTACAATATACATCTAGATGTTTTTAGAAGTGCCTGGGGCTTCCCCTCTTTTTACTGAGCTAATGAACAAAGGCTTCTTCCAGATCCACTGTCTCCAGTCCTATTCAGCACTGTTGGGTGAATTTTTAATGGTTTAACATCTTATTTACATTTCCTTTATTTTTCTTAAAGTAAGCTAGCTAGTTAACCTCTGCTGTCCCAGTATCCTCTATTAAAAAGTTACAATAATGCATGTATATTTCTTTTCATTCCAGCAGAGTACAATGTTGATACATTTTAGCATAAGCAAACCTCACAGATGCATTTTCAGCACAAGCATCTGTACAAATCAGCTTGTTATACAAATGACATATAATTATTTACAAATTTCTAGCTAGGTGTGCTGGCACAAGTCATACATCCACTGCCCTCCTTCTCCTGGCATGGTTGGCAATACCTCCTGTCATCATAGTCTCATTAAACACATCACAATTAATTAATATTATGTGAACCTTGTACATCAGCACAGAATGGGAATGAAGGCAGTGTGTGTGTGTGTGTGTGTGTGTGTGTGTGTGTGTGTGTGTGTGTGTGTGTGTGTGGTAAGTGTACCACTTGCCCCCTTGTAAGCATACATTGCTATATGCTATTCAATTATTATTATGTTCAAATGTTTTTACAGGGTCAGCATCAGAAACAAACAGTTCAGCTGCACCAATAAATATAAATGATATCAGTGTGATGATGACGATAAAATAGTTATATTTATGAGGCAGCTTGAAGAAAGTGTCAGTCAGTCCAGAAGTTTAATGGAAGGATCTGTCACCCCACAACATGTTAATAACTCTACAGAATGTGACATGTATCACAAAGTCACACACAAGCTAACAAGCCACTCCCCCTTATACAGGAGAAACACCTCTGCACCTCTACACCACTATCTGCAAACCCAGAGGAACACTCTGAGAATGATGACAGGTATTCAGAAGTAACACTATCCACAGTGACACCTTTACTAAAGGGAGCCAGATCCAGGAATTTTTGTAGCTTGTGTCCCAGTTTATGTTAATTTGGTGATTTACACATGGGAGAAAATGTACATCCTGGACTATTTGTACTACTGACTGTTGGAAATATTATTTTAGATATTTAAATGATGTATTTCTACTGTGGGTGAGTATAAAAAGAAGAATATCTAAGTTCTTAGATTTTTTTGAACACTACAACTACATTTTCAAAATTCACCCACCAGTTTAATAAAAAACACAGTGAACTACCTAGATGTTTGCATTTCAAAAAACTCGATTTTGAGAAAAATCTGAATCTACTATTTTCAGGAAAGATACTTTTTCCAATACATATTTACATTTCAAAAGCTTCCACCCATATGCCTGCAATAAAAAGGTGTTTGTAAAGGTCAATTAGTTAGGGAGGCCAGAATGTGTTTCAATTTTGATTCCTTATTAGATGAATGTCACAAGTTGACAAATATGTGTTTAGAAATAGGGTACCCACAGAATTTACTCAACACTATTTGAATGGAAATTATAACTAGTTGTGGGCCAAACTAAAATCCCTTTCTATGGTCAGATTATGAAGGTGAGCCTAAGGTGACAGCCACTAATGATATGACATCAAGTTATTCCAATTCTTCGGTGATTAAATTTGAGAACTTTTCTCAGGAGATTAAAAATATCATACAAAATAACTGGAACTTGTTAAAGATTGATTCCAATTTACACACCGCTGGATTCACAAATCCTCCGTGTAAGACTAAATAAGTCCTACTAGGAGGCTGCAGTTGAACAGTATGATATCAGCGTGCCATGAATATTCATGAGGGCACGCTGACTCAACTGTAAGTCTAACACGGACCATGCAGGAAAGCAGTGGGCGTGTCCGACTGCCGAGCAGTCTAAAGGCCCACGCCCCTGCAAGTGTCCGAAATGCCAAATGTCAACACACAAGAGCAAGTCCGCTCAAATGTCCATGTACACAACACCGCACTCTCTGACATTGTAAACCCCCAGCACAGTTATAAAAAGTACAACATTTAATTTTTTTTTTCTAATTCTCGATATAGCTGCCCGTATTTGTGCGTGTGTGCGCGGGTGTGCCCATTGCTTAGTTACAGTTAGCAATCCCGACATGGAAGAGCATAAGAAGGAATGTTTATGCAAATTACACCAAATAGCAATAGTGTAATGGCAGAGCGTTCGCACAAAGAGGAGGCATGCACGGTTCGAGTCACACCACTCCCCTTCCTATTTACCACTCCCCTTCCTATTTATGTTCTAAATTAGTATATGAAATTATAATTTTACTAAAAAGCATTGAAATGGCCTATGTATCAGTGAACAAAATATATATTTATAAAGGATCCAGACATATAATTGCCCGCAGTTAAGCAGCACTTTACCCAGTGCAATATAGTTGCCCACAGTTAAGCAGCGCTTTACCCAGTGCAATATAGTTGCCCGTAGTTAAGCAGCGCTTTACCTAGTGCAATAGAGTTGCCCATAGCTAAATAGCGCTTTACCCAGCGCAATAGGTTTGCGCGGAGGTGCGCATCGCGGCAACCAGCACACCATAGGGCAACGTGGAGCAACGTTGAGCAAAGTTGCTTAAACACAGCCACACCCCCTAGCCTGTCTGGACAGTAGTAAAATAAAATGCAATGACAAGGTTCGAACCCAGGACTCTGTGCACCATAATCAAAGTACTGAACCACTAAGCCATGTCAGCTTAAGATAAGCAGCCACTGTTAACATACATATACTTATAAATGGTAGAATAACCATTGCTAAGCAGGTCTGCAGTCAGCCGAGAATTTTCAAAAATGGCCAGTCACAAAAAAGTGAGGGAAATGCGGCATATTTAAGCCCCATAGGCGGGAATACTCACCATAACTGATTGTAGCTCCCATCTGCAGTTAGAATGGCTGGTGCTGGAGAGGGTACATGCTTCCAAGTGCAACGTTGGGGCAGTGAGGAGTCGAAATACATGGTTTGGCTCCTTGTCCACCATCATGAGTCAAGACTCCTGCAGGCCCAGTTCCAAGGGACGGAGTACAAGGCAGAAGCTTGGAACCGGTTAGCTCATGACCTCACCAGTGTCACAGGTGTTCCTCGGACTGATGAGCAGGTCCGTCACCACCATGCAGACCTGAAGATACGGAAGCAGGACCTACTGAACCAATGGATACAGGAGGCCCGTGGGATGCAAGATGCCCCACAACTGAGTAGGTAGCCAAGGAATGCAGTATGTAAGAAATGATAATTGATGCTGTATAATGGATAGGTATGTCTTAATATCCATTCATTTACTTCACAGCTGCAGGTGTCCGTGCTGCAAATCAGCAAGCCTATGCAGATAGGCTGCTAAGGCTGTGCCACCAGGCAGGTTAGTGATTATTCTGTATGTATTGTTATATAAAATAGGTGAGAGAGCCTGAAAGAAAGTGTTGTAGCCCAATAATACAGACATAAAATGCCCTGAATAAGTCCTCTGCATGTACTGTTATATAAAATAAGTCAGAGAGCCAGAAAAAGAGTGTTCTAACCTATTAATAAAGGTATAATATGTCTTGAATATGTCTTCCATATGCACTGTAATATCAAATAAAGGAGAGAGCCTGTGGAAAAGTGTGTAATGTAATTAATAAAGGTATAAAACCTGGAGTGTGTCTGTGTCACTTACTTTGAAATGTTGTTGTACCCTTGCATTATACAAATAGTACTATTTTAATAAGTGCTGGCAACCCACAATTGGGCAGTCCCATCTAAAGTGGTTGATGGAAGTGCTAGTAGCTGTGAAGCATATATACAGTCCTCAATAGTCAGTTACTGGCTGGCATACATAAGTAAATCTGGCACATGAGTAGCTTGTGAATTTGTTCCCCAGAAATGTTCGTGTGCTACACGAAATGCAGGGTTCTGTACAAATTGAACTGAAAATGTCATGTGAACACATCCAGATATGTAGATAAAGAAATATAAATAAAATCAATAAATATGTAGCAGTGACATCTGCATCTTGGACAGTTAGTATGTCAGATATAGGTCAGGTATATAATGAACTAGCCAAACCCATTACACAACTGAATGCATGTTGGCAAGTGTAATAATACATGTAGGGGATATACACCTGCAGTCACTAGGAATGTCGTGTAGACTAAAAGTACTAATAAGATGTTAATTGAGGTTTCTTTCTACACCCTACTGTATGTGCATAAACCATGCAATTCCACACCTCAATGGGTATGTGTAATCTCAAAACATTTGTTGGGACATTTGTCATATTGTTCTATAAATATCTGCATTTACTTTGATGCATGTGCCCTGTTCAAACACCACAATCATGGTGGTCTGTTGCTACCAATCATCCATGCATGCTGTTGGAATGTCCACTGTCATTCAATATATGCATGTGTTATGCTTGCTGTTCAACTGTTGGAACCTTGGTGTGTTGGGTTAATGGGAATATTACTGCATGCTGTTACAACTAATTTGGAATGCTGTTGTTTATGTTGTAATTAAACACACCTAATCACAGAACGTATGGGAAGGCCGGTCCCAGCGGACCCACCTGTCCCTCCTCAGCTGGCGAGTGCACCTGGCACCAGCATTTCTGGTGCCCTGCCCGGGCTCCCCTCCTCCATTGGTCCTGGGCCACCTTTGGGTGGAAGTGCTGCAGGGGATGGGGCTCATCCCCCCATGCAAGCGTGGGCAGAGAAGAGCCACCTGTCACCCTTCAAAGGGTCCGGGTTGTGGTGCGTAGGGTGATCCAGCATTCAGTCGCTGATCCCCTACGCCAGCTAGAGACAAGAGTGGCATGTCTCATGGGTGAGCCTGCCCATCCTACGCAGCCCCCAGCACAGCCACCCTCGGGGCTGTGAAGATGCAATGGTGACTGCCCATCGGTGGGGATCACAGTTCCACTGATACCATCTGTGGACTCATGGGCTTGCGATTTCCAAACATCTGTCCCTGTCAATTGTGTTCATCCACCCCATGTGTCATACACCGCCCCTGTATGCGTCTTGTTTGTCTTGTCTATCTCCCCAACCTACCTCCCCAAATATACCTACTTTCTCTACCTCACTTTCCAGTCTCACCTGAAAAAAAAAAAGGGCAATCTGTACCCACAAAAAAATTACACCCCATACATAGCTGCCCATTTCACACACATGTCTGCTGGACATGTAAACTGATAATTATAATTGGCAGTACAACATACTTTGTTGTCCTCACCCCTCTCCCAGGGGTGGAAGGCTTCAAATTTCACTCCAAATTTATTGCATATGCACAGCTGTTGCTGGTAAAGAAATGGGCAGCTATGGACCTTCCCTACACCCATCCTGCACATCCCAAGCTTGTTTTCTCTGTCCCTCTTTGTACCCCCTTTTTTACCACTTTCCTATCTCCCCATTTTCTTTTCTTTCAAAGAAATTAGCGTGGGGGTTAGCAGGAGTAAGCACTTTTAAGCAGTAGTAAGCGGGTTTAAGCGAGTGTGCGCATGTGTGCACTTAGCTAAGTATTGATAAGCATTGCGCAAACATGCACAAACCCACTTACAACTGCTTAAAAGTGCCTTAGTCACTCTATGTCAGGGCCCTTGTTCTGCTCAGCAGCAAAATAAAACACTTCTGTCAGTCTTGAACCCCAGACCTTGGACACACTAGAATGCATGAAGTACCACTAAGCCACAGCAGATATACAATAGCTTGGTGCTGAAATAAATATATCATGCATTACAATGAGGGAATGTAAAGGGAAAATAAGAATGCCATAACACAAATCTTGTTCTGTGGGTCTTTACCAGCAGTTGTTGTGGAATTGCATGACATGACTCTGAAAAGAGAACCAGCCATTCTAGCAGGGAATAATGTTACCTTACAAACCCCACACAGTATCAGACCAGGATAAACACTGGCATAGTTGAATAGAGCAGAGGCCAGACTTCCCAACTGTGACTGCTTTACAGGGATGTCCCTGATTCATAAACATGTTAGCTGTGCCCCTCTGAATTTCTCTGAAAAGTACTAACATTAGGCAGAAAAGTGGGGAATCACACTTAATGAATAATGTCAATAAGTGAGAGTAGACACTACTTGCACATCAGAAAAGGTGTAGCAATACATATGCTCCGATTCCCTCAAAGTCTCAACTGAAATATGTCTGTAAAATATTACAGGTGTATCTCACTTATAAGTACATTTCCCTGAGGCTGTTCAAATATATACCTGAGAGTATCTGAGGCCTGGCAGAGGCAGAAACACACAGGTATATCAGCATTTATGCTGTTACACACTCTGCAAATAGCTTTGGAAGGAGTTCCAAAGCATGCCCTTATGTAGGAGTATAACACAGAAATATCACAGGATGTAGCCATGTACTGCTAGCAACCAACTGTGACAATGCCATTGTTCCAGTGCTGAAAAGACTGGTGTGGTGCACATACAAAGAATAATAGGCTAACCTCTGACTACCATCTAGATATGTCCACAGGTGGGAGCTACGCAGACAGACTACTTGCCTTGATAGACTAACAGGTACACACCAACCCTGTATGTTCATCAAGATAAACATCACACAATAATAAATAATGCTCTTTGCAGTTCTGCACCCCTTCCCAAAAATACTACATACCTTTGTATTCAGGCAAAACCAAGGCATACTCAGTACTGAAATATGTCCAGTTGTCTTGAGCAGCCTGTGCTAATGTCAACACAAGCAAACCACAAACTGTTCAGAAGTGAATAATTGAATAATTACAGTATAGCAGTTCACAAACAGTGCATGTGCCAGAGGAATACATTGCAATGATTACTTTTGTATGGCAATGAATTGTCTAATTCAAAAAGAAAGTACATACTCCCATGTATCCTGTGTTAGCATTTGGAGGGGTGAGTAAAAGTCTACACTGAGAAGTGTGTACTGGAAGCAGCAACATTCAGGTTTGAGTACAACATGCATATCACTGGCTACAACCCTAGCTTCAGATATGAGACATATACCAACCTTCTGACTGACACAACGGTGTCCAGAGCAAACAAGCATGGGCCCCACCTTGGAAAGCTGAAAGGGCTACGCCTACCTAACCTAGCATTTTATAGCAGCGGGCTGCAATCACAGTGAGTACTGCAATTACCACACAGCAGGCTGCATGCAATTACTAAATGGTGGGCACCAATTGGTGCAGAGGCTGTCACATGCACATGTACAGATACCTAGAAAAGCAGGCTGTACCTGCTGTCCACACATGCAATAATATCATTGCAGGAACAGAGAGATAGACAGCGAGAGCGAGAGGGAAAGGGACAGAGACAGAGACACAGACAAAAGAGAAACAGACAGAGAAAACCCAAAAAAAAAAAAAACAGTAACAACAGACAGAGCAGAGAAATACAAAGGTAAGGTATGTAACTCATATGTATTTGCCGGCATGTAGTAGATGTTCTTGAAGAGTACTCTACACACTGTGAATCATCCATATGTGGCAGCAGTACATATCTATATGTATCTGCGCATGTGCATAGGGCAAGGGACATAGTGCAACTGTTAGTGAAGGGTGGACATATATATGTTGTTGAAGGTTGTTATGTGCATATATCTATGTAGGTTGTAGTGTGTGGCATAGAAAACAGCATGCAGTGCTGGTATATGTCATGTGGTGGTTAAACGCTGTGGGACTGATTTGTCAGATCTGCTGTGTTACAGCCAATGAGGCCTGCTAAAGCTACATGGGCTGAGGACACCAAAATGCATTCTGCACAACACTGTGCAATATTATTACATAACTGTACATATCACAACTGTCACATAATTGATATCCCCACCATGAAAACTGGACTGTACATGTGCCCATATGTACATCTATATGTACAGCAATGGATGTTTAGATGTATGTGTGTGTGTATGTGTATATATATATATATATATATATATATATATATATATATATATATATATATATATATATATATATAAAGAGAGAGAGAGAGAGAGACGGGGTCATATGTACCACAACAGGTGCATGGTTACCAAGGCATGGACTGAAGACCAGTGTCGATACTGCAGTGTCAATCCTCCTTTCCAAAACACTGTACCCATTAAGTACCACATAGGTGGAAATCTACCTACCACTGAAGGTGTGATAAGGGAACATGGGACACAGGTGGACAGTAGCCTCCCCTTTGATAATCACAGTGCCACACTTGTCTTGTAATCTGTCTATGTGGTACGTGTCATCACAAAAGGTGTGTCATCTAGGGAATTATAGGTCAGTGTTCCACTCTACTCATCACAATGCCCCGTGTGGTATGTACCTCACATGACAACTACAGCAAGTGGAAAGGCCACAGACATACCTCACGAAGAGTAATAATGACCTCAAACAGATGCCCTATGCAGACTGACTCACAAAACCACAGCTAGACTGTGTTGCATACCGCCCACACAGAGGTGACCTCTGCCGGACATACAGAGGTATGTCACACCCATAGCTGTTGGACAACCACATGTCAACATATCACAATCCCTCCGGGCTACATGCTCTAGGGCCCTAAACCTCGTCAGCTCATTAAACAGCACATGCTGGAGAGATAGGTTCCTATCTCAGAGATATGCCATACTCTGGAATAAACCACCTAGTAATAGCAAACAAGGCTCCTCATTAGCAGTTGTCATAAATACCCCTGATGATTGTTTCGGAGATAGGTAATACACCCCGGGGATCATCTCTGTGGTTCTGGTTGACAGGGGCAAATGAAATCAAATTACATGTGTGTCAAAGGCCAGAGTAGCATATGGCTAGGCTGCTCTAGTCCCTAGGGCCAATAGCGTATTACCTACCTATGACACGAGGCACACACACATGTACTCAATGCAATACCTGCTATGTGAGGTTGAATGAGTGTAACGCTGAATGTGTGCAAGGTCTGTAAAGGTGTGATAGCTTAGTGTGAATTTGTTTCTGACATGGTAGTTTGTGTCCTAGCTGTGAGGCCAGCAAAAGATGTGTATGTTATTGCTAGGCAGACATAGTAGTATGGCATACGTTGTGACGTAGTTCCTTCTTGACGACTGTGGTGTCCCATTGTAGGCTAAAGCAATACAGGTATGCTTAGTGAGTGGTACTGCTGGTGAATCCAACTCCCATATGAACTGTAGTACTACCTGAAGCTGTAGGCTTAAACAGCACAGTATGGTGTATGTTCACATTGTTTAGAAACACTGTCTTGTGTGTTTCCTGTAGTCTGCACAGATTACATACCTCAGGCATAAGGTTTTGTAAGTAGTGACACACAGTACTGTATGGTACACAGGTAAAGGTCATCTGGGTTGGCATACATTGGTGTGTTGTATGTTTGTCTGATGTGTGTGTAACTATGCCTGTACCATCCCTGCAATCATATGTGTGTTACAGGGTATACGTGTGTATCTAGCAACATATATGCTCTGTTACAGCAGTATGCCACCTATATTAACAACTGTGCACATATGTTAGGCAGGGGTATGGCATCAATGACTAGGGTGGTTTACTGGCAATACTGTAACTGTACTTTACATTCATTGCAACGAATGGCATCTTTCTTCATGCATTAGCTTGATATATACCCCTGTGGCGAGGTTGTGCATTGTGTCACAAACAGTGTGCCGGGTACTGGTGTATAGTGGTTTGATATATAGAGTGTGCCAGGCACTGTCAGTCAGTTGTGGCCTGAGCACCAATATGTGGTATTGAACGTATGTATCCTCTGACAGACAAACGGATGCTATATATGGCAGTTAAGTGATATCTGTAGTTAAGGGTGTAAAGTGTGCCACAGGACTCGCTCACACATATTGTTCATTTCTCTTTCAGGGCGATGGCCCACCAACATAATCCCTGTTACACAGCAGCGGAGGAACAGGAAATCCACCACAGCCTGGTGCGGCACTACTCCCTGCTGTTTTCCAGAAGCAGCCAGCACCAGCATGAGCTGACTGCACTGTTGCAAGATCTTGTTCGTTGGGTAAATGACATAGGCATGCATAAGTGGACATATGAGCAGGTATGCCATCACTGCAGTGATTTAATTAGACATGGCAGCGTGCGTCAGATATCCATAGACCACAGCGTGCAACAGGTGGTGGGGTGGCCATTCATCCCCCCCCCCCTCACCAGAGTGGAGGAGCTGCTCCTAAGCATGGTGGCTCCTGGCCAACAACAGCAACTGCAACAGGCATGTGTCGTCATGGAGGCCGAAGCCACCCAGCATGTTGACATGGAGCTTGCAGGTAACATGCCCTTTCTGTTGACTACTGTTACCTGTATTGTTAGATTATGCATATGTGAGATGTGTACTGTGTGTTTAGCAGTTGTGCTGCCTAGTGTTGTGCAATACTGATATTTGGAATATTATCTGTACACCTGTGACTGTTGACTGTTGTTCTACTGTAGTTTAGCAAACCCACATTAGCAATGCCAAAGTTGTGGCCACTGACGAACTGTCTCATATTCTTGTAGGTCCCTCTGGTGTGACAGCAGGGCAGACAATCCATGCTGGTGAGTGTATTATAACTTCAATATTGGTAATGAAATGTGCATGTCATAGGTGAGGTGTAGGCCATGTACACGTAACACACCTATGCATAATGCATGCTGTGCATGTTTGCTGTAAGACGTTGCACATCTCAGTAATGTCAGTAGCTGCCTCAATCACATGCAATGCACAGAGCATCAGAAACACTTGTGGCACCACCATACTGCACATTGGATAGGCATAGTTGATACAGCTGTACACAACATAACACATTTGCAATACTCAGTATACCTCAACATGCTACACATGGTGTAACCACACACCTGCTGTAAGGTCACACTTCAGTATCCCACATGTCATCCACACAGCACACATGATATACCTGAAGGGTAGAGGCCTATCATGGGGCTGTGCAGCACTCTTAAACACATAACACAGTCATGTTAGGCAATGCTCCCTATTGGACACCTCACACACCAATGTACAAAGTGGTTGTGTAATTGTGAATGTAGCCACAGCACTGCAGCTCAGGTACAGCATGCTAGGTGGTGGTCTGTCACACATTAGTAGCCTTGAGTGACCACATGATGCATGATGATGACAGCTCATGGTACTACACCCCATCCAGTTACAGTGACCACAGTACTACACATAGCAGTCATTTTGCACCTCAATGTTGTGTGTGTGCAAACATATACACCTATACACAATATGCATAGCATGTTGTGTGTGTGCAAACATATGCAACTATGCACAATATGCATAGCAGTCACCATCTGTACAAAGTGACACATATATGTCCTGGAATGCTATTGGGTGTATAGGTCACATGGCACACATTGGGTATGTGTGGTGTTTAATGTTGCAGTCATGTAGCATGCCATGTCATGGCTGGCACTGTCATATCTGCAATATGTCCCACACTCACCATAACCACTGTACAATGGCCATGTCGAGCATTGGTATTCCATCACATATGCATGCACCACTCATCCTGTGTGTGTACATAGCATGCATGTGCTACACCTGTGCCCACTATTATCTGCTACAGACACAGACACTGTAATCAGACATGGAAATCTATGTGACACACAGATAACACATGCAGCCATGGTATGTATACCTGTGAGTGATGGTGCACAGGACATTGCAGAGCTTATAATACTTGCACAGCAATGTTGTGTCCTTGTACACATTGTGTTCCAGGGTGTAGCCAATCACTGAACAACTACACACATGCATCAAAGCCATGTATACTGTTATTAACTAGGGCTGTCTACACTCGCACTGCATGGTCTTGAGCAACGCATATTCTGCATGATAACACGTGTGAGGTGACTGTTTGCCTTGTGATACTGTCACCCACCTTCAACCTCTATTGAGTATGTGTTGGATTGCTGGTGTGTGTTTGTATCTGCTGTAGTGAGGAGTGTATTTGTGTGCATGTGTGCATGTGTTTATGTGTGCATGTGTGCATGTGTTCATGTGTGCATGTGTGCATGTGTTCATGTGTGCATGTGTGCATGTGTGATACCATCATGTACAGATTGTAAAGTGTGTTTCCTGTCTTCCTCTCACAGGTGCTGAGGTTGGGTTGGCTGAATGCAGCAGGGAACCTGAAGTCACTGCCACAAATAGTGGAGATGATGATACATGTATTGTGGCACAGGCAGGTTTGACAGGGTCTGTCGTTGGTCCGCCGGTCGACAGTACACAGCTTTCCACCCCATCTATGCACACACTCATACTGCCAATACATTCCTCATCACCAATGGCCTTAGCCGAGGGACAGCATACAGTCGGCATTGACCAGGATAGTGTGGTATCCATGGCACATGCATCCCCTTACAGTAGCCATACCCAGATTCCTGGAATGGTACCACATAGGCGGATGTCCAGGAGTTCTCTTGGGAGCACCACTGGTCATAATGCCCCTGGCAGATGTGCCCCCACAGGTCTTACATCCTCAAGTATGTTCTGGGCTGTAATGCAGTCACAGGCATGTATGGAACGGTACACCAGACAGAGATTAAGGGCACAGAGGGCCCATTACACCGCTATCAATGACAGTATCCGTGACCTTGCCGGTGCCATCCGTAATTACACCGAGGTCATTGATATACATTGGGGGGAGAAATTACATGCCCTCCACAATGTGTTTTCCATGAGCCAGGACCATGCGGGATAGTTGAGATGTTGACACGGATGTATGCCAGCAACATCAATGCCTGGCAGTCATCGCAGATGACCCACAGATCACAGCTGCTCCCATAGTGGCAATGCCAGCCCCAGCAATGCTGGGGCTGGCCTGTTGATTGACCATCCTAGTAGACCACATGCACATGGCTCTGGCCAGTCCCAGCAGGGACATGGGTCCAGTCAACATACCTCTGCCTCTGATGACAGTACCCAGTCAAGCTTGGTACCCGATACTGTCTGTAGCACCCCTGCCAGGCACAGGTACCGTGTCCATGCCCAGATACAATGATCTATACAGCCTGGCAGGTACAGTCTGTGGCTGTCCCACAACTTCCCGTATATGGCAGCCACATGGTGGAGCTGTGTGCATGCAGACACACACACATAAACCAAACACCTAGGGCTCACACATACACACACACATTACATCAACATTGGCCCATGCTGTACTGTTGTCCCTCACACATACACACACACATACATGTCGATTGTATGGGTCAATGTCGGGCTCTGGCAAACCAACAACACACCCTGTGCATAGGATGAAACATGTGCCACCTCCTGTCATCTGTAACATTGATGCAGGAACAGGCTATCATGGTGCTGATGCACAGGGTGACATTATAGCAGTGTAGCAATGTTAGCATGTTGTCAACAGGAAAGTATAATGATATCTTTGTAGGTATATCTGAGCAGGCATGATGCATCAATGCAATGATTGTTAATGTAGTATTGTTTACACCAGTGTTAAGTCTGAGTATGTATTGTCCACCCATGTGCCACTTGGCTGAAGTGTATAGTGTTGCCAGCATGTGTTAGTGAGTGGACAGTACGTGTGTGATGTGTGCAGAACAGATTAGCAGGTGTACATCTGTGAACATGGTGGGGTGCACTGTCTGCATGTATGTGCATAGTGGACACATGGGACATGTGACATACCCTGTATTACACAGTGTTAACATCTCATAGTATCTCTCGGTGGCCAGTATGCATTCTACTACAGATATGTTCTAACATGGGTACACATGTGTGTATGACATGGTTTGACACTATGCTGTGGGTGATACTGTTACTATCTGTCAATGTTTTGCATTCTGGTAGTATACACAACCTCAACAGCCTGACTATAACCAATCATTAGATGATGTACTGACAACTGACACACAGATGTAGGGAACTCAGTAACAGTTGGATCCTTCCGGTACTATACTATAACAGTAACCAGTGGTATTGACCGCCAACTGTTCCTGGGACCACACCTGTTTGGCATATAGCCCTCTTGGGTACATGTAAACACACTAGGGATATGTCCATCCACATCTGGAAATGCATGCATTGGCCTGCAATGCATTCTCTGGATGGGACACATATCCTACACAAGGGTATCATACAGACAGATACCTGCTGTCCAACACATGCTGTATAGCTCTAAGCCAACTATAGCATAGTCATCCACATTTACTATACATACTATCCCGACAGTACCACATAGGTGGTAGCCCCCAACATGTATGTCGGGTACCAATGTGTACATACAGCCAATTGTTATGCCATCTGTCCTTTGGTATCCACATATCCAAAGGTATCGTGAAGTCCCTCGGTGTATCACATAAGAAATTAGGGGCCTGTATGCATATCCACAAGGCTGTTGTACACCTATAATGACTGTCCATTATTGCCAGACTTTGTTGTGTATGAACATGTCTGACATATACCCCAGGCATGTACCCTCACTCACACTAGTCTATAGAAACTGTCATGGGTGTGTGTGACACAGATGACCTTGGCCACAGATCACTGCAGTGGCCTGCCTTGTCACATACATACATATGTGACCTACGATCTGAGAAGCAGCGGTATAATCTGTCAAAGGTAGCAAATGTATTCATGTAGTATGCAGGCTTCACACCTATGTACTAATTGAGGTCACATGTACATGTATTTATTTGCCACAAAGATACCTGATGTGTGCAATGCACATACTGTTTTAATCCTGATATGTCATACCGTAGTAAAAGCAAAACTCATACTGCATTGACCAACAGTGTCACACACACACACACTCAGCAATTGCAGGATTCAAACCCTATCTAACTATGTTATGACACTAAAGACATATGCATTAACACAACACGGTATATGCTTTACTAGTGTTCTTATTTCAACTGCTATATTTGTAGGATGCTGACATCATCAGACTTGCCAAAGAGGAATACACCTCTTTTAAGGTGTTTCCCTAGTCTCCATAAAGGGCATTCCTCTCAAAGGAAGTCATACAGACATATTCACCCCACAGCAACTGCAGGATTCAAACCCCTACTTAACTATGGTATGACACTAGAGACATACGCTTTAACACAACGTGCTATATGCTTTAATGGGGCTTTCTTTTCCACTGCTATATTTGTAGGATACTGACATCATCAGACTTGCCAAAGAGGAATAAACCTCTTTTAAGGTGTTTCCCTAGTCTCCAAAAAGGGCATTCCTTTCAAAGGAAGTCACACAGACACATACACACCCCCACACACTCAGCAATTGCAGGATTCAGACCCCTACCTATGTTATGATACTAGAAAGATATGCATTAACACGACGCGCTATATGCTTTATTGGGAGTTTTTATTTCCACTGCTGTATTTGTGGGATACTGACATCATCAGACTTTCCAAAGAGGAATGTACCTCTTTTAATGTGTTTTCCCAGTCTCCAAAAACAGTACTCCTCTCAAAGGAAATTGCACACATACACACCCCCCACACACAGTCAGCAATTGCAGGATTCAAACCCCTACCTAACTATGTTATGATATTAGAGTGATATACATTAACACGACACGCTATATGCTTTACAGGGAGTTTTTATTTCCACTGCTGTATTTGTGGGATACTGACATCATCAGACTTTCCAAAGAGGAATGTACCTCTTTTAATGTGTCTCAAAAAAGGGCACTCCTCTCAAAGGAAATCACACACATAGTCAGCAATTGCAGGATCCAAACCCCTACCTAACTATGTTATGATATTAGAGAGACATGCATTAACACGACGTGCTATATGCTTTACTGGGTGGGTTCGTTTCTCCTGCTATATTTGTAGGATGCTGACATCATCAGATTGGACATGGTAATGTGTGTACACTTTGTTTTATGCAATCCCAGGAATGAACCATGTGGATCAGCAGGTGTTATCAGCTTGAACAGGACTCCACAATTCTTAGCTTGTGTGATCTATCTGTGGACAAATTGCCATTCCTTCATATGACAATACATATTCATGCATAGATTGTTGATCTTGTGGATACGACATATGTCTGGGATGTTGATAAAGGGCTATTCAAAGTCTATGTGGGAAGTGTGTAGCTCTGTTCAGTGATATATGTCCTGGTTGGCTGCCTTGCAAACAGTCTAGCAGGTTTGGGAACCATGATCTGCCCATGAACATACCACAGTTGGTAGGGTTGTGTGTTTGTCGGCTTCCAGTAGCTCTGTTTATGACTTCAATCATGATGGACTCTATGGCCTTGCAGATCAGACTTCATAGGCTTATTGGACTATACTTCCCATGGTCTGTTGTGCACCAACACTTGTGGGGAGTGCCATATGTTGCTGTAACACATTCAGCAGTTTCAGATCCTGTAGAGAGGGTGAGGCTCAACAGACTGTTCAGGTGCAGGGTCTGTTTGTTCTGTAGTTCACTCATGACACATATAGGGAAACAATGTAATCCAATTGATGCCATGCTTTCGGCTTTGGGGGGAGCTGTTTACCCATTCTACATGTGATATCTCCTGGTATGATGATAGGGCCTTTTGTCAGTAGGAGGTGGGTATGTATATATGGACCTGTCTGACAGGATGTCGGCATTGTCAGTCAGGTACAGTTGGCCCTGACTCAGGACATATATGAGTGTACATTGCTATTTATGACATAGCTGACGGAGGTGTCATGGTTCAGTCTGGACTCCTTCGCAGATAATCTTTCCAAAACACCAACAAACCTGAGCACTAAACCCCTGTTATACTCTTTTACACACTTAACACCTTACTGATCCTTTGTGATCAGTCAACAGAGTATGTCATCATAATATCCTGGCATGTCCAAAGGTCGGTTTCGTGTGTACTCTCCAGTCCAGCAGTTGAATATTGGAATTTTGACGCAATGTTACAACTGCCTTATGTACATAAACAACCCTCTCCTCCTCCCAACAAACTCAGATATATATTAGAGATGCAACTATATAGACATACAGGAGGCTGAGCTCTCTCGACCCATGACTGGCACAGTCTATCAGGTGGTGAAGGTAACCACACACACCACAAATCCAGTCTCACATAAACCTATAGCGATAGCAATCAAACTACATTGCCACACAAAAACATACTCAGAGGCTCTAAATAAACTCTGCCTAAGCAGCAGAGACCTCCAAAGCAGAGGCTCTAAATAAACTCTGCCTAAGCAGCAGAGACCTCCAAAGCAGACACACAAACAGCTGCTACCCCACAACAATACCCACATATCACATAGTTCACAAAGTCAGTGTGCCACACAGTCACTGCCCTTAGGGCTAAACAACACACCTAATACATTTGTAACAGGTGACACTCATTGTCAGACACACTGACGTCCCACTCACCAGGCTGAACAAGGAGATGGTCACTTTGAGCTGTCTGTCAGGTGCCAGGATCCACCACATAACACATGCACTCAGGTCACTCCAAAGCAAGTACAGAAATGGCTCCATCATTGTCCATGCTGGTGTGAATTACCTCAGACGTTCCTCCCTGGACTACATGACAAGAGACATAGAGGAGCTCTCTGATCATGTAGCCTAGGCCAGTATGACCCTGACTGTGTGTAACATCTTACCCTCACCAAGAATGATGTCACACTATACAGACAAACTGATCACTTTTCACAGTTGGCTAACATATTGGTGTCATTCAAAGGGGATCCAGTGTCTGTCAGCCTGGGATGACATGCTCGACATGCCACATAGCTTCACTATGGACAGCTTGCACCTGTCGCCCCTGGACTTCTGAATACTGGCTAGGGCTCTTGTCACCCCCATAGTGCCTTTTTTAAGCGAGGCTCAAAAGACAAACCCACCTCTATAGACGTTACAAGGTAAAAGAAACTAAGGGTAATGCTGCTCAACACCAGATGTCTTACCCTCAAAATGCACGCACTCAGGACTCTCCTCAGTATGGAGAATGTCGATATCTGTGCAATAACAGACACCTGGTTCAGGCTCCCGAAAGCACATCAGCACTACCAGGTTATACTTCATACCATGCTTTTTGGCCACAAGACTAAGACCAGCCAACAAAAATAGGGGGAGTATCCATATACATCACAGATACACACACCTCCAGGTTAGTAGCACTGCATGAAGCATTGGAGACCATACATGCACAACTAACAGTGGGCAAAACTGCCTTTCAGTTTGTAGCCTGCTACAGACCACCCCCCCAAACTCAGGAACCCCACTCGGCTTTCCTGGGAACAATGGAGAATATGAAGATCTCCCCAAACACCATTATACTGGGTGACTTCAACTACCCAAACATTGACTGGGAATACTACTCAAGCCCCAACACCCTCGCCCAACAGTTGCTAGTATTTCTAAACTCAAATGCTATGGCACAACTGGTCACCACACCCACAAGAGGGGAAAACATATTGGACCTGATCATCACCAACATGGTGACTCTATGTTCCACACCAGAGGTATACCCCTCATTGCTAAGGTCAGACCATACATTTATCTCACTGGACATCCATATCCTGTCCCCACCCCCATCCTAGGTAATCTCGGTGAAGAACTTCTCAAAAGCAAATGTCACACTTCTCCAAACCAAGGTGGTATCCTTCAAAGACCCTGGGACAGTGGTAAATATGGCTCAGACCGCTGAATCCTTTACAAACGCATTCTATGGACACCTACTGGAATGCATGGATTGTTCTATCCCAAATAACAACAGGACTCACTCCTCCAAAGGCAGGGGACCTGTCTAGTGGACCCCAGCCATTAATAAGCTATACAACAAAAGGAGGAGGCTACTACATGATAGAGCACAATCCCAAAAATGGAAGGCATCTCTGATCAATACTAGCAAAAAGTTACGATCACTCATGAATTCATCTAAGGCCCACTTCTAACGGAAAATTGCACCAGACACTAAGGACAGTCACAGGGACTTCTTTAGTTATGTCAGGAACCTGGATGGAAACTCAGAGATATGCTGTGAGTTACTGCATACTGACTAAACATACCCTGAACCCACAGACATTGCCAACATCCTGGCAAACAGGTTCAGTGCAAATGTCTCCACCCCATCCCCCCTAAAGAGCAAATGTCCATCCCAACAGAGTGTAGTCTCCCTGACATTACAAATGAACAGGTGAGTGCTGCCCTCTCCAAAGCAGACAACACAGCATCAATGGGACCGGACAGTGCCCTGGCCTGCGTCTTACATGAGCTTCATGCCGAACGTAACCCTCACATTAAGTCACTGTTCAATATCAGAGTTACTACAGGATATTTACCCAAGGAATGGCATACAGCAACAGTGGTCCCACTCCACAGAGGTGGTGCCACAATGGACCCCAGACAATATCGCCCTATAAGCCTAACTAGCCTGGTCTGCAAAGCTATGGAGCGTATCGTCATGGAAGTCATACACATAGACATCAGGAGCCTACAGACACTGGATCCTATTCGGCTTTGTTGTGGGCAGATCTTGCCTCTTGAACCTGTTCAACTTCTTTAAACTACCAGATCCATAGACATAGGGAAGGTTGTCCACACAGCCTACCCGGACCTCACAAAACCCTTCAACGCAATACCCCACTCGGGCATTATACATAAGCTCACCAGCTTCGATATCGACACATATGTCACAAGATGGATTGCTAACTGGATCAGGGATAGCACCCACATGGTCAGTATTGCAGGTGCCATGTCTGACTATACACCAGTTACACGTGGCATCCCACAAGGCTCAGTCCTGGGACCTCTCTTGATCAGTATATATGTCTCTGATGTACAGGCTAATATGGGAAGAATATGGCTGACCATGTTCGCAGATGACTGCAAACTGGGTGCCATAATCAACTCTCCAGCTGGCACAAGCATCCTCAAAAAGGGTCTCACAGAGATGGATGACTGGTGCCAGAGCCATGGCCTACAGCTAAATGCCATTAGATGCATAGTCATCCCCTTTGGGAATAACAACGTGCCCACACATTACCACATAGGTGGTAATCCATTATGTACGGTAGGTGTTATTAGGGATTTGGGGACACGAGTAGTTAGTACTCTCACCTTTGACAATCACATTGCCAAAGTGGTTAGACAGACCTTCTATACAGCCCACCTTATCCCATAAGGTTTCACATCTAGATCAAGTGAGGTCATTGTGCCCCTATACTCATCAAGCCCATGCTTGGATACAATGCCCCACTTGGGATGTACCTTACCCGACACCTGCAGCAACTGTAATGGCCACAAAAGTACCTCAACAAGTAGCTCTAGGGACTCACACAGATGCCCTGCGCAGTTCAGCTAAAGTAACTCCAGCTCTACTCAGTCGCTTGCCGCCTACTCAGATGCGATCTGTGCCTGTTGTTTAAAGCCATGTCCAACCCAGAATTAATGGACATGCTCCACCTCAGGATATCAGAATCTCTTAGAGCTACACGCTCCAGGGATGTAAACCTCAGCACAGATATTAATGGGACATGCTGGAGGGACAGATTCTTATCCCAGAGGCTCCACTCACTCTGGAATGAAATCCCAGTCCTGCATAAGCAGAGCCCCCCACTGACCACCTACAGGAGACATCTTGACAAGTGGATGGGTGATCGTATGTTTACTCCTGAGATATCTTCTGGGACCCTGCTAGACAAAGGCACAATAGACTAAATTTAAATGGGCTATCTTGTGTGACCTACTATTCACAGGCACATTCTACTAATCTAACAGGGTTGCGAAAGCCAAACACACTCTGGCTAGGCTTATACATGCCCTAGGGCAGACAGCCTAGTATCAACCTCTGAACCTATGATAATGTTTGGGATGCACATTGTTTATTGATGATACTGATTGCAGGTTTTTTATCTTCTTTGCTTTCCCACTTTCTATGAACAACCTAAGAATCTGCAGAACATATTTGATTATGACAGGGTTCCACTATATTATATATATGTGTCTGTTGTCATATAACTGTGTGCACAGGGCAGATTGCTGAATAGTGAGAGGTTCCTGGGTTAACACATGCAACTGCCGGATATGTGTGGCCCACTGCTGTACTCAGACATGGCCTAAGTGTGTGAGCATGCCCAGTTCGGCCTTTCAATGTTTTGTTGCCTGACATTTGTCTCATTTATTCGTGTGTGAGCATGCCCAGTGTGACCTTTCAGTATGTTGCTGTCTGAGGTCCACTACATTTGTTGATGTGTGTGAACATGACCAATATTAACATTTATACTATATGTGTGTTGAAAATCAGGTTGTATTCTTACTGCAGGGCTCACCTTTGTGTCATAACTCGACAGGGATTATGCTGTGCCTGCAGGGTTTCCATGAGATACTTTGCATAGACTTATCAACATTTCTTCATACAGGCTGACCAGTGAAATACTGTCATGGTTTAGTGGTTCAGTACTATGACTATAGTGCACAGTATCCTGGGTTCAAGGCCTGTCACTGCTTTATATTTCATACTGAACAGACCAGACTGCTTAAGGGCCAGTAGAGCAAATATGAGCATGTTGGCTTTTGTTCAGCTATGCCCAACTTAGACCAAGCTTGTCCAACATTGTTCAACGTTAACCAACATTGCTGAACGTTGCACAATATTGCTCAACATTGGCCACAGTTGTGCTAGTTAGTGTGTGCAATTTTGTTTTCATATACTGAATGGTGGTAAAAGCTGTTTAGCACTGCTTTATATTGCTTAACACATGGCAATCATGTCTCAGGTGGTGCTGCAGGGCTGCCTATGTCGGATGCACATATTACACTCCCTATACATGTTTAAAAACAGGTAGTGTCAAGTTAGGCATCCCTTTTACTATATGTGTGTGTCAGAGAGAGGTATCATTTCCAGGGTTCCTACTGAGCGAATGTGTATGTGCTATGCGTTGCCTCTTTGCCAAGGCCAAAACATACTGGGAACGCCTCCTTCTGCCTACTGGGGCAGGCTCAGGTTGTTCCTCCTCCGAGTCACGCTCTGCCTGTGATGGCCTTGGCAATGGTGGGGGGCTGTTTGGCCCAGGCCTATGCTGGTCCTGCTGCAGTTGTTTTCACAGGATCGTATTATGTAGCATAGCACATACCATGACAATTTGGGTACATGTAGTTGGTGAGTACTGCAAGGCTCCACCAGATGTGTCCAGGCACCGGAACCGTGACTTTAGCAGCCCAAACACATGCTCGATTACATTTCATGTTTGTGCGTGTGCCTCATTATGGCATTCCTGTTCAGGTGTGTGTGGTTTCTGATGGGTGTCATCAGCCACGGCTCCAGTGCATAGCCAGCATCCCTCACTAGGTGACCATGAGGGATGTCCCCATTGGCAAATGTCTGGTACAGCTGTGTCAGATGCCAGATATTGGAATCATGGTAGCTTCCAGGGCAGCCAGCACACACATTCAGTATTATACCCTGGGCATCACACATGACCTGGCAGTTGATGGAGGGGAAGGCCTTGTGGTTAAAGTAGACCCTACCCCGCTCACTGGCTGGTGCTTTGATGCATATGTGCGTGCATTCTATTGCACCCATGACATCAGGGTATTCCACTATTTGCTGGAAGAAATGCATATTGCTGGCCAATACCTCACAGGAATTGGGGAAATATACATGATCACCGTCATGTGCTGACATGGCATCCAGGAACTGGTGCAGTACCCTGGATGCTGATGCCTGTGATATCCCCATCATATCACCAGTTGGTCTCTGGAAGCTACCTGTTGCTAATATTCTTAGGCCAACACATACCTTGGTTTCCACTGAGATGGGTTCCCCTCTGTTGGTTCTGTGTGTGAAGCGTGGCCTGCACAGCTCAACAATTTGCTGCAGGAGGTCTCTGTCCACTCTATAGTGCTCCACTATCTCCAGCTCATGTAGCCCCTGATAGGTTACCCTGGGCCTGTACACTCTTCTCCGTCTCCTCACTGTGGGTTGTCCAGCAGAATTCGCATTGTCACCACCCTCAGCTTGTTGCATATGTCACCTTATAACAGCAATGGCAGCCCCTAACATTTCTTTGTCTCAGTAAAGCTTTTTCAGTTTTCACTTCTATTAGCTTACTGCAGTGTTGCAGTGTCTCTGAGAGAAACATACTGGAATGTTGTTTGCAGAGTTTTAAGTGCTGGGCTGGGCTAGTGTACTGCCTGTGTAATTGCCTGATTCCGATTGTTTTCACCTGCTAGCTCTGCTAGTACTTCCTGGTTAACTTCCTATTTGTTGTGCTTCCTTTTCCCTTTCTGTTTCCTCAAGGGGGCAGCGCCGCGCACACCAGCTCACACGCGCGCACACATGCTTACATGGACTAACACTTGCTTACTCTTGCTAACATGTGCGCACACAGGCGCAAACACACTTACACAACTTTAAACAACCTTAGACATGCTTACTCTGGCTTAAACACGTGCACACAGGTGCACACGCACGCACACAGTCTTACTCGGATATACAAGAGAGCACCCACGCGCAAACACATTGCAAGCACTTCTACAAGAAAGCTTAGTGTTATCCACGGCATACACCTTCAATTTCTTGCCTTTAGCTAGGGTACCTGTTGACACACCTCTTCCAGTGATGAGTAACTGACAGCAAACACATGCCACTCTGCTCCAATGAGCTTCACTTCTTTCATACATACCCCCCTCGTGATGTCACCTATCTTCTACTCTGATACTCTCCTTATCCTACTCCTACACTCCACTGACTGTGCTCATTTGCTATGTAAACTTGGGATTCACTATCCTTACCCTCATTTGCATAGGATTGCCTACTAATGCTTGGTTACATCTCTTAGACTGAGCTTACCCCCTTAGCAACCTGTACTCGGTAGCCATGTTGTCTTCGGCCTGCCATTCCCTTGCATTGTAAATTAAAAATTACAATAAAATTCACATTTGTGGATTTTAATTATTGGTTTTCTGTTTTTTAGAGCACAGCACGTTTGCGCGACGCTGCGCTACTCTTAAACATTAGTGATCGGATAAAAAAAAAATACTTTTATTTTTATTTTGCATCAGTGAACATTGCCAATGGCTGTATATTTGGCCATTGGCATGCTCCATTTTGCTATTTGCAGAACCGTACTCAGTTGTCAACTGAGTACATTTCTGCAAATAACACTACTCTTACTCAGACAGTTTCGGGTTTCCTGGATCGCAAATCTATCTCATTTGCATGGCTTTTGCCTGCAATTGAGGTAATTTGCATATCCAAGCCCTGTCCGTGTAAGACTCGTTTTAGGAGCTCTGTTGCATGCCCATACCGGCTGTTCCAGGATCGCTCAGTGGACATGTTGGCTGCATGGAGTCTTACTCTACTTTTAGACTCCGTGCAAGCCTTTGTGAATCCGGTGCACAGTCTTGTTGGTGGAAACCTTTTTTACTTACAAACAGGTAAAAATCTTAAACACCTGTTTGAGAAACCAGCAAGGTTACACTCAAGCAGGTTTATTGCAGGTACATGCAAATGTGGATATTGTAAACAATGCACTTTTATATTTGAAGAATATTTTCTTTTGTTTGGTGATCAAAGTGTGAAACTAATGAATGGTAACTGTTTTGCAAGAAGATTATTGTATATTGCTATTTGTTCTGGCTGTAAACATTTTTTTTTGTTGGGAAAAGGGAAGAATGTTTTCCAAAGCACATCTATGAGCATAACTACGATATTTTAAAGAAAAACCCCAACAGCTTTCTTATCAAACACACACTTTCATGTACAAATTACAAAAAAAATCCTGTTTGGAATTCTTGAGGTAGTTGTACAAAATGAATGAGTGGGAGATTGGGACACAGTTTTAGAAAATAGAGAATTAGTCTGGTGATTAAAATTAAATTCTTCAAACCCATCAGGTTCGAATGATCACATTTCTTTATTACCTGCTTTAAAGTTGAGTTTAAGGATATTTTAGATTATGAACAAGCAATGGTTATAATAAGTTATTATGATGAAATATTTTTATGGTTAACTCACATTACTGTTGTATAATATTTCATATAAAGTTTTATACAAAGTTTTTTACATATTAAATGTATTTTAAATTCACTTTCAGTACCTTTTATCATTCTTAGTAATTTAAGTATTTATGAGTGTATAGTTCATTTGATTCATTACACACCAGCCTTAACAACTGAATTTAGTAGAATATTTCTTTATGGTTGTTTTAATTAAGTCACATGACATTTATCAACTATTTAAACTGTTTAAAAAGGGTCTATATCATTTGACCGAAAGTTCAAAATGTCAGCCACTGCAAACAGCGAAAATGCCACCTTTATTGTGGGGGCTGCGTCCCCCACACCTCTCGCTAATTATATATACCAACTCTGAGATCACACAACAGTGAGAAAAGGCCAAATTTCCCGATCTTCACTGTAGCATGATCTCACAAAACAGATATCGATTATCGGCATTTTTGCTGTTTAGAGCGTTCGACATTTTGAACTTTCGTTCAAAATGACATAGACCCATTTAAAATTTTTAATTCATGGTTAGGTTGATATCCCTGTACCTTGGAAGGAACAAAAGTGCTTAACCTAATTTCATTCTATGCGGCCTTTTATATTTATTAAATTACTTTGTGCTATTTCCAAGTACGAGTGTATCGGCTGTTTTTTCTATGAGTAGAGCATCTGGACCACTGTTGATATAGGCTAGACCACTACATGAGCTTCGTTTTCTGATTGCTGTTTTTTTTATAGCTGCATGGATACACATTCTTTTGATTATTTACTTTTCATAATAACAGTTTATAATATTTTATCATACCTACATCCATAAGTATAATTTCACTGTTGTAAGAGAGCATGCAAAAACATTTCAGTATGTTACACTGGTTATATTAGCCTATACTTATGTCATGTTTCACAGGGAAACCTAAGCAACCATTAATTATAATGCTTGTGACAGACATCATAATGGTCTGCAAAAGAACCATTGGGGGCTTACTTGCTTTTTTTCTATAAGCCCTAAATGACCTCCTTAACTACACCACTGCTCTTTGCTCTTAAGTTTCTGAGTTCTGCCTGCTGCAGTAAGATGGGCTGACTCACACACACAATGAGATCATTTCTAAACAATTTTACCCATAGCGCAGTCCATGTTCAATTGCAGAGCTGGTTGTAATTGTGAGTACAAGCAAAAGAAAAAAAAATCATAAGTCACTGGAGTCTGTGAATTTTTTTTGTACAAAGTGTAACTTTGTTGTGCTGAGTATGACTTCACTGCAGTATAGCTGCAGTTAATAAAACAGTTTTGTGCTCATTGTAGGTACATTTTAAAAATTAAACATTGATCTATCTTGCCTATGTAGATATGGCAAGCTGATACTAAAGTAACAAGTGCACATCTAACTCCTGACTCTTAAACAAATAAAAACGGCAATAAAATAAGCAGAGAAGACATTTCATATGCCAAAAAGCTAAGGATTGAGGGATATATTTTAAATTTATTCAGGCTAGATGATGGTAGGGACTATATATTTTCATCGTTTGGAACATGAGAGAGCCTGGTAATTCATTTTCAGTCTGTAATCTGCATCAGCTTTGTTCCTCTGACTGACAGCATTATGGAAGGGGTGCCTAACAAACTGATCTAAATGGCTGAGAAGCCTCATTGCATGATGTGAAGGTGCATGCTATATCCAACATTGTCCACACTCAGGAGTGCATTATTGTTGTTATACAATGGCAGCATTTAAGAAAACAATTTTTCTCTTTTCTAAATAATGTCATTATATAAAGTAACTTTAATGGTCTTCTGCTGATCCACATGAGAAAGAGATGTGTAAAGCATGTATATGTATTTAGCTTGTACGAGATTATTTATTTATTTGTCTTTGTTTACTAGGAAAGTCTGACAGGGTAATATCCATTTTCAAAGGAGGCCAGAGTCTAACAGGGTAATATCCATTTTCAAAGGAGGCCCGGGTAGAAAAGTTCCATTTGCTTACATTGCTTTACATACTTAGTTCCAATTAAACACAAGAGTAGTTACATTTCTATTTACTTTTATGCACACACGGTAGTTACATTCATACATTCTAAGATTTTACACAGGTACAAGTTACTGAAGAGAAAGCCCACATGCATCTTAATGGACTGTACAGGCAGCAGTTATGTAAAAAAAATGTTTTGTCATTTCAGTGAGAGGTTGAGAGTATTCTGTTTAAGGAGAGTACCGTATGGTGAGCACAAAGTCTTAACCTGGTAATGAACATGTGCAGGCCCAGGATTAGGTAAGTTGTTGTTTATGCAGTGGTTTAAAACTATTGAGTTTGTTGGAGAGTTTAATTTGTGTGTGGATACTATTCCAGAGTTTAGCAATGTACTGGGAGTAGAGTGAGATGATGCATATATATATATATATATATATATATATATATATATATATATATATATGTGTGTGCGTGTGTGTGTGTGTATGTGTTTGTGTATTAATGATGTTTTATGTTTTCACTTTATTTTTTTGTTTAATGGTGACCAAGGAGTTCACAAGTGTCACATTGTTTATGAAAGGATGCTTGTAGACTCCCTGTGTCAAAGCTTTTTTTTTTTTTTTATTTTCTTCTTCTTTTTTTCATATTGGAAGAAGATTGAAAGATAAACTTCTAGCCTTCTAATTACTGAGAAATATTTTCTCCCAATTAAAGTATGACCAGAGGATCAGGCACCCTGGACTTGAGTTTGTTTTCTCCAGTTTCTGGTGATAAGAACAAGGCAGCTTTAGCTGTTTGTCTTAATAGTTACAGTTGCCCAAGGTTTAGTTTGTTTCATTGCTTTGTGAAATGGCAGCTTCTGCTGCCCAGTGGAAAGGTTGTATTCTCCAGTTTGCAGAGATATGTATCAGGAGTACTGACTAGATACTTTCCTTTTTGGAACAGTTGATTTATAACTGGCTCACTGATTTGTGTGTCCAATCAACTTACAGACATTTGAAAACTAACTAGTATTTATTGTATAACTTGTGTTCACTGTGCGATAAAATGTATCAAGTGCAATATCAGATAATATACAATGACTGACCATTAACATTCAAAAATGAGCATGCTGATTGGTCATCTCAACCAGTGTGCCAGTTGTAAATCGAGCATATATCAATGGAAAAAATTTCTTCTATTAATATATGCTTTGGAAACTCTATGTTTTTTTTTATTTTATTTTATTTTTTTTTTTTAAATAAACTTTCAAAAACCAGAAACTTCAAAAGAATGAGACATATGGGACAGAGAAAAACAAAACAATAATCAGGTACATTATGCAAAACTAGCAAAATATACCTGGTTATTCTTTTATTTTCTCTGTCCTGTCTCTCCCATAAGTTGAAAGTCTCACGATTTCTATTTGTTTTTTTTTTATTAAAAAAAAAAGAAAGAGAAATCTTCCTTTCTCCATCATTGTTTCCTTTACACAGCACTGATGTACTGTATAAGCATGGGAAAAAGTCTGATACATATCAAGAAAGCCCAAGGATACCAGAAGAAAAATGCAGAAGAGCAACACAGTGCCATTATACAAGGACATTATGTAAGAAAAGTAAGTAACTTTTTTCTTAAATAATGTCATTGTATAATAGCAGTAGCCCATGTCTGGGTGTGGATAATGCTGGATTTACTTATATCCAGCCATGGGTTTTTGCTATATTACATATTATATATGATGATGAATGACAAAGGTAACCTACCCCTGATTTTTATAAGAGATGAATTGAGAATCAAAGTCAAAGTAAACTTTATTGTCATTTAGAACTACACACATGTAGCCTAAATGAAATTTTGTGCATCAGCTCAATTCTTGAGATTACAAAGGAAAGTGAAACAATGGTTTACCTTTGAAAGGTTGAAAATCATATCATCGATCGGCCTGTTGTGTGAACTGAAATGACGAATTTTGTATGTTGAATGTCACAGAAGTTCGAAGCTCAGCAAATCAAACAGCAGATTCACTGAGTTTCGAACTCCAATGTCGAACACACAATGTAATACAGGGGGAAAGCCCCCCTGCAACCCCCATGTGGGGGCCTGTGCCCCCCACACACCCCGTACTTTAATATTCTAACTCCGAGATCGCACTACAGTGGGGAAAGGGTCCATTTCTCAATCCCCACTATAGTGCAATCTGCACCCAAAATGCAGAATCTGCAATGAGCGAATGTCACTGTGCATTAGCTCATTGCTCATTCGATGCATTTTTTTTTGGCTATATGGAAACTGGAAAACGTCCTTTCGAACAATCCACTTTCACACATGTGCAGTACGCTCATATAAAGGTAAACCGAAACAACACATACAAGTAGAAGAATAACCATAAGAAACAAATACAATACTACTCCCAGTATACGCAAGAAACAGTAGAGACATTTACCAACATTCATAAATGAAAAGAATACCCTCCCCTGAGTTAAATTAAGTACCCTATTTAAAGTAATACAAAACACACTACAGATTGAAATGCCAAAGTCAGTTGCCTAATATTGCACTTGACTGAGTTAAATAATACTGACTATGGATATAATAAATACATATTGCACTTACTTGGAATATATGTAAGTATATATTGTACAAATAAATAAAAATTGACTTATTTTTTTATTTTATTTTTTATTTATTTATTTAACATTTGTTGACCGGGAAAGTCCGACTAGGTTCCACAGAGCCTGTTTTCAGCAGAGGCCCGGGGAGAAATGCTCCATTATAATGTGTGACTACAGTTAATAATTCATTTTCTTCATTTTATTTACATGTGTTGCTTTCCAAATATCTTTCTTTTGTGTACTTATTCAACCCATCCAGTGTTTATAGAACTTGCCTGTCTGGGTCCCCTAGAACTTGCCTGTCTGGGTGCCCTATGCAGACTGGCACCACTTATGAAGGCTAGACTAGTCATACATATTCAGTCTTATCTAAACAATCAGTTAATAAAGAAGCAAACAAAATATGTAACAGTTGCAATGTAGTTTACCCATGAGCACATTGGTGGTCTCCCTGTGAGCAGAACAAGGCATAATATAATTCATCATGAAGGAAATTCCTAAAGTCCAGCTGAAATAAAGGAAAATTAAACAATAAACTGTTGTGCTGAAATTAAGTCTTCTGACTCAAAACATAACATTTTCCTTAACCTGACTTTATTGAAATTCACACAAGCAATCTGGAAGTATTTTTTTTCTGTTTTCTTTCAACATAATCGGCTTGTTTGGGGAAATAACAGATCTTTAACAACTGCCTACCACCTGTATTTCTTATGCAATTTTGCATAATGTTTACTTCAAAATGGAGAATATACATTTAACTTAAAAGATAGTTTCTTTGCTACAACTGTGATCTTAAATGCAAACAACTAACTAATTTTCCTGTTTGATAAGAATTGGTTAAACTATGGAATAATGGTTATATTCCCATATGTTTCTCTCATATGCTTCTTTAGTGTTATGCATTACATATGTGACAGGTGCAATCATAAATGTGAAGAAGCATATTATAAAGTTACATTACTTTACTAATTCTGACAAGAGGCATTAGTTCAGAGTACATGGATATTTGCACACAGTAGAAAAGAAGTATTACTGTTAGAAGAGTATAGAAGAGGGAACAGATCAAAAACTACCTCGAAAGATATATGTGATAAAAGCAGGGTACAGTATCAGGAAAGATCAACATCTACCATACAATATTCCAAAGAATAAACTAAAGATATCAGCACAGGCAGAAAAACTTAAAAGATATGCAGATACATATAATGAGAAAGTGCACATAAGCAATTCATTGATGACCCAAAAAAGTTTTATAGAGAATTCAGAAACAAAGCAAAAGGAATAGAACCACCATAAAAATTTGACACATTTTGGAAAAATGTTTATGAAGACCCTGTGGAACATAACAAAGATGCTGAATGTAAAGAAGAAGTATAAGAAACAGTAAGATGTTCACGTGTACGGGATATGAAATGGGATAAAGTAGCATCCAGAGAAACTGAAACAAAATTAAGAAAAGTTCCTAATTAGAATACTCCAGGCCTATATGCAGTACCTAACTTCTAGCTAAAAGTATTTACGTGTTTGCATCAAGATTTAGCCTTAAGTAAGAGCTACCTATTTTCACATACTGAACAGACACCATTCTGGTCAACAACAGGACAAAGGATAGTCCTCCTCCATATGAGTGATCCCATAAGCCATCTTAAAAACTATAGATCAATAACTTGCCTTATGAAGATCTTCAAATTTTATATCGGAATTGATGCTGACAGAGTTTATAGTCACTAAAAAAAAATCAGTCATGGCAACAGAAAACAAGTGAAACAAAAGAAAGTCATACAGAATAAATGATCATTTGTTGCTAAACAAAGTCATAATGGAGAACTGTAAAAAGGGGAAGAATCTACGTTTGGCATGGATAGACTCGAAAAAAACATTTGACAGCATCCCACATTCATAGATAAAGGAATGCTTGCAGATCTATAAGATGCAACCTATACTAGTCAATTACATTACAGTGACTATGGAACAGTGGCAAACCACTTTGCAATTAAGTCATGACAAAGGGCAAAGTATTATCTTGGGGATAAAATTCAAAGGGGGATATTCTGGGGTTATTCTTCCTCACCTTTGTTGTCTTGTCTTGTCCTTAACCCATTAAGTTCCTCACTTGACAGATTAGGTCTTGGTTATAATTTGACTCCCAGAAAACAAGTTTGCTTACAGATTTCTCATCTACTTATTATGGATGATTTAAAACAGTATTGTTCATCAGACAAGGAGTTGAAAGCACAACTGCAAGTAGTTAAAACTTTCTCAGATGCTATAAGAAAAACAATTCATTTTGATACATCTGTGAAAGCAGCGCTTGAAGAAGGAAGGTTTCATTATCAAAAATATCAGTCTAGAAAGGAATTTGAGCAGGAAGGAGTGTATACAAATTTAAGAATTTATGAAGGATTGGCAGTAAAACATGTACAAATGTGAATAAAACTCTTTAGGAACACTTCAGAAGACTAAAACTGATAATGAAAACAGCCCTGATATCTACGAATAAAGTACAAGCTATAAACCATTTCGCTCCTCCTTTTTAAGTTATAGTTTTGGTGTGATTGACTTGGCCCTAAAGGTATTGGAGTGGCTGGACAGAAAAAACAAGAAAATTGCTTCATGCTTATCAAATGATATATAAAAGTCAGTATATACCAAGATTATATGTCCCTCACTCTGAAATTCCAGAGACTGTGTTACATGCTGAGTGTGTCAAATGTATAGCTGAAGGTGTTATACATGTCAACTGTACAAATTTACATAGAATGTCCAGAGGTCTGCCTCATACTTTTTGTCAGTGGATCTCTGGCAAATTAGTGGCATTTCAGAGACATGAAGTCTGTATGTGACAGTCATATGTGAGTTTCAGACTTCTTACCCTTACAAGAATTTACTCTATGAAATTCCTAGGTGTGTAGGAAATATTTGTATTAGTTGCTCCACTTTTTGAAGTTTTGTTACAAAAGGATGCTTCTGTTTAGAGGGATGGGTGGACAGAGCACATATGTTGCATTACGGTACAAATTGGTCTGCTTATACATTTTAACCCAGTATCTGACACCTGTCATGATTAGTGACCCATTACTCTGTGTCAATAAGACTACATGATTATGCCATGAACTTGGACTACTGATTAGAAATGGAGACAAGATAATACACAGGTGTCTGTCATCTCACATGCGTGCACTGTCTGGCAAAATACCCCATTACGGTTCCCAGAGAAGTGTACAGGTCTGTATGTACTGTGACACATAATATTGTTGCAGTAGATGAAAGTGTAGGATACGGACTTTCCTTGCAAATGTGGCAGATGACACAAGTGTATTTCAGGGCTGACTCTGTCTGATGCAGGCACTACACATACAATACATGGATAGATATAGAATGTGTGCATTGCCTGGTATCAATTTAATATTTGTATGTGAGTAGGAGAAAAGTATTAGTCCCAAGGTCACTACGTTGACAGTGCATGTGCTACGTGTTGTCTCTTTGCCAAAGCCAGGGCATACTGAGCACACCTATGTCTGCTTACTAGAACATCAGCAGGGGATTCTTCCTCCGAGTACCCCTAAGACTGTGACTATGGTGACCTAAGCACTGGTGGGGGGCTTGGCAACCCTTCCCTTTGCTGATCCTGCTGCAGCTCTTTCTGCAATATCATATTGTACAGCATAGCATAGCAGATACTGTGAAGATTTGTGCACATGTGCCTGGAGTATACTGCTAGGCTCTGCTAGACATATCTAGGCACCGGAACCGTGACTTCAGCAGCCAAAACACCCACTCTATGATGTTTCTAGTCTGTGCGTGTGCCTCATTATTGTGTTCTTCCTTGGGTTTGTGTGCATTTCTGATGGGTGTTATCATTCACAGTTCTAGGGCATAGCCAGCATGTCCTAGTAAATGGCCCTGTGAGATGCCACCCTGGCAAACATCTGGTACAGCTGTGATGTGTGTAAGATATCAGAGTCATGATAACTGCCCGGGCTGCTAGCACACACATTCATGATAATCCCCTGGGCATTGCACATGACTTGACAGTTAATGGAGTGGTATCCCTTCCAAATTACATAGATTCTACCCTCCTCACCAAGTGGTGCTTTGATGTGTACATGGGTGCAGTCTATGGCACCCAGTATTTTAGGGTAGTACGCTACATGGAAGAACTGTCGCATATTGCTGACCCTCTCCTCAGGAATAAGGGGAAAAGATATGTGCCCACTGGCATGTAGTAGCATGGCATCCAGGAACTGGTGGAGTATCCTGTATGCTGGTGTCTGTGACACTCTAGCATGTTCCCGGTTGGTCTTTGAAAAGTACCTTTAGCTAATATCCTAAGTGCTACACATACCTTCGTTTCCACTGGGATGGGTTCCACTTGGTTGCCTCTGGCTCTGAGCTGAGGCCAGCAGAGGTCACTGAGATCTTGTAGTATGTCCCTGTCCACCCTGTAGTGCTCTACAATCTCCAACTTATGTAGCACCTGGAAGGTTACCCTGGGCTTGAATACTCTTCTTCTCCTTGACCTAGGCCTATTTTCAGCAGCACCACCAGCACTTACTTCAGCATCTAGCACATACAGATGTGTGATAGCTGCAGCAGACCCTAGCTTTGTGTCAGTAAAATTTCCCAATCTCTAACCCAATGGTTTTGAAGTTCTGCAGGAAAATCCATTTGTAGGGTGTCAACAAACTTTATAAAGTCCTAATGCAGATCCATCATGAGCGACTGGCTAATTATGATGCAGTTAACCTGGTTGGGGTGTAATTATCATGATGTAAAAGCCCCACATCAGTGCACTATGCTATGCTGAGTGCAGCAGCATGTTGCATAGCTTAGTTATGCATAACTATAATTTAACTGCATACATCTGTTTTTTACATATAGCTGTCTGGCTCCTGAATGGTAAGTGGGTGGTCCATTTGTGGAAATGAGCTAAGCTACATACACACCGTTTGCTGCAGGCAGCATGCAGGTCTATATTAGATCATTGAAACGGCAGAATTTTGAATGATCTAATATAGAACCCAATATCGTGAATGCTGAAAACAGCGAAGGTGCACAAAACCAAATTATTTCCTAGGGAAAGAATTCAGTTGGCCGTTGTTGTGGCTTAGCTGTTTTCAGCGATGCGGTGGAAAGTTACGGGTTGGGTTAAGGTAAATGTGTGATTGTGCGGACGTTCGGGTTAGGGCACTGGTTGGGTGAGTTAGGGTTAGGGTGCAGGTCAGGTAAGTGTGCGATTGTGACAGAATTTGGGGCTAGGGGCAGGTTAAGTGAGTTAGGGTTAGGGCGCGGGTGAGGTGAGTGTGCGATAGTGAGAATTTGGGGTTAGGGGTGGGTTAAGTGAGATAGGGTTAGGGAGCAGGTGAGGTGAGTGTGCGATAGTGATGGACCTTAGGGTTAGGGTCTGTGTTAAGGTAAGTGGATAGATAGTAGTGTAGGTACAGATTAGCGTAGGGTTAGATGTAACTTTTAAATGTATGTGTGTGGATTGCTGCTTTTTAGTGTGCTTGTGGTGTGTGTGTTTCTCGGAACAGCAAATTTCTTTTCCTGGGAAAAAAAAATCTCTGTTTTGAGGTTTCCATATTGTTAGGGTTTGGGTTTTGCAGTTTGACGTTACGGCATTCGATAATGAGCCTTTTCGATGAACTGATATAGACCCGCAGCATGCCATGCAAGCATGAGCACTGGGGCCAAAAATACCTAAAACTGACCTGACACCACCCCCCTGCTCTCATGCACAGCCCTAGCCTACACAAAGTGGATATCTGGGGCAGGCTGCTGGGTTTTTTGATTCAACAACCCCATGCCATTTAACCCTCAGTTGCATACATGTCCATTCTGGCAACCTAGACACTACACGGTTCATAGCAGTGTAGGCTGGTTAACAGCACAACAGCACAGTTGTACACACCAGAAGCATGGACTTACAATACTATTATGTAACATTGATTATACGGTTATTTAATTTTTTTTTTTTGCAGCACATTTTTGCACTGTGGTGCTTAGAGCAAATGTACTGAAAAGTGAAAAAATAATAATTTTAAATTATTTTTGCACATTTTAACACATCTTCAGTGTATGCATTTCACTTACATGTATGAGCCATCACATTTTCATGGGGTCTTTCCATATATCTGGACATTTACATCCCCTTTTTGCCATGCAGACCCCCTGTACATGGAAAATTTCTGCATACATCACTGAGATTGCCATGGAGTCTTTAGTGTTGTGAAGCGAATTTTTGGATTTCTCCACTGGGTTATTTGCCTAGAATTCAGCTGTTTAAAGCCAAAGTTCCATTCCGTGAAAGGTTCCATGTATGCATGTGCATGATTGCATACCACTACACTGAGTTTATTGAATTTAAAATTGTTCATGCCTGTGTGCTCGTCATGCCGCAATGCACAGACAGAAAAAAATCCCATGGTAGCTTTATTAAATTCCACCCAGGGTTATAATTTTTTAATGTGTAGCCTTTATGCATGAAAATTTCAGGGTAGTAGTGATCTTCTGTCAAATGGTTATGTGCTGTTTCTATTGCACAGTCCAGTTTCTAAACGAATGCAAAACTACACAATACCTCAAGTTAGTTCTTGCAGGGAAACAAGTCCATATGGATAGACTTTTGTATCAGTAACACAGTTAATATATACCCCTCGGGATTCATGAAGCTTGCGCCAGGCACAGGCGTAGCGTAGGTGGTATAATGCCAAATATGGCCAGTGAGTGATTCAGGTACGATCCAGTTCCATGTGCACTACCGGCGTACGCCAGAACTGTGCAAGCCTCGGCTTAGGTATGCTAATCACCCCATGCGCAGTGCCGCACCATGCAAATGAAGATATATAGCGATTCATGAAGTGGTGCAGACATAGCATATAGCGTAAGCCCACGTAAATGTAAACCAAAAAACACGGTTTACATTTTCCCAAACAGAACATCGGAGCTATGGAAGCGGCCCAGACTCATGTATTACAAAGTTAACATATGCCAATGGCTACATACACAGCCAATGGCATAAGAAAAGATGCACAACACCTAAAAAACAACATGTAATGCCATGTCCACAGTAACGCAAAGTACAACCGCAGGGCATGTGTGCGCAAACTGGAACACAAAGAATGTCATAAAATCGCAATGTAATACAAATCAGGATTTCACCATAATATGCAGTGGTATGCATGGTACACCACAACCAAGCTGCAAGGGTTGCTAAGGGTCTGTGACAGTAACTATGAATTAGTAGTCAATGCCATGCAAATGACGCAGGTAATACTGAATCGCAAACGTTCCGCCGGATTAAGGATATACCATACGGCGCAGCGCTATAACACCGAGGACTGGCTCAGAGGTATACATGACATCAGCAGTGGGGTGTGCCACCGTAGCTGTAAGCACATTGGTGCAATGCAAATCTGGCCTGGCAGTTGCTAAGCAAAGCTGCAGGACAGGGGTGGGGAGGTAGTTATAGAATCGTTTAGCTGAGAGCACATATGGTGCCCGAAAGTGCATGTGTACGGGGATGAAAACGTGCCCGAAACCAGGTAAGCGGATGCACGCACCACGAACCATAGCACAAACAGGAAGGTCAGGGGAAGAAAAGAAGGAAATGCCGCAGTAGGGTAATTGGAGTACAACTGAGCAATCAACACCTATTAACTCACAGCGGGCAATCGATGGCAGCTGACAAGTCTGCTCACAGAAACCTGCAAAACAGGATAGGGGAGGTGTCGGATTGCAAAAAAAGGAGAACTGTAATAGCAGAGCAAAGCAAACCTACAGTAGACCAGTAATAGAACACATTACGCAAGATAAGCCAGGTCTAGGAAAGTACAAATGAAAGCAGGCTGCTGGATGCATGCCAGAAAATGGTAGGTGAAACGTGAAGAAATGTAAAGGGAAGGGCAAGAGGTAATCCACGTCAGCCAAATGTAATTCAACACCAAAGGCACCACAATAGTAGTTCCTGTAGTAAAACACATAAGATACCCTGTAGCTATGATCGTACATACACACCCTATGACATCATCGGTGTTCACAGCACAATAGTAGGAAGTGTGAAAGCACCCTACACACACCTGTGTATTCCCAAACACTGCACCATAGGTGTAAACACACGGGGAACTTTTAAAATGCACATGTTGGGAGCTGCCATAGCTGTGATTCATCACCATGTGTTAGAGACTGACGGTGTTGTGGAGGATGATGCTGACAGCCACTGCAGGCCCTGGAGGAGGAGAAGAGTGTTCAGACCAAGGGTAACCTACCATGGGCTACATGATCTAGAGATAGTAGGGCGTTACACGGTGGACAGGGACATCTTACAGCAAATAGCTGAGCTGTGCCAGCCACGCCTGAGAACTAGAAATAACAGAATAGAACCCATCCTAGTAGACACAAAGGTATGTGTAAGCTTGCGAATACTAGCCACAGGTACCTTTCAAAGGCCAACTGGAGATATAATGGGGATGTCACAGGCATCAGCATCCAGGGTACTACACCAGTTCCTAGATGCCATGTTACGACATGCCAATGAGCATATATACTTCCCCCGAACTCAGGAGGAGTTGGCCAGCAATATGCATCACTTCTACCATGTGGCACACTACCCGGAGGTACTGGGTGCGATAGATTGCATGCACATACATATCAAGTCACCACCCGGTGAGCATGGTAGGCGCTACATAAACCGCAAGGGATTCCACTCCATCAACTGCCAGGTCGTGTGCAATGCCCAGAGCATTATCATGGATGTGTGTGCTGGCAGCCCTGGAAGTTACCATGACTCCCATATGCCTCACAGCTGTATCAGGTATTTGTCAGGGGGAACATCCCACATGGTCACCTTGTGGGGAATGCTGGCTAGGCACTGGAGCTGTGGATGATGACTCCTATCAGAAATGCACACACACCCATGCAAGAACGCCATAATGAGTCACACGCACAAACCAGAATCATCATAAAGTGTGTGTTCGGGATGCTGAAATCACGGTTCCATTGTTTGGACACATCTGGTGGAGCCTTGCAGTACTCGCCAGACACATGTGCCCATATCTTCATAGTATGTGCCATGCTACATAATATGATCCTGCGGAAACAGCTGCAGCAGGGACAAAATGGTGAAGGCTCTCATAACCCACCACAATTGCCAAGGCCATCACAGGCACAGAGGGATTCAGACCACGAACACCCTGTGCCAGCCACAGTAGGCAGAAGGAGGCATGCCCAATATGACTACGTCTTGGCAAAGAGGGAACATATAGCACATACTCTGACAGTGTAGGCCCCTATGGACTGACACACCTCTCCACCTGCACACACAGTAAAATGGATGGCACACGCACACGACCACCTGTAAATTGTAATGTATAGGTGGCCTACTGTGTGAATCCAACATAGGCGGCCCTCAAACATTGTACACACAACAGCTATTGGAACAAGGAATGTCAACACCTGAACAGTACATGCGCCTATCAGCATATGTTGGTGCTGTGTGTATAGGTACCTAGGTACATTGGTAGGTACATGCCCGATTGTCAGAGGCCATACACCAAACGAGGCAAACAGTGTCTGCTGTTGTCACAACATCGAGTAACCAACTGTCGCTCAGTGGAGCAGAGGCAATCGCGGGATCACATGTGTGTAAGCACTGTTCTCCACACACTCTGCATGGATTCCCTGCTGCGTTAATGAGGGGCTCCACATAATGTAATCATGGATGTTGTGTCAAGGCATGGGGTGTACCCATGACAGTATTCTTCACCCCAGCATGCTCCACCTATGGTCGTTTGAAGGTGTAGCACATTATCGTGTGTGGCTCACTGTGATATACATACCCAGTGCTGGAGCACGTCCAGTAAACATCACATGGACATACCATTAATTGGACTCATCCATATGTAAACTAATTGAGTTATCCATGTGAGTGCAGTATGGAGTAACAACCATAGTATACTCCACATACAAAACGCCATAACACGTGTACAACTCCCAGATGGCCAAGTGGTAAATGCAGTGACCGTCGTGCATGTTCCCAGTCCCACGTCCTGCAAGGGATGTAACGTAATCCCGAAGGCACGAATAATGCATGTCGGATGCAGGTCATCAGATCATGTTTAGAACATGTTAGCGGGAATATGCTTTGCTCAGTGCTGGTAAGCATTGTTTAAATATGACTATACGGATATGCGCGAAACAGGGCTAAGCTTCTCTGAATATCGCATACATCACAGTCAATGATGTCCAGAACATGTGAAACCAGCATTATTCACCCCTGTACTAATAGCGCCTGCTCTGAAGGGTAAAACAACCACTGCCAGGAGTAGAACACGCAATCATGTATACAATCACCTAACACTATGGTAGCCAAGATGTACCTACGGCAGGTGTGTAATGTGACAGGTTCAGACACAAACGTGCGGAGTCCAGGAAACAGTATACACCGACAAGTACACAATAAAAGGTGTATTTTGCCTGTCACTTTCTCTGTCAAATATATATATATATATATATATATATATATATATATATATATATATATATATATATATATATATATATATATATATATATATATATACATATATATAATACAGATAGAAAGGGTGATAGAGAGATATATGTTGATATATACGGATTCACCGATATCTGCAAATATATAGATAGGTCAACGACATTCATAAAACCTTGGTGGTACAAATAAATAGGATACCACCAACTATGGAATGTGTCACATACCGACACGTGTAACCACAAGGCTGAAAGACCGAAAGAACACAGTACCGGAACACTAGAACCGTGAGTAATATTATCACGATATGAAGGGACATTTAGTTACCGCTGCCGGTGTTGTGGTCCATGTAGGTACTGTGTTTAACTGTGTGTGTGATTGCCGTAGTCTGTGTATGTGTGCATTGAGGGTGCACTGGGTGCGATAGACTGCATGCACATACATATCAAGTCACCACCTGGTGAGCATGGTAGGCGCTACATAAACAGCAAGGGATTCCATTCCATAAAATGCCAGGTTGTGTGCAATGCCCAGGGCATTATCATGGATGTGTGTGCTGGCAGCCCTGGAAGTTACCATGACTCCCATATCTGGCATGCCTCACAGCTGTATCAGGTATTTGTCAGGGGGAACATCCCACATGGCCACCACATAGCCGTGGATGATGACTCCCATCAGAAATGCACACACACCCATGCAAGAACGCCATAATGAGGCACATGCACAAACCAGAATCATAGAGCGTGTGAATGTAATGTGTGTGTGTGTGTCTGCATCATGTGTGGTTAGTGCCAACTCAGAGGTAGATCATTAAGGTAGGTGTGGTTATAGCTAGCCGTAGGCATACGGTTACCACCTGTCACACATTAGGAGGGACAGCCCCTCCCTGGCCAGTTGTGTCCTGACATAAAACATTACAAAGGGCAAATGTCCGAGATTTTAGGACATTATTATGTCCCATATATTATGTAATAGTTGCATTAAATAGTTATGCCTGTATGTAAGAAACGTAAATGTTACATGCAATATGATAAGTAGCAAAAGTTCTACAACAATAAGTATGTATTGAGGATAAAAGTATGTGCTATCCTGTGTACAGACCGTGGGTATGTGTCGGCCTGTAAACACTGATGTGTGTCCCACAAGTGTCCCACAATGGCCATTTGAAAAGGTGGCAACCCATGCCAAAGAGGTTCAGTTACCAACACAACTGCAATGACTGCAAATATCTGGGACAGAAATACACAGGACAGCTGTCATTTAGTAACATTCCTTTACATATCGCTGTAATTCCAGAGGTATGGAAGTATCAACCTCACCTGCATACTATATAGAAACCAATTAACAATGGCCAAATGTATATGCCCATAACAAAAGTCTACTAACTGATAGCTCTTTAAATAGGGAAGGAGCCCACACACACATATATAGAATATGTAGAAATGCAAGCCCCACAAACCTGTATATGCTACGTACACCCACCTACATCCCCCACACACAAAGCTATAGCAATACAGACTGTAATTACAGCACAAACATCCAGTCAGTCAATTACATCTGCAGAAGCGTTAACATACCTTGTGAGAGACACATTTAAAGGTGCCATGTGAAATCATAGCCGTTGTATAATGGAACAAACGGCGATGTTACAGGTTTTGTTTGCAATAGTCCCTTATCAGACAGTTGGGATGACAGGTAAACTCACATGTAGAACCACATACTCTAGCCGTCACACACAATCCACAGGGGACATGAATCCAAACTATGTATGTCTCTACACATAGCAGTTGCAATTACACACAACAAAACACAATACAGGTCGTCTCCCCGAAGGTAGGGCAAATGGGCAATGCCCAAGTGGAGAATTCAATTATACCCCACTGTTGCCATGTAATTGGCAAATGGAGTAGCTGCACAGCTGATGTGCAAGTAATAAGTCACTCAGGAACACCAATTGGCGGCAGGAAACCACATGTTACAGGTATCGACGTATATAAGGATGACTTGCCAGACATTCAAACCGTATGCTCATACCATAGAACTGTTTAAACAGTGTAAGAGAGATAGTTATGAAAGTCCAGAACGATAACAAGGTATGTAGAACACTCAGTATGTAAGTGTATGTATAGCCTGTTTTGTATTAATTATGTTAGTGTATGTATAGCCTGTTTTATATTAATTAAAAGTGTCCGCAATGCATAAAGTGGGAAAAGGTATTATGTAGTGATGTCTTGCTGAGCATAGTAACGCTTGTAGAAATTGCAGTGGGCCACAAGGTAAACATCACAGACACCACAAGGGATGCTACATGAGGGCTTTATACAGAACAATTCCATACCACCCGCCATCAATGGTAGGGTATGTCCAACAAGTACGTGCCAAAGCAGGGGATAGTATATGTTGATATACTGTCACAGTAGGTATGTGTATGGCCATATAACGACAATGACATGTCTAAGGTGGTCCCGCTGTGCAAGTATGCTTTGCATTATGGGATATTATGTAAAATATGTGTAATGTACAGTATTGTAGGTAGATATGTCAGATATTCTACACAGCATAACAGGCATATCATGCATACCAAAGGTATCGTCTATTGGCATGTACAATATACAATAACAGGATACATATGGCTTGTAGTCACGGGACACTGTAATAGCATGATAGCTAATATAAATGGAAGAGCTACTCAATTAACCATGCACAAAGGACATGTAATAGCTTCACAGGTTCATAGTGGGGTACTATGCAGTCTGGCAAGTCTATGTGTAAGCTCAACAACAGTGTTCACACCAGCGGCACCTCTCTAGGGTACTGTACTGTCTGTGAACAGCAGAGCCATGTGTTACCTGCACCTCTGCACAGTACAGCCACTGCAGTGATCCCTGGCGTACATGTGTCTCCCATACACCAAGTGAGGTATCACATGAACAGTGCTACTGAGTGTCCCTGCGTGATGTACATAGGAATCATGTTCCAAAGCATGGTGAGTGTCTGGTTTGGGAATGTAACCCTCAAGCACATCCCACTCATCATTGCGTGTGTGCACATATCCATGAGCATGTTGCTCACAGTGGCTTTTGCTTATGTTGCTTATGTGGAGTATATCCATGAATATTGTTGTGGACATGGGCCCTGTCTGTTCAGCAGATGTCACCCCTGAGTATGTAGTACGCAAATGTGTACAGACATGGTGTCCGTAGTTCTGCCACATACGTCAACCGTCGGAGCTCAACAAACGTCATGGCGTGTTAATGTTGTGATATGTAAAGCCGTAGCTGTTGTGTAAGGTACAACCTAAACAGGGTGTTGTACCCTTGAATGTGTGTATACATCTGGAGTTCAGAGGTACAGTGGGTGCCTATGTTCCAGCTACAAACCCAGTACAGATAAGTGTGGCCACGTAGAAGGATATCCATGCCACAGTGGCAATATGGTTATCAAAAGAGTGGGTGCGACATACGTGTGTACTACGATCACGTACAATGTGACATGTATGTAGGGGACTACCACCTATGTGATAGTCAGTGTGTGAATGGTGTAATGCAAAGGGGATGTTCATGCACCTTGTGTCATGCAGCTTGAGGCCATGATATTGATATCAGGTATCCGTCACAGTGACACCCTTATGGAGGGAGTCAGTATCAGCTGGTGGATCAATCATGGTGCTTTGTATGCAGTTGTCTGTAAAGCTAGGCAGGGAAAGTCCCTTTGTGCTAGCTTGTACCTCAGGGAAGCATATACCGAACATGAGGGGCCCTATGACTGAGGACTGTGATACGCCAAGTGTAACTGAAATACAGTAGGTACTATGGTATGCTACCCTCATTGTGTGTGTCCTGTCCGTGAGCCACTTTGCATAACATCCTGAGACATAGGGGTCGATGTGCAGGTGGATGTGTATGTTGTCAATACCAGAATGGAGAACGGTGCTGAAAGGCAATGAGAGGACAATTTAGGCTGTGTGGACCCCCTTACCGTCATCAGCTACCCTGGTAACTGTATCAAAGGAGTCCACCAGGTGTAGGAGCCATGCTCTGGCCCTAACAAGTCCAACCTGGGTGGCATCAAAGGACTGGAGCCCATCAATGTCTCTGTGAATGACTTCCATGATGATGTGCTCCATAGCCTTGCAGAACTGTCCAGTCAGGTGTATAGGGCAATAGTCCCCCTTGTGCATTGTGGCACCACCTGTATGGAGTGTGATAACTGTTGCTGTGTGCCATTCAGGTGCCACAATGTCTGATACAAGGCTATTACTGAATATGGTGGCCAAGTGGGGAGACATGTCATTCAGAGGTTTGTGTAAATCACAGCCTGGTATGTTGGACGGTCACATGGGGTCAGTGTTCCAGGCCATATAGAATGCAGGTTAGTACTGCGTAGGTGTGACCACAGGGACACCGCAATATTCCTGCATGGACTGTGGCCCTGTAGGGAGTGGGAGGGTGTAATGTTAGCATTGAACCCATCCGCCAGCATGTTGCCAACATCACCTGGTTCTGTAATGTTCCTGAGTAACTGTTGTATGTCAGAGCAGATGTAGGTATTGCCATTGACTACTGACATACCTCCATAATGCCTTGTGGTACACCCTGGAATGTGTTGCAGTAATGTTTATGTAGCTAGTTTTGGAGTATGTGATGAGGGATCCTGTAGCCCTACTGAGGCTGACCAGTGAGCTACCCCACCCATGGGATTGTAGTCCACTTTGCAACAGCCTCCACCTGTTGTTGTAAGTTATGTCCATGGAACTGGATCCCCAGAGTGGTGTCCATTATCTGGTGGGTACCATCATGGCTCTGTGTGGAATAGCATAATCCATGCAGTCGTGTAAGTGCTAATGAAGTGCACTGGGGTATGTTTCAGCATTTGTATGTGCATTGTCCATCTGCACGGGTGTCATGACGTTAACTACTGCTGTCATAAGACGTCTGTAGCAGGCATTGTAGTACTCTTGTACTGTGTATGCCGTGAAGGGTGTGGTGCCGGGATGTGGATAACAAGGGTGATTAACATATGTTCAGAATCAACCAACGAGGGGATAACCCCAGGTGTGGAACGCCAGTCACATGTTGGTAGTGTCCATGTCAAGGATATTGTTGGTCTTGGAGGTGGTGTGTATGGGTTGATCCAGCCGAATGGAGGTTATGAATCCCGGACAGCATTGGCCTAATGTGTCGGTACATGAGTGGCTATCCCAGTTAAGTGTGGGGTAGTGTTGGTCTCACATCAGTAGTACCTGTCTGAGCCCTACTGTCCACTACACCAAGAAATGAGGTCTGGTAACCGTGGGGTATGTTGTTGAATCCGTAGCTTGTTACAATGTGTATAGCAGTTCTGGCCACAGTTAGTTGTCCATGGAGCACCTCTGATGCATTGTGCTAAGTAACTAGCCAGGATGTGTGTACAACATAGTGGAATATGGGAACACCTCAGCAGTGGGTGTGCCAGTCCAGGTTACATGACTGAAAGGTATGGTCTGTGTATAACCTGTCATTGCAGGTGTGCTCTGCAGAGCCTAGAGGCAGGTCCCAGTCACTGCAGAGATATTGAAGTGGTCCATTGTAAGGAGTGCCTTGCCTGTGTGCATCAGAGATGAAGATGTCAAGCATTGCGTCACATGACCCCATGTTTTGCTTGCCTGTTCCGGTTCTGGTGGTGAATGTTATTGGAAACTGTGCAAGACAGGGAGTATAGAAGCAGCAAGAGCCTTACATGTTATCTGTACTCCCAGGGCTGACAGGTGCAGGTCATCTGTGCCAAAGCATCGTGTTTTGTTGACCATGTCAGTCAAAGTGGACAGATACAGATGTCTGTGGAATGACAGCAGAAGCATAGGCAACTGTTGAAGTGACACAGTCAGTCGTTGTACAGTGGTATCAGGTCCGGATGAATGCATAATGCTCTCCACGGCTTGTCCCATACCTTCAGGGCTACAAGACCGGTGAATTATTGCATGTCCCTGCACACATAGTCTGTGAAGTTGCATCTCAGGGCAGTCACACTAACATGGAGAATGACAGTCAAATTGTACCTGGTGAGGTGTGGCATGGGTGCATAGGTTATGTTGCAGAACCAGTTACCTGTCAGCAAGATGTAATCAACTATTGCCATGTGTAGCCTGCTGAGTGGAACATCAGTGTGACTGCCTACAGAGTCACCTATGACAGGTGTGTTGTGTATGTTATAACACACTATTGGCTGTATGCGATTGGCACACATGAGTCTGTGGGTTATAAGTTATTGTTGTTGTGTTTGGTGATGGGGGCTGCCTTTGGTGCCTACACAGAGTATGGAGAGGTACTGCACAAGTAGTACTCGTATGTGTGGCTTGTGGTGGTGGAGATCTTGTGAGACTATGTGAAGAGTGTGGTGTGTTGTGAATGTTACACATCCCCACATGATTGTTAGGTTCAGTCAGGGTTGGTGACAGCATTACCCCCAGCAGGCCTGCATATGTGCATCTCCCACAGGCTGTAGTGTCGTATGTTGGGAGGTGAGCATTGACTGTGTACATGAGACAATTGCTCTATTGCCACATGTACAACATATTCATCATATAGACAGGCAATAGCACTGGTACGTGACAGTTGGACATGCCTGTATATACAACCATGTCTCACAAGATATGTGAGTTACATGTGTACAACAGCTGTTGTACTGTAAGCAAGCTGGAAATGTAAGGACAGACAGTGTACTTGTGAGAAATGGTATGGAATGGGTGCTATATTAATCAGTAGCTCATGAAGTGCTCACAAGTTCTGAACAAGTGCTGAGCATGAAAATACAATAAAGATAGGATGTTGGATAATATCAACCCACAAGTGGTGACGACAGTCATAATTGGTGGCACTGCACTATTACCCTGCTGAGTATGGTCTGCAAGTCCATGAACCATTATCAATGTAGATGTTAGCAGTACAGATGTACATGACAGTATGGATGTTTGACTACATATACCTTTGTATGTCACAGGAGTGTTCTACCAGTGGCCTGTTGACAGAATCAACACTACAAAAGGTGCCAGAGTGACATGTGCATATCACACAAGTGCCAGCTACAGTAAAACAGGGTTAATGTGTTGTACTCCACCCTCATTGTAGCCCATACCACACAGACAAATGTGAGGCATCTGTGTATGTAAGTATGTGAATGGCCATGACCTATGAGCAATAGCTGTCTCAGTGTTGTGAACAACATACAGAATGGGCTTTGTGGGTGAGGTGTGTGACATATGTGCACATTCTGACAGATGATATCAGCATTGTCACCATTAGGTGAATATCCCTGTACCCATTAACTACCACCTAGGCTGCGGTCAACATTATGGACACTGTGTAAGGGATGGTGCTGTGCAGTTCACCTCCCTGAGTTGGTGATGTCTCCAGGCCCCTTAGGTAGTCATACAAGGTACCCATGTCATGACAGGGTGCCATCCATGAGCATGGAGATCATTGGACAGGCATACACAGCACTCGGTTGACCAATATTGGATCACATATCACCTTTAAGAGGTATTGGCCGTGCGTGGATTGGCGATACCAGCCTTCACATTCCTCATCTCCACTATGCAGCATGCTGTCTACCTTGCATAAAGACATGTGCTACACTATGATGTTGGACATGCTACATGTCCATATCCTGATCTGAAAGACATATGTCATGGACAGCCACCGTCCTACTACTAGGATCACCACATGCTGGACAGATCCCTGTGCCATACATTTGACATACTCCTGCTATACCATGCAACCCTGTCCATCAAAGCTGCACATGTCATCTCTGTCATACATGGTGTGATGACCGCATGGTAGATGTAGTACCAACTATCTGGATCAGTAATGTGGCACTGATGCACCTCGCGGTGGCAAAATGGCTGTCAGATACAGCTAGGAAACCTTGCCCATACATGCTATATTTGATATCCATCCCTGCGAATGACGTTCGACTAGCCATTGTCCCATGTCTATCACATGTTCAACACAGGCGATCCGTGGTAGGATGTTGAACAGCTGTACAGTGCCGTGTAGATGTATATGGCAAAACACATGCATGTAATGGTTTCCATGCGTATGTGTGCATTGTCACTGCTCAAGTCCATTAAGGCAGTGTATGTGTTGATATGTGACATATACACAGCATCAAAGTCAACAGCATTACCGTGGACACATCCAGGCATGTGCTGTTAGGTAAGAGCACCAGTGCAGGCAAACAGACATGCCCATATCAAGACAGCATTTACATGGAGTATGAACAATGTAATGAGGTGACACACATATATGGTGATGATATCCAATGCATAACGGGTGTTACATGTGTGTGACACAAATATGTCAGTCGTGTCAGTGTCATGATGATTTGCAAAGATAACTGTGCAGATGTACTAGATTTACTAGAAATGTATGTGCTGCAGTATCTCTGTACATCTCTGATACTGTGACCTGTCACCATCATTATGTCTTACAGATAATGCCTCATACACACCTGTCAGTGTACAGCCGCCAGGAGGATGATGTCCTCATCCCGTACCTCCATGAGAACTATAAGGTGTTGTTCAGCCATGTGCCACAGCATGCCCAGCAGCATGACAACCTGTGGCAGGATCTTCGCAGGAGGATGAATGATGTGGGTGGCCATAACCGCACCTACCAGCAAGTGCGCAGACACTGCACGGACTTGATACGACATGCAAAATAGTGTGCCACTGCAATCACCAGGGAACAAAGTGGAACAGGTGGTGGGAAACCCAGCCCCCACTCACACACACCGAGGAGCTACTGGCCAGTCTGGGGACACCCTCAGAACAGCATCCACAAACATTAGCTGCCATCGTGGAGGTGGGTGTCTCCCAACCAATGAGCCTGGAGTTGCCTGGTATTCAGTACTGCACATATGACTATTATTTCCCATTTAGTTGCATGTGTCACTGTACATTATGTAATGTAACATCATATGCAAGGTATGTTGACACACATGCTGCATACTAAAGTATGCTACCCTGTGCATGCACACATGTGCATACTATATGCTATTGTACAGGCGAATGTGTTAACATGCATAGTGCACCCTGTGGCTGTCATACAGTCAAGGATAATGTTTAAACTGCTGTGTCACCCCTATACAGGTACCGCTGGTGTGCCACACAGACATCAGTCCGTTGCAGGTGAGACTGTCATCAGTATCAGGCATGTTAAAGCATATATCTATTTGCCATGTGGCCAGTTAACACTTCTACACTTGATGTTCCGTCCAGTCACGATATACAGGTTGCATCACCCATCATTCACACTGGCTACCCATGTGCAATATAGACAAAGGAAATGATACACCAACATGAAACCACAGTATTTGTCATTGCTACATGTGTGGACAGCTGTGCATACAACGGTGGAGATGTTGTACAATGTAGGCATATGTACTATACATTGGAACAACATGTGTGGTACGCAAACAGTACCATACAGAGAGCTGTGATAAGGACAGCCGACAGGCGTCACCATTGTGGTATATGTCCCTGCAATGGGTGCACACATTGTGATGTGCCATCTGACATGTTCCAGGCAAGTAGTGTTCTGGCTGCAATATTGTCACACTATCCCATAACCCATACCCCACATACCAAACATACAACCCGTTGTTTGCATAGACTTGTGGATGGTGACATATCTGACATCTATGGGTGTATGTCATATGGGACAACACAGACATGTGAGTTAGATGGCCATCACACACATTTGGCCAACACATGTGCACACATGGCCATGGGGGATGGCCAGAGACATGTAGCCACACAGTAGATGTGATGTGTATACACCCTGTTGCACATTGTCCACACATGGCCCAATTATAGCCTTAGTTGACTGATTATACAGTTGATGTGGTACACTGGACATCCTAAAAGCCTGTGCACAGCTAGTGGAGGTGTCATTGAAGTCTACCATATAAGATGTGTTGAACATCACAACTGTGTCATAGCATGACAGTAGTCACCTGTACAGCTTCCACAGACATTGACACCACATCAGGCCACAGATACTGTACATTTCCCTTGCTGCTGTAGGACATCACCATTAGCTGTGCACCTCGTGTGTGTAGTACATCAATGTCATGTGGGTCATGGTGAATTGACAAGTCAGCTATGTGTGGACATGGTTGCCAGGCAGCTAAGACTCTGTAGTAGTTGTGCAGGGGTGTCATCTGTAGGTCCTCCAGTGACCTGTCACATGACACAGCATGGTTTGGTGTGTATACACCTCAGCATCGTGGGTCACAATCCACAGTTATGTCATGGGTGTGCATGCAGTTATGGCTATGCAATGTGTACATATTATGCACTGTATAGCAATATAGACACCTCATGATGCCATGCAATGGCACAGTGTCTGTACTTCACACTGTATAGCAATGTAGACGGCTCACACTACTCTTCCATGCTCATGTACATTTGCTAAACATGCATTCTATCTGTAGGGCATATAGACAACATCGCAATGTGATGCCCATTACAACGCTGTACATGTGTCAGGACACCATTGTGTCAGACATGTATGCATGTTAATGCACATGTCAGCAGATTACATGTCAAGGTCACGTCAGCCATGTGTGCTGTTATCCTGTTCTGGTCCACATGGTGTATTACGGGGATGCGTGCATACTACCATGATTGTGTGAACTGCATGGCTACTGATATGACACCTGCTTGCTGTAGTCTGCACCCCAAGGAGGTATGCTAACTAACACTATTAATATCTGAGCTGCATGCCATCTGCTGTATCACATGCATGCTGCATGCCATCTGTCAAATCACATGCATGGTGTGTTTGTGTGTGTCTGTGTGAGTCTGTGTGTGTGTGTCTGTGTGAGTCTGTGTGTGTGTCTGTGTGAGTTTGTGTGTGTGTCTGTGTGAGTCTGTGTGTGAGTCTGTGTGTGTGTGTCTGTCTGTGTGTGTGTCTGTGTGTGTGTCTGTGTGTGTCTGTGTGTGTGTCTGTGTGAGTGTCTGTGTGAGTGTCTGTGTGTGAGTGTCTGTGTATGAGTGTCTGTGTGTGTGTGTGTGTGTGTGTGTGTGTGTGTGTGTGTGTGTGTGTGTGTGTGTGTGTGTGTGTGTGTGTGTGTGTATGTGTGTGTGTGTGTGTCTGTGTGTGTGTCTATTGTAATTTAGAGTCTTTCTTTGCATTCACAGGTGATGTAGGTGCATTACCCTCCTGTGGTCTATCTGATGTTAGTGTCCCCACAGATACTAGCAGTGATGAACATATGCATGAGGTACAGGCAGGGCTGTCAGGGGCTGAATCTGTGCCAATGGTTGCCATCCCAGCTATGTCCCCCTCTTCCCCGGACACAGTTCTGCTGCCAACACATACCGCATCACCAGTGGCCATAGAGGAAGGACAGTCAGCGTCTGTTAGCATGGAACAGGAACGTGTGGTGGCTACAGAAGGTGTGTCTCCACACCATGGTGTCAGTGTAATGACTGCAGATGTACCACACAGGCATGTCGCCAGTGCTGCTTGTAGGAGGACCTCTGCCAGACATGCACCTGCAGGACAGAGCACAGCAGCTGGTATCACCAGATGCATGTTCCAGACTGTAATGGTGGCACAGGCACATGCTGAATGGCAGAATAGAAAAAGGGCAGAGGCTGCAGAGGGCTGCTATCCGTACCCTAAATGACAGCATCCAGGCATTGGCAAATGCTCAAGAGCAGATTGCTGATGTTCTGGACAGGTGATTGGGTGACATGGTCAGAATCCTTGACCGTGACATGGCAATCCGCGAGCGTGAGCTGTCTGTGCTGGAACATCTGGTAGGAGTGAGGAGTAGGCCACATGGACGTAGGCCAGCTACACCACCTAGTGCAGGTCAAAGTGAGCGTGCTACTTCACATGCCCACTCCCATAGTGCCGGTAGCAGTAACAGTTCTGCTGGTGCTGTGCTGTCCACACCAGGACACAGCAGGCCACATGGACATGGCCCTGGACATTCCCAGCAGGGACACGGTTCCAGTGGACATGTGTCGCCAGACAGTAGCCAATCTGTACCTCCGCCTGGTAGTGCCCGTGCAACCCCTGGCAGGCACAGGTCACGTGGCCGTGGCCGGACACAGTGAGCTGTACAACCTGGTCTGTACAATCTGGAGCTGTCAATAATACCCCTGTGTAGGCCTCACAAAAGGCAGAACTGTGTGTGCACATACACGCACACAGCAAACACATCTGTAGGGCACCACAACACCCACATGCATACTGAACAGACATGTCCAATCATATCACCGGCCATTACCCACACACATGATGTCATCCATTGGTGCAGCCTATGCCCCTGGCAAACATTATCACCCTGTGCATATGATGAAGCCTGTGCCGCATCCCTGTCATCCACACCATCGGTGCAGGGACATGCTCAAATGGTCTGATGCACAGGGTGAACAGAATAGTGAGAGAAGTGTATATTACATTAGTTGTGTAAGAATAGTGAGAGAAGTTTATATTACATTAGTTGTATAAGAATAGTGAGAGAAGTCTATATTACATTAGTTGTGTACTGTTGACATGCACCAGACATACCATGTAGTACAGGTTTAGCATGCATTGTTATATGTTTACAGTATGTGTCTTGGTAACAACAGTAACAACATGTTGGTAATGATGCCCTGGTTCCCTCCTTATGGTCTACTTGCATGTGCCTACAGGTAGCAGTGTTTGCAGTCTCCCATGTGTAACTGTGGAGTACTCACAGGAATGTATGGCAATATCAGCATGCTATACATAGCCTCAACCTGACTGTTGGAAAAGCTAACATACCACAGATGTCCACACATATACTGATCCAGAAGCATGTGTGCAGTTTAATAGGCTACAGTGGCTAGAGACATGACAGCCATGCCAGGTCACATCACAGGTATGTTGACATGGTGCAGGGGTTGTACACAGCGGTCCGGCCGATGATAACGTTAAAGGCCACTTGATAGCATGAGGCCTTACTGTGTAGCAGTAATAGCCTGTCACATTACAGGAACATGCCCACACTCACGGGGTCAACAACACTATAATGCACACCCCATAGTGTTGAGGTGAGGACCCCTGCCTATGTGGTAATGACCCTCACAGTACTGTGCACCCACATGACGCAACACAGAGAAAGAACATGTACAGGTAGCCAGTACGGCTGAGACTGATGGCATCAACAGGGTAGTAGACTGCATCACTATGAGGGGTTAGGGATCCTGTGTGTTCTGTATGGTAGCATACACCCTCACTCCATGCACCAGACAGCCATACATGCATACACACACACACACACACACACACACACACACACACACACACACACACACACACACTGTGGAGACCACAAATGTCATTCACATATGGATAGCTGATATGTGTGTGATACACACACCACCCCTGCCTACGTCATGCTTTCCACACTGCAGTATGTACAGATCTCTACAACAGTGTACAGGGGTGTGTAACAATTGGGATGTATTCCCCACCATATGTGGCATATATGGTCACACAAGCAAACACACATGGCAGTACTGTGAATGATACACCTGCTATATGATGATACGTCTGGCAGACATGCAGCAGTACTGGCTGCATTATGTGTACCAACGCTACGTCCGACAATTGTGCTGCTATATGCACACGAGAGGATGTAAGTGTTACAGGTGTCAAGTGACTTAGTCAGTAACACCTGACCGCTGTGTAGGTTTTATGTCTTCACCGTCAAGTAACAGTAACATAACGTACTGTTTGCACATGTAATGGTAGGATGGCGTGTGACACACCTGTGAGCCGTCCCAGGCAAACATCCATCTGCACATGTGGATCACCACTTTATGTACACACATCCATCCATACCTGTTGTACATCCTACCGTACTGTCAGTATGTCACCATATACAGGTGTCAATGATGGGGTTGCATTGCAACTGCATGTTGTAGTTAGGCACAGATGAGTTACATACATCAGCTACTGCACATGCATGGTAGCTGCATGCACACTACAAATTGTGCATGTGTGTTGGTCCTACATGCCTGTCATGTAGCCATGTTTGTATGCATTGCAATTGGTGGACATGTGTGATGACATACATAACACATGGGCTGTTGTATGATATGATGGGTGTCATGGGTAACTAGTACAGAGGGAATGTGTCCTCAGTCAATATTGCTATCTCATGTACTGTTAGCATTCAACAGTCATGGACCCACCTTCCATTTGCATGCGTGTGATTGCTGTAGCCACTTGTCTGCATGGAGGACAGCAAAAGCTATGCTATGTACATATGTGTTGTGTGTGTGGTCCATGCACATATCCACTGTGATTACATGTATGTCATATCCAAACATGTGTGTCCTTTGGTGTACAGTGACAGTCATCTGTCACAGCTGTGTAAGACCCAGGGCCCCTGGTATGTGTAGAGCTGACCTGGTTATGTACAGTGGTATCATTGCAATGCATAACACATGATGGAACCCTGTCGGTGCATGTGTAGTCTGCACAGTTGCTGTAGACCTATGTACAGTCCACTGGTCATGAGTCACACAGTGTTGTGGCAATGTAAGGCTGTGTATTGCTGGTCCAATGACATGGTGATGTCTGAGGGCTACATTGTAGACTGCGGTGTGTACCTCTGTGATCTGCACCTGAGACATCTGTGATGGCTCCTGAGTGTGTACTGGTCAGTACATGTGAGTGGCCTTCATGTACGTGGGGACAGTAACACCATACTGTGCCCTTCCATGTTTAGAATCCATGTGCATGCAAGACGGCCCTTTGCAACTGCTAAGTGTGTGAGCATGCCCAGTATGCTGTTGTGTACATGGACACACAGTACATTCCACACTGCGCCCTTCCGTGTTTAAAATCCGTGTGCATGCAAGACGGCCCTTTGTAACCGGTAAGTGTGTGAGCATGCCCAGTACGCCATTGTGTAGATAGACACACAGTACATTCCAAACTGCGCCCTTCCGTGTTTAGAATCTGTGTGCATACAAGACGGCACTTTGCAACTGCTAAGTGTGTGAGCATACCCAGTATGCCATTGTGTAGATGGACACACAGTACATTCCAAACTGCGCCCTTCCGTGTTTAGAATCCGTGTACATGCAAGACGGCCCTTTGCAACTGCTAAGTGTGTGAGCATGCCCAGTACACCGCTGTGTAGATGGACACACAGTACATTCCAAACTGTGCCCTTCCGTGTTTAGAATCTGTGTGCATGCAAGATGGCCCTTTGCAACTGCTAAGTGTGTGAGCGTACGCCGTTGTGTAGATGGACACACAATACATTCCAAACAGACGTGTAATACTAAGCGTGTGGGCATGCCCAGTGACACCTTGTGTCAGTGATGTGCCTCTGTGTATGGGCATGGCCATTGACATCCTGTATAGCGATGGTGGTCATCCAGGCAACAGATGTCCATTTTCAATGTCACGATGGATGCCTACATTGAACACACTGGTTGACTGTCTTGAAGGGTGTGCTGTCTGTGGCGCGTCACGTATCTATGTAGTGTTGTTGTAGTGCTCCATAGATATTTAGTTGCCCCGATCACACCACTGCTGTGTGTTTGTCTACGTCTACCTTTGGACAGTAATATGCTGTCAGACTGCTCACTCTCTATACATTCCCTGTCGGTATCTTTGCTTTGGCGGATGATGTCATCCACCTAGAAGTATGCATCTCGGAGTGCTGTGTTCAGTAATCTCGGTAGCGCGTTCTGTAACTGCGTAATGCTGTAGTGTGATAAGGTAGTTAGGTGTATGTTCGACTCCCAGCCCTGCCAAGTGTGTGCCTGTGTGTGTGTGTTTCCAGCTGCCTGGGGACACAGTAATGCTTTTAGATGCCTCACCACATACATTCCCTATCGGCGTCTTTGCCTTTGCGGATGATGTCATCCGCCTAGAAGTATGCCTGTGGGAGTGCGGTGATGCCAGAACTCGGTAGCATGTTCTGTTACTGCATAATGCTGTAGTGTGGTAGACTAGAGAGGTAGATGCTCAATTCCAGGGCATGGCAGGTGTGTGTTTGGCAGTTATAGCATATGTGTTGGTATCTATGGGTGGCTAGCTGCAGAATGTGTCCAGTTTGCTTTGTTGCTGACCTATTTAGTGTCCACAGCCCGCATATTCTGCCAAGACACTGGGTTGTCAACACATACAGTCGTCAATAGGTCTGGTGAGTAACTGTCAGCAGCCCTACTCTTACCCTTGCTACAGTCTGACCCGTGTGATGCAACATAACACACGTGCCTTGATATTAACAACACTACAAGATGCAGGTGGCACATGTAGTTTCCTTTCCATTCCTGTCTAATGCATTACTGTCATGTGGTTCGTTGTTGTGTTATAAATGCCATATCTACATATGTGTGTACATGTATATGTGTGTATGTATATATACATATATATATGTCCATGTATATATGTCTGCAAATAATATATGTGATATATGTAGATGTAGAGGTGGACATAGATGTGAACATATGTCTGGGGACATCAGCACTATTGATTATTTGTGCCAGATGATCTGTATGTGATAACCTGGGATCTGTGTATATCTGCCATGGCGTGGTGTTAATGCACATCATCTGTGGTGTGCAGGGCCACGGGTTGTAGTCGTGTAGACACCAGTTATTTTGTTGCTGGGAAGACCATGGGACATTGAATATGGTGATGGTAAGGCACCTGTTGCCAGTTGTGTGTGGATCTGAGCGACACTGAGCAGTGGTTACTATGTTGGAGGTTCGGTATGGGTCATATAACTATTCATTAGAAGACTATACTATGCAGATGAGGTTGACTAAGGTGTATCACATTTATTACCAGGGTGTGCTGCTGGTCCCTGGAGTGTATGTGTGTAGTCATCCATGTGCAGGTCTCGCATATAGTTGACAGCATGGGAGGGGGGGTCAGGCATACTGTATGTACATTGCAGAACTGTGCCTCGGGACTGCTCCTGCCTTAGCAAACCTAAGCTAGGGGTGTGTCTATACCTGCCTGGTGATGTTGGGAGGGATGACAGCAGTGGTGGGGTAGTCAGGGTGTACAGGCTGCACAAACAGGTGTTGATCAGCACAATCAGCAGATGACATGGCCAGCCCGCACATGAACAGTACATTAATGCGAGCAAGCAGCATACACACATGTTTCGTCCACACTCTACACCACTGGTGTATACCTGCAGGGACATTTCACGACACAATCCAACCAAATGACACGGGCTGCAGCAGGCAACATATACCAACATGTGCAGGAGGCTGGGGCAGTGCGGATGTGTATGCTGCCGAACAACCCTTACTGGAGTGACATAAGACTTTATAGACCGATGGTGACTTACCAGGGTCTACATGGGCTGGGGAAGTTGGAGCACTATGGGGTGGACAGAGACCTCCTACAGCAGCTTGTTGACCTGCGCCTAACACATCAAACAGGCCGAGGTGAACATATCACAGTGGATACCATGGGATGTGTTTGCCTAGGTGTACTAGCCACAGGTACCTCACACAGTACAACTGAGGATATCATGGGTATCTCACAGGCATCTGCATCCAGAGTATTGCACCAGTTCACAGATGCCGATGTCAACACATGCTAGTGAGCATGTACAGGTCCTCCACACATGTGAATAGTGGACCAGCAATATGAATCTGTTCAACCACATGGATGAGTACCCTGGGGTACTGGGTGCTATAGCCTGCACATGTAGCATCACCCGGTGAGCAGGGTAGGGCCTACAGTCAGTGCAGGGGCATACCCTCCAATATCTAGGCCCTATGCGATGGCCAGGGCATGAGATTGAATGTGTGTGCTGTCTGCCCTGGAAGCTGTGATGTGTCTGATATATGGCGTCTGATACAGCTGTAGCACACTAATGCCTATGTGGACATCCCCTACAGTCTCCTAGTGGGGGATGCTAAGTAAACACTGGTATAGTGGCTTATAACACCCATCAGCAATGCACACACACACCTGAACACTCACACCATACTGAGGCAGATGCACAGGCAAGACATATACATGTGCATGTGTTTGGGTTGCTCGGTTCACAGTTCTGGTATCTGGAAACATCTGTTGGGGCTCTGCAGTATTCACAAGCTACATGCATACATGTTGTTATGTTATTTGCTATGCTACACAATGTTATCCTGCAGTAACAGTTGCAGCAGGAACAGCATGGGGCAGGGCCACACAGCCCAACACCACTGCCAAGGCCTGTACAGGCACAGTGTGACTTGGTGAAGGAACTACCTGAGTAAGGCACAGTCGGCGACAGCCCATGCACAGTATGACATGCCCTTGGCAAAGAGGCAACACAAGGCATATGCACTGACACAGTAGGTACCCATGTATTTCCCCTCTCTGACCCGCACACAGTACAATGAATGGCAAACATGACAGTACCTGTGCTCGGCCATGTATGGGAGGTGCACTGTGTGCATCCGACATAGGCAGCACTCCAGCACCGTCCTCAAGTCCGTAACACAACCAGGGTATGTCTATTGACCTAACAAGTGGCAGTTGTATTAGAATGTGTACTTACCCATTGCTCTGATATGTATGTGAGCATACAAGTGACTGTGGTGGCCAAATGTTAGGGCAGCAGACAGTACACATCCATAGTGGCACCATGATCTCTGTAGCACATACGGGGGTCACAATGGTAGCCTGTAGTACACAGGGAGTCCTAACCTACTGCAGATTATGGGATGACCATCATGTGTGTCCGTACAGCCCACACACGTTCCATGCAGCTGGACAGATGTGGACCAATACAGACAAATGATATACGATGGCCTATGGATATGCCCAGTGACTGAACCCAACCCCCTATGACACACACAGTTGACAGCAGGCCAGGCTGTTTGATGTAGGATATGTAATAGGACGTCCAACACCACTGTGCTGGTAAATAATGCTAGGAACTGAAGTACCCTGGTATCCCTCCAACCAGCAATTTAGGTAGGTCCACACACTGACATGGAGTACCCGGCAGACCAGTACGGTAGCGGCAGATGTGTACAACTGTTGGCTGTGCCCCCATCACACCTACACATGTGAGAGTCATGTGCACCACCCACTGTGCTGTGTAGGACTGTGGTTGTGGTTGCATGTCCCCCCGCGCTATACAGACATGTAGCAACTGTCAATGCCACATGACCATTAGCTACCCTGCAGACACAGCATGTCACCTATCTGTGTAGAACGGAGGGGTCAGCAACACAGTACTAACTATCTGGACATGTGACACATGCAATACAGTTGACCATACTTTGCATGCTCACACACATGACGGTATTGTCAGTCTACAACATGCATAACAGTCATACTGGGCATGCTCACACACTGAAACACAGGATGGCCAGGCATGCACACACCAGTGGTCTGGACAAATCTGCCAGTACATTGCTATACTGTTGGATGTCTGCGCTGTATGGTGTTTGCGGTCTATTGTCTGTATATATGCCATGGTCTATTGTTAATTCACATGAGCTATGTGTGCAGGGTACTTCTACCATCACGTGTATAGGGCGGTTCTTTATTTGCGGACAGACCAATGCATTTGGATACAAACCGGGTAAGGCACAGTCCAGCAGGTGGGAGCTATTGTGCGTGGGTTTGCACAGTGTTAAGCACTGCTGACCTCTGGTCACAGCACCTTATACACGTTTACACTCCGCATTTCTTTGACAGGGCACTACTGGCATACTGGTAGACAAACACGCTTACAGCCGCTCGCTCTCCGACATTTCCACTTACATTTGTCATTCACGCTGGGTGTGTGCGATCCCTTGTGATGCGTATTACATTGGACTACATGACTACAGTATCGGGTATGTGTAACCATTTTGCAATGGCAGCCATTCGACTGTAGGACTCGGCGGCCTGTCCAGTGATGTAATCATATTATATGCGTGTTCCTCATATGATCTGCTCCCATCTGCCTGATACATGGGAATCGATACTCTGCAATGCTGACATGTGACTTGAGTTTGTTAACGCAGCTGTCTGCCGAGTCATGCTACCGCATACCAACTGCTCATTGACCACCTTTCAGATTGCACAATGGGAGACTGTAGGAGTGACACCTTTCCCACTTTGCATGGGACAGTCCCTCATCACACATCACATGTGACAATACCAGAACTCTCCACCAATTGGGGACACATTTCTGCAGAATCAGGGACAGGTAATGAAAAACAGGGACACTTTTACAAAAGTAGTGCTAGTAACTTGACACATTGACAGAATCAGAGCATATGACATAATACACATATTCTGAAGTAACAGTTGTTTATAACTCTTACTTATTGTCATTAGTCAGTAAGTGTAATTCACCACCTTGCCTTCAATAGCCACTACATTTAGGAGGGATTAAGAAGGACACAGTTAGACTTTCAGTCAAACTCAGGGACGTGCCTGATATTCAGGGACAGTTGAGTGGTATGGACAATACTCTAGTCATTGCAACTGTCCTGATTAGGGGACCTTCTCATGTTGTAGGTGTCTGTACTGGTTGCTTGTTACAGGTCTTGTATACCTGACACGTCAATATGTCACATGTAGTAGCATAAGCAACTATACTGCTGCTAGACTACGCTTTGATTTGCTCCGATATGTATATTTCTGTACTATGCATGGCTGTAAGTATGTTCTGTACTGGTACATCTGACAGTTCTACAGAGCAGGTTCCACTTTGGCCGTTCAGACTGGTGGCCCTATAGACCCTATATGTAGAGCTATCACATGTGTCGAGGCAACACATACTCACAGCATACCTCTCAACTGTCCCTGATTTTCAGGGCCGTCCCTGATTTTGAATCAAATTTTAACTCTGTCCCTCTTAATCCCTCCTAAAACTAGTGACATTTGGAGGAAAGGTGGTGAATTACACTTCATGAATAATGACAATAATTAAGAGTTACAAACTTCTTTTACTTCAGAAAATGTGTATTAATTCATATGCTCTGATTCTGCCAATGTTTCCAGTTAATAGCTCTAATATTTTAAATGTGTCCATGAATGTCCTTGTGTTTTCTTGACTTGTCCGTGATTCTGTTGAAATTTGTCCCCAATTGGTTGAGAGGTCTGACCCACAGCCAGTAGTACACGGATGACCTCCACGTTTTGCATACATTAAGGTTATTCATGTAGCATTATAATTGATAATACTGTTTCCTATTACATGTAGCTGTTACTGATACAACAAATTGATGTCTGACACCACTACACACACTATATAGCCTCCATTCCCGACCTCACAGGCCATGTGCCATAACTATCATTTTGCAAGACACAACTGCCCAGACGGGTGTGTCCCTCGCAGGTGTACAGGTGTTTAACCTCTTCTATTATGCTATCATCTACCTGAGGTCGTCAGCAACTTATGCACTTTCCGTCAGTAGCAGAACTCACATACCAATGGGTGTGACTAAACACCATATCAGGAACAATGCATAACACCCTGTGGGACACATTTAGACGATTGGTTCTATTAACCAGACACATTCACAGTCACAGAACATATGTATTCATTCACGTTTGTCGAGGTACATGCCGCTTATGACTCATACATGTTGTCATCTGTCATTACCTGTATTCCGCCACCTGTTCACCTAATATCAGTCGCTCTGGCGGTGTTTAGTTGGACTTTGTTACATTCCGATACATAGCTATGGACTTCCATGCTAATCGGGTACATGGCACTGTGTAGGTCTCTATGTATTCCCCGATGGTTTGCAAACTATCCTTTAGATGTGCTCTTCAGGTTTGGGAGGTGTAGGCATATGCTATGCCCACATAGGAATATTAATGACTTCCACTGGGTGGGCCTACTACATCTCTGCCAACCAGCACCTGCACACTTAAGCCCATTAATGCATACCCATGGTCCACCTACCTGGCACCCCTCTACAGCAGTCATGACAAATACTTACTGCGAGTGCAGCTGGGGTATGAGCACACCCCTAAACATTACCCACTCTCCCCATCTTGGGATACATGTCATACGTTTTGTCAACCCATGTATTATCACACTTGCGCAACCTACTGTTCCATGTACACCTACATCGTGCTCGTATTAGTGTCAGCAGATTCTTTCATACCCTGAATTTATGGGGTCCCGCAAGGGACACCGTTATCCATGTTTAAAGTGTAGACCTTGCAGAACTCTCCCACTGGTCCTTTCCTACACAGCAGCAATGTATTGATCTGTATTGCCTGTCAGTATGTCTGTCCGGCCTAGCTGGGCGATGTGGGGGGTACAACATTTCTTTATTGGACCTCCCAGTCACAAATGCCTGGGCTGTAAAGATGTTACCCCTAATTGCTGTGAAGTAACCTATTTATGTGAATGTGTATATCTACACTGACATATAGTTTGTTTTGTGTGTATGTGTATATATCACTACCTGTTGTTTGTGTATATATATCTATCTATATATATCCGTAGTATATCCGTATATCCTTGTGTGTGTGTGTGTATATATATATATATATATATATATATATATATATATATCCGTATGGATATATATGTGTATGTAAATTAATATAGCTATGTGTATATATACGTTTTTATCTATATATACATCTGTGTGTCCGTTAACCTATACATTTCCTAGACATGGACACTTACACATGCGTATTGGTTTTATCACTGCTTCAACAGCATACTATTGCCTTAGTCATTCTGACACTGACACTTCACGCCAGTGAACTTGTGCTCAGTATATTGCACGCTATGCAGCGGACAGATGTCAGAAGTTTTTCATATCTGGGGTGCCGCTGCTAACTGGGTTGTGATAGTGTCATTCCACCTATTCTTCGTATGCACAGCCTATTATTCCTGCTACTGTGTTTGTTTCTGTACACATTCATATTATTACTGTTGATAGGATGTGTGTTTGTGTTACTGTGACTGTACATCGACATATTGTTGTCTTCATGTAGTTGTGTCTTTCTGCTTTTCCCGGTTTGGGGTTGTCACAGCAGAACTCCATTTCGCTCATGGGTGGCGTATAGGTTTTACGTGCCGGGCTGCCAGACCTGACGCACAACGTCTGACAACGATACACCCATTCACGCATATCTCCATGCAAATGACGCTCTATCTGGGAATCCCAACTACGTACTAGCTGACCTCCACGGGCCGCTCCATTGCACCCGGCACAACATATCCTATCACTCCTGTGTCCATACTCGCATATCCATGGTTTCTCCTGCACACCCGTTTTGAGTTTCCCCGCATAACAGCCATTGTACACCTGATATCACAGCCATGAAACACCTTTACACATTGCCCTCTCATGAGTGTTGGGGCCCTACACACATTTTGTACCACCTCGTGTATTCACAGGCTCACCATCCATTCATATTTAAACATACGTGCCTTTCCTGGTGTTATGGATTACGAATGATTTGCGAGTTACAAGTGTAGGTGGTTGCAACATGTCCTACATTCTGTCTATTTACAATGTTGATGTAGCACTTCAACGATGTTATGGCCACTGGTATAGCCCTGCCTCTGGTGTGGACGGCGGTGCTCTACCCATACTTGTGCAGCTTTATGTGACATACTCTGCGAGCACTTCATAATTCCTAACTTGCTCTGGATTCCCTTCACAACCCTTAAGTTTGCTTTCGTCCTTCAGTGTTCCTAACATATATATCTATCTATCTATCTATCTATCTATATATATATATATATATATATATATATATATATATATATATAAAAATATATATATATATATATATATATATATGTATATATAGATAGATATGTAGCTATATAATTGCATATCTCTGTTATGTCTGTGGATATTTATCTATACACACATCTATCTAACTATATATATATATGAAAGTTACAGCTGTAGAAGACAACATACATTTGCTATGCTAATAGCTGCATACACCCGCGCAGGCCCACTTGCATCTACTTATTCTGAGTTACACGTGTTTACAGGCACATCTTTGGTATTACATGTGCCTTATTCCTTATGATAGTACCACTTTGATGGAATCCGGTTAACGGACCCATGCGAACGCGATCACCTTTACATGTATAAATGTTGGCTTTATAGCACAGATGCATTCATTACACAATTAATATGTGCTATAGTCGTACTTGCACTGGGAATGCCTTTACGTTGGGCGGATGCTGTAGCCACTACACTATTGGTGTTCTGGCTCATTTATATGTATACCCATGGTTCATAGCTACTCTGACATACGCCTCACCGCTTCCCTTACACAGCAGGCATCCATTCTCCTGTTGGAAAAACCACAGTACTACAATTAGGACATTCCCTGTTTCCTACTGCTCTGGACCTGTGCTGCAAATCTACTCACTCCAAGAATATTCATAACTCCTACGCTTATAGTCCTCGCACATACACATGTTTGATTGTCAGGGTGTTCATGTGCTGGTCCGGGTTTAGGCCCGGCCGACTGGTGACTAGCACTGCCCTGTTGCTGTTCAAAGATCAGACGTAGCACATGGACAGAGTTAGTCCAGAGTTTAACATTCTACCTCTGTTTACAGATGCAGGTGTTTGGGCACTTCTGACCACATTATTGGGTTGGCGCTACATAATTTAGGGTGGGGAGTGGTTCCACTACATAATGCAGGTTGGGGGGGGGGTTCCCTTCCCATTTGACTATTTAATTCATTTATACATACAATGAATATTATTCTGGACATCTGTTATGAAATCACTACAGGTATGTAATAGTCTTGTCAACAGCTGGAGGAACAGTTGGTTGGTGTACTTCTGTGTACAGACCTCTCTGATACTTGGGGACTCGTGTCTACAGAGACAGGGACAATGCTATGACAACTCAGGGACAATCATGAACACTTCTACCATATTATTACTATTAACTTGGAACATGTTGACAGATTCGTAATACTACTAATTGTCTGCAGTTAAATGCATCTATTACTCTTCATTATTGTAAGTAGTCATTCTCATTCAACACCTTTCCCCCAAAGGGCACTGGCTTTGTGAGTTTTTAAGGGTCTGGCCAGTTATTGTGTGAATGCTCTGACCATTGGTATCGTTGACATTGTCATATGTACGGGTTGTGCTGTATTCTAGTGACTAGGGTTGGCACCTTTTCAAATGGCCAGGATGGGACATTTTCAGAACACACCAGGTTTTACAAGCTGACACATACCCACGGTCAGTACGACAGATAGAACTTTACTTATTTGCCTACATAAAAGCTTATTGTTGTAGTGGTGCTTATTCTGTTTCTTGTAACATTTAGGTATTGTAGATACTGCAATAATTATTTTCTGCTACTATTACATAACATATGGGACATAATTATTTACCTACATAAAAGCTTACTGTTGTAGCGGTGCTTATTCTGTTTCTTGTAACATTTAGGTATTGTAGATACTGCAATAATTATTTTCTGCTACTATTGCATAACATATGGGACATAATTATGTCTCACAATCCCAGGACATTTGCCATTTGAAATGTCTTTTGTCAGGACACAACTGTCCAACAATAGACTGTCCCTCGCAAAGCGGGACAGATGAAAACCCTACTGTGGACACCAGATTGTTTGGGCAAACACATAGCCACAGTCACTGCAGGTTTAGAACAGTCATTTGTTTCCTAGCTGTAAGCCTTATACCTTTGGCACTTTTGTTGTTTGCCTGTCTCTTGTATGAATTACATTTATTCTATCCTGATGTGACCGCTTTGGGCAACTGTTACATGTCACAAGACATTTGGCATTGTACCATTTTTGGTCAGGTCACACCTACACACACATTAATTGTCCCTCACACAGTGGATCAGGGGTATCCTGTTTATGTCAGTGCTGTCATCACCCTTATACCATGTGCCACTATGCGAATGTGTGCAATATATTTTCTCGCTTATTCGTGTCGGGACACGTGCGTCACGGGCAGGTGTTTGATCCTGGGTAGTAAGTTATGCATGACCATTTAGGGCTGGACAGTGTCGTGCACATCTAATGCACATTCCAACTTGTGTCCAGATATCTACAGGACTGGACTTTGTGTCTTCCATTCTAATGTTTACACAGGTTACGTATCCCATGAGGGATATCATAAAAATTGGACAAGACCAAAACAAGATGAATACCGACCATTTTTCTGGAATTATGAAAATGTGCTGGGGGTTTTACATGCAAGAGATATATAGTGTGAAATCCTGCAACTGCCTAGGGTGACACTACCTACTACATATGCGTAGTGGTCACTATGTGTAGATGTGGCTGCACCAAACCAGTAGGCCAAGTATGGCTGGATTTGATGGACGTTCAGGTAAGGGAGCGGGTTGTGTGATGTGGAGGGGATGCTGGGTAGTCCATTATGCATCCAGGTGTGTTGCATTTGTTATGGCCAGTTCCATCAGGACCAATCTGTGGGTATGTGCCGGTGACATGTCTATACATTTGTATCGCACATTTCAATATTCATATGTTTGTGGGATTGTGTTCTACTGTATGGGCTGTCTGGTTGTATTGCAGCTGTTTATACATGTGTTTGTGTTTCTTTCAGCTTCACCCACTGCTCCCTCATACACCTCCGGTTCACCTATTCTACATACGACACAGAATCGCCTTGGAGGATTGTACCATTACCCATCCCCCCACACACACACATATTCCTCACACCCCATACATCACTGCTTTGGTTGTTGGCCTATGACACGGCCAGAGTAACACATTGAATACCCTACATATGTCAGGTACCTGTATGGTTGTGTGGACTACCCTGCCATGTTTGCTTTCCAGATGCTATACCTCACGCACATAGGTACTCGCCCATACTTCACTTTCATTATATGGTTGGTATACCCGGGTACTACCTGTTCAACTGTGGCACATCCTGACAAGTTCAGCTTGTACCACTGATATGCGGATTTTGGCAGACTGTTCTACTCATTGGTAGGATGCCACCTTTTCCTATGTCCAGGATGGGATATATTCCATACACATATCCGACTGTACTGGACAGCATGTCCCCACAGTTGACAGTATGGATAATACTGTTCCTTTCAGCCGACATGTTTCCTTATTGTTGTAGCTGTTTATATGCTCCTTCTGTTTTGTTTGCATGCTTATTCTATTTCCTATCACATTTGGTATGTGAAATACGGACATACCTTTTGTATGTGACTATTACATGTCTTGTGGGATATGATTCGGACATACGGTCGCTAGATATGTACATTTATTGTGTATTTTGTTATGGACACATCTGCCCAGCTGTGTACCCTCCCTCACATTATGGGTCAGCTGGTGACCCTAACCTTTGGGCTGGACATACCTACTGGCGGCTCGCTAACATATGATGCCTTTCACTTCCACTTGGTATATCTATCTACACTGCATTGGACTACGGCCACACGGTCTTCCATGTCATTTGTTCGTGGGATAGGGACCCATTATTCCCTACCCTGCATTTGTGTTTGCTTCTTCATTTTGTGTTCGTAGGAACTTTCTTGCATGCTTTGCATATGTTTCAGTATCCACGGACACTGACAGATGTGATTACTATCTTGCAACTTGTTATATGCAAGCATTTTAGGTTGCACGTCGACAGCTGGCATTTCCACGCCTCCATGCGGCACTTCGACATGCCCTATGCACTCACGCTCCTTTCCTGTGCACGTGGCTGTGGCAGCAGCGCATCTTCATTAATATGCATTTGGCGCTACTGCGCCATCTTCACGCCACACTGTCGGCGCAAGCCTACCGCCGTCCTTGCGCCGAGCTTCATGAATCCCGGGGACTGTTTTCCAGGTAATACAGATTAAAAAATAGTCACAACAGTAATCATTCTACTGGCAACTGTAAGAACTGAAATACAAATGGAAGCAAGCAGTAATGCTAACCTATCACTTCTTTAAATTAGTTTATCTGATTATATGCTTATTGTGCCCTAAAAATATTTAAAAAAAACATAATAATTTTGGCGGCAAGTCCCAAGAGTTGAAAAATACATATCAGTAAGCAATATCTCCTTCTACTTACATAATTTTTCATAAGCTGGTTTAGCTGACTAAATGTGTATTTTCATTATTTCATTGGCTCTCATGGATAATTTTTATGTTTGCTTTATTTCTATTTCCATATGCATTTGTATTTGAGCATTGTTTTATGCCTTTGTGCTGTATTTTGAAATTCACTTCTTTCACCAAACAATGCAGGCAGAGTGTTTTCTACTGTATTTGTGTTTGTGAGTCTGTAAATGGACTCCTAGATTAGAGTGTCTTGTTTTCTGTTGCAATAGAGACTGTTGCATTTGCTTCGTGTCACTTTTGTCACTTCCAACACTGCTTGATTTTCTGTTTGTGATGTTCATGATGTCATATTTTCAGAATATTTTTTTCCACTTTGGATTACTTTCATTGCTCCTGATTAGGTAATGTACTTATATCTGTGTTATTCATATTTTTATGACTGTAGAGTATGCTTACTTTTAGTCAGAGTCTTGATTCCTGTACTATTTCTTTGTTACTATTATTTTTATACAGGCTAATAATCTATTGCTAATGAAATTCATGAGCCAAAATGATGATTTTAAAATAAAGTTATTTGTGATGAGTAGTTGGTCATTGGTGATTTTATTATTATAATAATGTATTTCAATTAGTGTGTGTAGATTTGGTGTTTGGCATTTGATTTTTTGAGTATTACTGTATTTGATATTTTTCCCTGTTAAACTACTTTTCAGGGTAGCATTACTTTGTTGGATTTTGAAGTCTGCAACAGCAGAGGGATTTGTGTCTGAATACGAGGTTTACAAGGCCTGCACTAGCTTTCTTCCAAGTAGAGAAAAGTTTTAATACAAGATGTTTAGTGATCTCATTAGTCAGTTTTCCTTGCCCATTTTTAATCTGCCTTAAAGTCTTGCTTGCAATGTTTCTTGAGAAAAACACAAACCATTTAATCAAGGATGAACACAGGATAGCAGCAGATTTCTTCAGCTCCACCAATTTCATTACACTGACAGGAATTAATTACTTAAAAAATTAATTTTTGAAGTAATTTTCTTTCTAAATATGTTTGTTTTATATAGTTCTTGAACTATATCTAAAAAAGAAAGGAAATCTTAACAATATTCCTGTCAGAAATCACTTTGGAAATTTTCCTGTCAGTTTATCAGTCTGAAATGAGTTCCAGTAAGACAAATTCTCAAGACTCCAGCATCAAGAAAGAACTTCAGTCTCTGATAATTATAATCCAGCAACTTACTGCTAAGATGGATAAAATGGATACTAAAATAGACACCTTCATAGAAAAAACTACAAAACAAATAGACTTGTTACATATAGACCTGCAACAACAGAAGATCCAGATGACAGGCATAGAAGAAGCGGTGAATGACATGGAAAATAGAATACAAGAAGAGGAAATCAACATTGAGTTTCTGCTGAAACAAAATACACATTTACAAACAAAGCTGGATGACCTGGAAAATAGATCTAGGCGCAATAACATTAGAATTTTTGGACTGCCAGAAAATATTGAAGGTAACAATATTACTACTTTTTTAACAACTCGGCTCCCTAAAACTTTAGACTTACCAGAAGCATTCTGTTTTGGTATCGAAAGAGCACATAGATCTATAGCTAATACTAACTCTAACAAAAACTATCCTATCTTTTGATAAAGAGATGGTTCTTAAATCTGCTTGGGCTAAAGCTCCTGTTAAGATTAATGAGACAACTGTGCATTTTGACAATGACTATTCTTCCATGGTAATAGCTAAAAGAAAAGTTTTTCTGCCACTAATAAGGGAGCTTAAAAAAGCACAGTTTAAAACATACCTTCTGTTTCCTGCCAAGCTTAAAATCTTCCTTCCTGATGGTCCTAAAATTTTCGATGACTTAGACTCTGCTTTACTATTTATCACAAAAAATAAGAGTTTGGATAAAATAGAAGAAATGGAATGGGCTAGTTCTTCATTAAAGAGACTGGCACCTGAAACTTCGTGGAAGACTTCAGAGAAGAAGAAGAGACTAAAAAACAAATGATTTGTTCTATGTTTTTTTTTCTCTCATCATTTTATTTCATTATTAATCTTTTTAAATATAGTTCCTGCATTTCCAAGAAGCAACAAATATTTTGAAAAAGATTTATTCAAAGTTATTCTCTGTGTGCAAAGAAATGTTTTGTTTCATAACTAGTCAAAATACCTGGAGATTTAACGGCAAGTTGTGATTCAACTGGTTTCTCTTTCTGAAAAGGAGAAGTAAGGTCAGTAATTTAATACATTTTTTTCTTTATCTTTATCTTTTTTTTTTCTTCTTTTCTTTGTTTAAACAATGATATTTTATTTAGATTATGTAGTGGGTAAAGGGTGGGGGAGGGCAGGGAGAGAAGAGTAATGAAAATATGATTAATAGAATAATAACATATTTATTCCTTGTAAAAAGTTTATATGTTCTTCAAATGCTATTCCTAATTATACTTTCTTGATTACACTGCTTATGCTTGTTTGTAAATAATCTGTCATGCTTTAACTAATAATAATTAGAACTAAATAATAGTAAATAATATGTTTTATTTTTAACTCTATTAATATAAACAGTAAGTAATATTCCATTGTATATACTTCTTATAGATTTCTCTTACATTTTTTTATTTCTGCCTTATACCCTTTTACTTTCTACTCTTTTTTTCTTTTCTTTATTAATATATAGAAATGCTTTTGATCATATAGACACAGTGAATAATAAGATGTGCATAAAAATTGAGTTGGGACAAAAATATTGAGTTTTATTACTTATTAATAGTTTTGGGCTTAATTTCACTTACATAGAAGCTGTAATAACCTGCAAAATACATTGTGAAGGTTTTGTCATGTTTAGATGCATTTACACTGCTAAATGAATGTTTGTCACTAGTTTTTAATAAGTTTCCCGCCAAAATGTTAAGAGAGACAATCTGGGATGTGGGCTGTCTCATGCACAGTGTCCATGAGCTACTTCAAAAGCTTCAACTCTCAGAATTCTCACAGAGAAGCTGAAAGCAGCTAGCCTCACCTTTGACCTAGATATCACACTGACACATCACAGATTCAGGAATGACACTCTACCAAGAAATAGAAATGATACAAATGCGACTATGTGAAGGAAAATGAACTCTTTAACATCTAAATGTGAGTTAATTTATATAATTACTTAAATATCTATGTTATAATTCATAAAATATGTCAGTTATAATGAATTTAAATGATACAGTTTCTTGTAGTAAGCAAATGTCTTATTTTAGAAGGCATAGAAAATGAAACATTTATTCAAGTGTTTTTGAAAATCTACTTAACAGCAGCTTAATAATCTGTGTTAAAAACTTATGTTCCAAACATATACATCACTATAACTCATTTAATTCATCTGATTGACAAGCATAAATAATTTTATAACTCTATACTGGAAGAAATTGTCATGTGATATATTTTAAAGCAGTAGTATAGCATGGTCGTAAAAACTGGTTACTAAAATGTGTTTGCTGTGCATTATTTTGTATAAAGCAGACAGATTTATTTTAGGGACAGCAAGTAAGATAGTGCTAAGTAAGGACACAACTCAGTGAGATCAGATATATATATATATATATATATATATATATATGTGTGTGTGTGTGTGTGTGTGTGTGTGTGTGTGTGTGTGTGTGTGTGTGTGTGTGTGTGTGTGTGTTGTGTGTGTGTGTGTGTGTGTGTGTGTGTGTGTGTGTGTGTGTGTGTGTGTATATGTATATATATATATATATATATATATATATATATATGTATGTGTGTGTGTGTGTGTGTGTATGTATATATGTATATAAGTGTTTCTGAGAATCTGCATAACTATGCAGTATGATTTATAACAATTTCTATGAATACAATATTTTATTCTATTGACAATAATGAGTTTGAGTAAATTCTCATATACAAGCAATTCAAGGGGTTTTTGGAAGCCGTTAATTGCATTTACATGATAGAAAATAGATGCATCTTAATATATGTAATGTCTGAATCATATTAGCCAAAGTTTTTGATTTAAATGAATGTTAGAACTTATTTTTCTCTCCTCTTGATTTCTAACATCAAGATTATTTGAATGCTATTTGAATACAAGTGTTTTATATTACATGGATGTATATAGTAGTTTGAACAGTTTTTTAAAAAAAAAAAAAAAAAAAAAAGGTTTATTTTAGTTTATATGATGCTGTTTTACCAAAAGTGTAGTCTTGTCTTGCTAGATAATTGAATTGAAAACTGTTAACCTCAGTTAAATATAACTAGTATTAAATTGATAAGGTGGTAGCTGAGGTACTGCTGCTTAGGGTAGGGGGTTAACTTGAGTGGTAAATACTACTCTAAGTTGGAGTTTATAACTCCAGGCTGGATGCAAGGTTTCATCCTTACATTATTTTCACTTGTTCATTGTTATTTCTATATAGTTTTGACGTCCACAATATATTTTGTACATTCATTGTCACTACAAACAAAATTGAATCCTATACGAAATCCCATAAGAGATTCAATAAATACAGCTATATTTAAAGGTACACCTAAAGGAGGAGATGTAACATTACTTATCTTGTTATTTGTTATTTTGATCATAAGATTCTTAAGATTTAAAAATGCCAAATGACATCTTTAAAAGGAATTTCTTTAAACATTAATGGATTGAATAATCCATGTAAAAGGGCAAGCCTAATAAGATACATTAATTTACATAAGGCCAACTTAGTCTTCCTGCAAGAAACCCATCTCTTGAAAAGATATTGATAAACTAGCCACAAACAAATATACAGTATTGGTTAGTTCAAAGCACACTCAGAAAAAAAGAGGAGTGGCTATTTTATGGAATAAAAGTATGCCCATTCCTAAAACCATTAAGTCTTATCAGGATGACAAAGGAATGTTTTGTATGGTTACAATACAAATTAATGGGAAGACTTACACTTTAATTAATGTATATTGGATACCTGGAATTGGTATTAATACAGTGAAACATCATCTTGATAAGATCATATCATTCTCTATAGGAGATATTATTTTAGCTGGTGACTTTAATTGTATACTACATGAAAGTGATACTACCACTATAGGAAAAAGAAGAATTACATCTAATGCAAAACATTTAAATGATTTTGCTAATTCTTATCATTTGAATGATATTAATAATCAGATAGATTCAAAATCATTACCATACACCTTTTTTTCTAACAGATACAAAACTTATTCAAAAATAGATAGGGTCTTTATTTCTAACCAGATGGTAACAGATTTAATTAATTCCAAAATCATTTCATGTCCTATATCTGATCATAATTCAATTGTTTTGAATTCATGATAAAAAATACTCATAATGTTCAGATCAAAAGGATACCAGCATACTTAACTCAACTAAAAGACTATAAAGAATATATACTTTCAGAAGTAAAACATTTTTAGACATAAATAATACTCCTGAAGTCTCCATTGTTTATGTTTGGGATGCCTTAAAATCATTTCTATATGGACAAAGTATCAGATGGTATAATAATAAAAGGAAATCTTGGGATAAGGAATTGTTAGATATTCAAAGTAAATTAGACTCCTATAAACATAATAATAAAGAAAATATTATAGACAAGAAAGTTATTGAAGAAATAAACAAACTAAATGAGAAATACAAAGAAATTTTAACTCATAAAGTTAAAATAACTTTAGAGAATACAAGTTTTGTCTTATTCAATAAGCCCCAAATACTTACATAGACTTAAAAATAAAACAAAAAGGTTGAATAAACAAAACCATATCAAAGAAATCTTTTCTTTAAGGAAAAAGAAGAATGTTTCTAGTATACCAGAAATACTAGATGAATTTAGAAATCACTTTCACAAAATTAACCATAATAACATTAACATGGAACCTAAAGATAAAATAAAGGAGTTTATAACCACAAACATGAATAAAAAGCTTAATAAACAACAGATTAAACTATTGGACAAAAGTATTTCATATACAGAGGTTATCACACAAATAAATAAGCTTAAATCAAACAAAGCACCAGGTAATGATGGTATTATACCAGAGATATATAAAATCCTTTCTAAAAGTACATATTCATTAATACATAAGTTTTTTATTTTGGCCCAAACTGAGTTAATAACCCCCCCATCTTGGCAATATACATTTATTTCGCCAATTTTAAAACCTAATAAAGATCCAACTAGATGTTCTTCATATCGGCCCATCTCATTACTTAATGTTGATTATAAAATGTTTATGAGTATCTTTGCTGATAGATTGAAGACAATCATTCCCGGCATTATAGATATAGATCAGACAGACTTCATTGTAAATAGAAATACTTTTGATAATATAAGAAGAACTTTAACATTAATAGATTTTGCAAATAGGAAAAAGAAAGATTTAACACTTATTAGTCTTGATATAAGTTCAGCATTTGATTGAGTAAGTTGGGACTATCTGTCATAGATATAGATCAAACAGGCTTCATTGTAAATAGAAATACTTTTGATAATATAAGAAGAACTTTAACATTAATAGATTTTGCAAATAGGAAAAAGAAAGATTTAACACTTATTAGTCTTGATATAAGTTCAGCATTTGATTCAGTAAGTTGGGACTATCTGTTTACCTTAATGAAGTGCACAAACTTCTCAGATGCATTTGTAAATCTAATTGAGCATTTATACAAAGGAACGTTGGCTTATATTAAGGTAGGAACATATGTTTCACAAAAAATACCCATTCTTAAAGGTACAAAACAAGGATGTCCACTTTCTCCACTATTATTCACTTTAGTAATGGAGCCTTGGGCTAATTTGATCAGAAACAGTACTGACATAGAGGGTTTTGAAATAGATAAAAATACAACATCCAAAATTCAACTTTTTGCAGATGATGTTCTAATTACATCAACAGGATCTAATTCTTCTATGCAGTCTCTATTTGATAACATGATGAATTTTAAAAGTATTTCTGGTTTAATATTCAATGAAGAAAAAACTAAAATACTACCTATATATACACGAAAAATATTCTCATTAGTGATTTTACTAAATATGTACCCAATTCAGGTCAGATAACTTATTTAGGTATAATACTATCTAAAGATATTAAATCTATTATATATAATAATTATAATACCTGTTTTCTTAATATACAAAATCTTTTTAATACCTGGAATAATATGTTTTTACTATGGAGGAGAGACTTACAATTATTAAAATGATAATATTCCCCAAGATTTTATACTTAATACAATCAATAATACTTCCACCTACAAAAATAATTATCAAGAAACTGAATACACTAATGTTAAATTTCCTATGGGCACCTAATAGACCTAGGATTGCATTAAAGAAACATACTAATAGCTGGTCTCAAGGGGTATTTCTTTTCCAGACTTTAATTTATATACTATCTCTTCTATTGTAAAAGTTATTACTTTATTAATAGATCAGTCATATGTCAAAATGGAAAGATTATTGGGAGCTAATTAGTATGCACTTCATGAAAATCTCCTTAACACATAAAAATATGATTGTAAATAACTCCATGTTATGGTTACTAAAGGAATTTTGTACTTCACCTATTACACCTAAACATATGGTTTGTTACCCATTAAATATTATTATTAGTTATCGTAACTTTATATTCATGCACCCTAAGTATAGGGAATGGAATTTTATTGTATTCCTATAATGTATACTCAGGGTATGCTTTTGTCATCTACTTCTGAAGGAACTCATTTAGCTATAGATAATGATCTAAAGTACTGGTATCAGTTGATATCTGATAATAAAGTTAAAAATCTAGATTTTTTAAAACAAGAATTTGATCTAAGAGAAACTTGCTGGTTAGAGGTTCAGACCTTTAGACAACATCTCATTAATAAAATAGATCTAATGTCTATAACAGTTAAAGAATCTATTCCAACACTGATTACTTGATATTAAATTTACAACATAAAGTTTCTGATAAAGGTAAACTTTCATACATACATAAAATTATCAGACAAGAAACTTTTTACAGTGTAGATTCATACTGGAATTATTTCACTTCTATTAATGGGGACCCACCAAATCAACAAGATAAACACTATATATTGGAATCTACTTATAGAACTACGTCTTCCATTGTCTGGAGACTTTATACATGGAAATTTTTACATAGATCTTTTTATACACCTTTGATGATGAATAAAATAAATAATAAAGATAATTTATGTAAGAGATGTAATGTAGAAATTAATGCTGACTGGGCTCATATGTTTTATGACTGTATAAAATTGAAAGAATACTGGAAGTCAATTAATGAATTTTGCAGGCTCTTTTACAGATAATTTCATTATTTCTAAATCTCTTATATTATTCAACACACCTGTACCTCAAAGTGTTAAAAGGTTAAGCTTCCCTTGTTATGGTCTATTCTAGCAGTGGCTAGGAAAATAATAACTAGAAATTGGATTTCAGATACACCTCCTTCGTTCAATGAATTTAAAATGTTATGAATATAGTGTGCCATATGGAAATAAACACAATTAGGACAAGAACAAATAGAAAAACATCTTATTATATTGTATGGGATAATTTACAAAATTTGTTAAAAAAATTTTAATTTCAATAGCATGGTATTTTAGTTTAATTAATTGATCTGATTGTAGTGGATGTCTTTGTAAATACTTTAGTTGTTTTGTTGAATGTTATAATAATACCTATTTTTAATTACTTGTATAAAATTGTTATGATATTTCTCTTATATGTTAAAACAATAAACCTGTTTTGAAAAAAAAAATGTATGTTACAAGTCTTCAAAGATCTAAAGATTAAAGCACCACACATGTTAAGAACTGAAGCTAAATGTATTTTTTTAGTTTCTAGATCAAATCTTAGCAAGTAGAACCTATGAACAAAGGTATACTTCAGTTGAAACATACTGCATAGATAACATAAACTAAAGTGATAAAAACATGAACATAAAAACATGTTCTAAATGGCTAGAAAAATTAAAACAATCATAAATGAATATCTGGAACACAAGACTACATTATTATGTTTCTACCTTTTACAAGCATGTTGCCGATAAATTCTTGTAGTCTGTCTCTGAGCATGAGACATGCAAAATTCTGATTTTGGTTTGCCTCTGTTGTCTCGTTAATGTTCTTTTATTGCTGCTGTTATTGGTGATCTCTTTGGTGGCTGGTGTGTTTCCTGAATTCTTCTCTCTAAGAAACTCTTCTCAAACACCAGCTAAAAACTTAGCAAGCAATATCATTGCACGGTGGAAGTATCAATCCACCATACGTGAATAATAATTTTGCCAAGAATCAGATGATAAGAGTACAGCAGTAAACAATGAAGTAGCTAGACTTATTTTGGCTTTACATAAAAAATAGTTTTTTTTATGTGTTACCCAAAGGAAGTTATTAAACAAGTGGAAAATTAAATGCTGCCAAGCTGGAACATTAAAGAGGGAATTGGAAACAGTTCTGCCATTAGTTTATTCCACAAATAGTAGATGTATTAGATGTAATATATATAATAACTGGACTATATTTAGAGCTAATCAAGAAGTTCATGATATTTTGGGTGGCAATCTTGTTTTATTCATAAAAGAGCAACAGATTGTTAAGCAAATATTTGAATCAAGGGACAGAGAAGACAAAATGACAATGGAGAAAATGTGTTCCTTTAAATGTATGGACTGTAGCTCATGCTGGTTTATTTCTGGATCTCTTAGTTCTTACTGGCTTTCAACTAAAATAAGATATATATATTTTACATGTAATAGTGAATGTGTGGCTTATGGGCATCATGTGTTTTCTGTGAGATTTATTTTTTTATATAAGGAAGCTTAAACAAATAATAAATGAACATTAATTCTCTGTTAAGGCATTCACAGTTATGCCCAAATTTCAAAAGTTTTATGTTTGATGTAATAAATGTTACTTATAATGATTTTGTGTCAGTAGTAGTGATGCTGAGTTAGAATATTGAGAGTTCGTTTGGCAGAATAGGTTGCATCCCAATGCTGCACTGGGTTTGAATGGCAGTATAAAGGAAGAATAGGTTATTTTTAAAGTATGTATTTTGATGGGATTTTTATGTAGGTATTTGGCTTTTTGCATGAATTTTTAAAAGTTTTTTCAATAACATAATTAATTGCTATCTTTTTGGTCATATGATTTTTTCTGTAAGTATTTAAAGGTGTGGTTAATATATTTAATTATCTGATGAAGTCTTCAGAGAATGAAAACAATGCTTTTTTGAGTATGGTTTTGAGTGTGCAAAGGTTTTACATAGCAGCGTGTTTTTGGCTCCCTTCTTTACCTGTATTTAAGATTTTTTTTTTTTTACTTTTTAAGCTGCACTCTTAATTTGACAACAGGACAGTAGATAGCTTAAACTTGCAATAACATGATGTAATTTCCTTAGCTATAAAAACATTTTTAATTCCATTCTTGAATATTGTGAAACAGTAGATGAGATGACCACATTGGATATTATATGTATTAGAAACACACATTAAAGTTGGAAAACAACATTTGTAATGCATATTAACATAATGTCCTCAGAAAACTGAGATAATAATCTACGGATATCAAGCACATGTAGTCACAAAACTGAAGCAAGCTTCTTCCAACTTTGCCAAATGGTCTTCTTGGTACCAAATAAAGAATTGTTTATTTTATTAAACAATTGCTATGATATATACTGCAGATTGAAGAGTCTTGAACCTCTTGTTCAGTTTGTATTGTCGTACCTAGTCAGAATAACAGTCACTAGGTGCAATTCCTATATTCTTGCAAAAGTGTGTTTCATTAGCTGGTTAGACAGTAACATTTTATCTGCTTATAGGCCAGACTTATATATGCCTCTTAATTTATGTATGCATAGTTTTTTTTATCCTTTCAAAAGATGTCTGTTCTAGCCAAACCTTCTTTGTCATCACTTGAAACACCGTCCTGTATTGATCATTCTGAATTAACTGCTGTAAGATTTTCATCTTCTCTTCTGCCATAAGCAAGTGCAGAATTATTTAGTTTGTTTCCAGCTTTCCCACAATAAAATAATCTCACTGGTTATGGTAGATAAGAATGGCTCAATGCATCTTCAGTTTATTTATATACCTAGTTATATTTTGCAGTCAAATCATACTTAACAACCTGAACAGTGACATCTGTATCACGATGCACCTTGTGGAAGGACCGACATAAATATACTCAACAGACATTTGCATCCTGTTACAACCAATATAATGTTATATAAACATATTTGTGAAACTGTTTTCATCCATAAAAGATTATTAACATCTCTTTCACTATCCATGGACTTCTTTAATGGGCTGAACCTATAATCATCTGGTTTGCCTTTTTACAGAATTATTGTACTAATGTCATTATGAAAGACATCTGCTTGTAATGTCATCTAGTTACATATACTTTAATTGTGGTATTTTAGTTGCTAATTATTTAAGAATTTCGATGGTATTACTTTGTATTCCTGCACTATTCCAAAACACATTTTAATAATTTCTTTAATAACAAACTCACATCTTATAAGTTTGAAATAAACTTTGAAATGCAATACATCATTCCTAAAATTTTGTTTAGAACTTGCTTGTTCTTAGAAGCATTTGCACTATGGCTCTTACTCTTTCAGTGTCTTACAGTATATAGACGGCAACCCACCATCCGCTAGGTTTATAGTTAACAGCTGAAAGAACCACATCTCCTAGTTGCTCCTTTTTTATTGATGCTTTCTCGGTCTCTACTACTGTGCTGCAGATACTGTTTAATATTCATACCCATCTTGTGTACAAAATTAGGTCTTAAACCTACAATATTTTTTACTTCGTCATCTACTATAAGTGAATTCCAGTGTCTTGTGATAATATTTTTAATTTCATTAACATAAGGTGTATACATTAAAACACATATTTTGTTGTATGGATTAACGTCATTATTGATTTTATTCACCTTAATGTTGTTAAATTCAACACCCAATATGGGGGGATACTTTTTACACCACTCATTTCGAACATACATAGATACATCATCTAGTAGCCATCTGGGGTATCCCCTATTAGCAAACAATGTTGTGATATATTCCAATTCCTTTTCCATCACATCAAAATTAGATGACATAAGTGCCGCCCTTATACATTGCCCTTTGAAAATATTTTTCAATATATATTTTGGGTGGTTACTAGAGTACTCCAGATATCCATTAGAAAAGGTATATTTTCGATGGATTTCAGATTGAAATCCTTCCCTAGTATGCCTTATGAATGTATCTAAATATGATATCCCTTCTTTGCTGATATTGTATGCAAATTTTAAAAACTCACTAGTCTGATTGATATATTCAGTGAAATCTTTAATAATCTCGTCAGGTCCATCCCATAGAATGAACATATCATCAAGAAATCTAATATTGTAGGATATATATTTGTAATATCCACACTAAAATAAATAATTGTTTTCCCACTCCAACATAACCAAGTTGGCAAATATGGGGGCACAAGAGGCCCCCATCACTATGCCTCTAGTTTGTTCGTACTATTCCCCTTCAAAAAAATATAAAATTGTTGTCTAAAACTATTCCCATCATATCAGTAATAAGATTAACACGGTCCCAATTCATATTGGAAAATTTCCTCAAACTACTACAAAAATCGAGTCCCTGATCTCTTGGTATACATGAAAATAAGTCAACCACATCAATGGTAATGTAGATTAACTTTTCTTTCCACATTTGTGGAGTGAGGTGGGATAAGAACATCCAAGAATCTTTTACCAGATGTGGTATCCTGTCATAGATCGGTTTTATCCATCTGTCTATAACCACTCCAATAGGGCATGTTTTTGATTTACTACCTGATATAATGGGACGAAAAGGGGATTTTTCAATATTCTTATGAACCTTGGAGATACCTACTATGGTTGCCATTATGGGGAAATCAACTTTCATAAAATTATATATATCTTCAGTTATTCTATGATCTATTAAATATTCGTTTAATGCCAAATCTATTTTTTTGTAACATATATTGATTTCATTCAAAGATGTTATTTCATAATCACCTGATTCCATTAAAATTTTTTGCATTTCATTTACATAATCAATCGTATTATAAAGTACTATACCCCCCTTGTCTGGTTTCATGACTCTAATATTTTTATTCCTAGATAATTCCACCAGACACTGCCTCTCCTTCATATTTAAATTGTCTTTCAATAAATGTTTATTAGTTGTTTTGTTGAATGACTGAATATCAAAACAAACTAATTCTTCAAAATGTGACACTTTTTTATGGCTCGGGGGTATATAAGTGCTTTTTTTCTTACATACATTCCTATTAATATTAACAATATTGTTGGATATGTCACTTTTGTTGTTGAATGGTAACGCCAACTTTAGTCTTCTACAATATAATTTAAATTCAATTAAGGTATCAACTACATCAAACTCCATTGTTGGTATATATTTCATACCCTTAATAAACAAGGATCCATGTTCATCTCTAATAATTCCATCGGTGTAATTATAAATCTTTAAATCATTAAACTGATGAACTATTTTAATATTCTCATCATCACAAATTGGTACTTCCTTTTCTTCATTTAGTGTGACTGATATAATAAGTTCATCAAAACAATAACCTTCATGCTTAGAAAGAACTAGATCTACCATTGAGTTTATCGATTCCTCTGGTAATAATATTGCTTCATGTGTGGTTTGTAATAATGCCCCCTTGAAAATTTGTACCCCATTCCTCATGTATTTCATCATTAATATCATAATTCTTATTTTCATGTATAATATGTGAATGTTTCCAAATGTAAGCTTTATTTTCCTTATATTGTTCCATATCATGTATAATTTTATTATTTTTTCTCTCATATATCTTTACTGCTTTACTGTCCACTAAATCAAATTGTTTATTATACAAATCACGCCATTGAGGAAAAAGTAAATCAGTTAATATATCCTTGTTCAACTTCTCCACTTCCATGACAATTCTTCTCAGTTTTTCATCATTTTTCTTGATTAATAGCTTCATATAGTTGACAATGACATATTTGTGACAATGAGAATAATAAAATAGTTCATCAATTTAATTATTTAAAGATTTATAATTATACCAATGGAATTATTAGAGATGAACATGGGTCCTTGTTTATTAAGGGTATGAAATATATACCAACAATGGAGTTTGATGTAGTTGATACCTTAACTGAATTTAAATTATATTGTAGAAGGCTAAATTTGGCGTTATCATTCAACAACAAAAGTGACATATCCAACAATGTTGTTAATATTAATAGGAATGTATGTAAGAAAGAAAGCACTTATATACCCCCGAGCCATAGAAAAGTGTCAAATTTTGAAGAATTAGTTTGTTTTGATATTCAGTCATTCAGCAAAACAACTAATAAACATTTATTGAACGACAATTTAAATATGAAGAAGAGGCAGTGTCTGATGGAATTATCTAGGAATAAAAATATTAGAGTCATGAAACCAGACAAGGGGGGGTATAGTACTTTATAATACGATTGATTATATAAATGAAATGCAAAAAATTTTAATGGAATCAGGTAATTATGAAATAACACCTTTGAATGAAATCAATATATGTTACAAGAAAATTGATTTGGCATTAAACGAATATTTAATAGATCATAGAATAACTGAAAATAAATATAATTTTATGAAAGTTGACTTTCCCATAATGGCAACCATAGTAGGTATCCCAAAGGTTCATAAGAATATTGAACCCCCCCCCTTTTCATCCCATCATATCAGGTAGTAAATCAAAAACATTCCCTATTGGAGTGGTTATAGACAGATGGATAAAACCGATCTATGACAGGATACTACATCTGGTAAAAGATTCTTGGATGTTCTTATCCCACCTCACTCCACAAATGTGGAAAGAAAAGTTAATCTACATTACCATTGATGTGGTTGACTTATTTTCATGTATACCAAGAGATCAGGGACTCGATGATTTTTGTAGTAGTTTGAGGAAATTTTCCAGTATGAATTGGGACCATGTTAATCTTATTACTGATATGATGGGAATAGTTTTAGACAACAATTTTATATTTTTTGAAGGGGAATACTACAAACAAACTAGAGACGTAGCAATGGGGGCCTCTTGTACCCCCATATTTGCCAACTTGGTTATGTTGGAGTGGGAAAACAATTATTTATTTACGTGTGGATATTACAAATATATATCCTACTATACTAGATTTCTTGACAATATGTTCATTCTATGGAATGAACCTGATGAGATTATTAAAGATTTCATTGAATATATCAATCAGACTAATGAGTTTTTAAAATTTACATAGAATATCAGCAAAGAAGGGATATCATATTTAAATACATTCATAAGGCATATTAGTGAAGGATTTCAATCTGAAATCCATCGAAAAGATACCTTTTCTAATGGATATCTGGAGTACTCTAGTAACCACCCAAAATATATATTGAAAAATATTTTCAAAGGGCAATGTATAAGGGCGGCACGTATGTCATCTAATGTTGATGTGATGGAAAAGGAATTGGAATATATCACAACAATGTTTGTTAATAGGGGGTACCCCAGATAGCTACTAGATGATGTATACATGTCTGAAATGAGTGGGGTAAATAGTATCCCCCCATATCGGGTGTTGAAATTAACAACATTAAGGTGAATAAAGTCAATAATGACGTTAATCCATACAACAAAGTATGTGTTTTAATGTATACACCTTATGTTAATGAAATTAAAAATATTTTCACAAGACACTGGAATTCACTTATTGTAGATGACGAAGTCAAAAATATTGTAGGTTTAAGACCTAATTTTGTACACAAGATGGGTATGAATATTAAACAATATCTGCAGCACAGTAGTAGAGACCGAGAACGCATCAATAAACAAGGAGCAACTAGGAGAGGTGGTTCATGTAATCAGTGCTCAGTAATTAATGAAAGTGAGGGATATAGATTGGAAGATATAAAGAAGACTATCCCAACAACAGGAACCAATGCAGGATCCAAACTTAGAATCTCATCAAAACCACTCGAACACAATGCAATGCAAGCAAATTGAGGCACCAGCTGTTAGAAAATGAAGCAAAAACGATTTATTCAATCCAAAGACTAAGCGCTTTCACCAGTCCACCTGGTTTCATCAGAGTCATAGTAACACAATGAACTGATCACATTATATACATACCCATATCCTACAACTTAATTGATTAATTAATTAATTTATATAATAACATTAAATACACAATTTAATCAATTATACAAAAATTATACAAAAAATTATTATTATTATTTCCTTCTTTCATTAAAATTACAACTAAATATGATAAAAATCGTGAATAAAAACTGTAAGTATATTAGTAATATTTACTATGAAATTCATAGTATAATATTATATTATATTTTACTTTTCCTTTTATATCATACTTGCTCTATGTCTTAATTGAGGTTTTAAGGAAATATACTCATTCAAACCTGGAAACTTTGTGGCATTTAGCCTTAACTGCCATTCCATTTCTAATAGTGCTACTTTATTATCCATGTCACCATTAAAGAAAGGCATTACTCTATCCACTATAAAGAATATAAATTTACTGAAATTACTACAATGCTCATCATGCTTTATAATACTTCTCTTGTGCTTACCTATCCTGTCCCTCAGTTTACGGGTAGTCATGCCTATGTAGTATGCCTCGCATGACATACAGGTTGCTATGTATACACAATTTTTTGTATTACAATTACATAGACCCGGACATGCTATAGTACGTTGGTATCCCTTTACACAAATGTATGCTCCCTCTGCTATAAATCTACAACTACTACATTTTCCACATTTACTCATATATGATCTCTTGTATATCTTAGTTTCTTTTTCTAAAATATTTTTCAAATTATTGCCTCTACTAAAAACTATATTTGGGCTTTCGCCCAGAATTGATCTATTTTGTAAACCTATACATTGATCCCATATGATTTTAATACTGTTACATAATTCCTTCGCTTTATCATTAAATCTCAGGACAAAATTAAGTTTGCCTTTCTCAATGCTTTTGTCTGTTACTATATCCAACTGTGACGTAATATTGTTATTACCTCTAAGTATTGGAAAATAAACTGTTTTCCTTTTCTTGTATATTTCTTTTTTAACTTTTATCAATAAAGACTGAGGATATCCTCTCTCAAGGAATAACCCTATTAAGTTATACATTTCTTTTTTAAATATTTCATCGTCACTTACTAATTTGGATAGACGAACCATTTGTCCTTTTACCACCCCCTTCCTTTGATGCAGGGGGTGACAACTTGTAAAATGCAACATGGAATTAGAGTAACTTGGCTTTCGATATATATTACTCATCAATTTCCCATCTTTTTTCTCTAAAGAGATGTCCAAATAGTTTATTGTTGTTTCATTCCATGTATAAGTAAACTTGAAAAATTCAGTAGAATTGTTTAAATATGTCATAAATTCTTTTACATTATCTTCGCCACCTTTCCAAATTATTACTACATCATCTAAAAATCTGTTGTACATCAAAATTCTATCCATATATGTAGAAGGAAAAATAAAATAACTTTCCCATGCAAGTAAAACCAAGTTGGCATACACCGGGGCGCATCTCGCCCCCATTGCCACTCCTTTAATTTGATGATAAGTTTCACCTTCAAATGTTAGATAATTATTAGTTAATATCAATTCCATAAGTTCATGACAGATATTTATTCTATCTTTGTTAAAGCTCTGACTGTTCATTAAACTTTTATAGAATAGTTCTAACCCCTCCTTGTGTGGAATTGTTGGAAAAAGGTTTACCACATCAATAGTTAAAAAACTATATGTGTTTGTATCTAATTCATAAATTCCTTTAAGCCTTTCTAAACAGTGCCAAGAGTCTTTTAATATGTGTGGGGCGTCATTCAAGGCTTCTTTACAAAAATGGTCCACAAAGGCTGCCATGGGTTCTGTTTTAGAACCCTTCGCCGATACTATAGGCCTAAATTGTAAATGGTCAGTGCCTTTGTGGACCTTCGGTATCCCAAATATTTTAGCCATTTTTGGAAATTTGACATGCAGATATTCAAATTCATCCTCGTTGATTGAACCCTGATATAATGCATCAGCCAGTTGAATATCTATCTTGATGTATGCCCTATTTACTTCGTGTAATGATGCCATAACATATGTGTATTCATCTGCTAACATTTTCATAATGTGTCCAATGTAGTCCATTTTACTCATGACAACCATGCCGCCCCCCTTGTCTGGACGCATGCATCTGTATTCATTATTTGTTGTTAATTCATGTAATATTTTTCTTTCATTTTCGTTCAAATTATCTTGGGTCTGACTACGTTGTGAACATATTCTCCTATAATCCCTTTCTACCATTTGTTCAAATACACTAATTTCCTTATTAGAAGGTGTCATGAATGTACTTTTTCTCTTTAGTGTACATGTATCAGAATCCATACCTGTATTTCCCCTCAAAGGTCCTAAAGTAGAGAAGTACAACTTCAAATTCAATTTTCTCGTATATAGTCTCAAATTAATAAGTACTTGTGTTATGTCAAGTTTAAAGTTTGGAATAAAACTAATCCCCTTACTAAATAACTCAAAATAAGTCTGATCCATAACCAAGTCTGTGTAGTTGTATATTGTATATCCTTTGTTTCTCAGGATTTCATGTTTCAAACTAGATTCTATTCCTACTACCTCATTATAGGAAGTCACACCTCTTTCATTTTCATTCTCTGTGTCTCTAATTATTGTGTGTGCATTCATATTGTCTATATTTTCATTTAATTCTATTGTCTCATCTAACCCTAGAACTGTGTTGTAATGTATGCCCCTTTGAATTTCATTCATTAGTATGCTGCTCTCACAATTCTGTGTAACAGCTGTATGTATAATGTTACCATCTTGGGCATTTAAAACATTTCCTTGAATAACATTACTACCAGTCATTTCATCTACAGCATTACTATTACTTACAGAATCTAAACTCATATTGTCATATTCAACATATTTAGCATGTTCAACATACAGTACATCAGTTATTGGCACTTTAAAACCCTCTAATGGATATCTGGAGTACTCTAGTAACCACCCAAAATATATATTGAAAAATATTTTCAAAGGGCAATGTATAAGGGTGGCACGTATGTCATCTAATTTTGATGTGATGGAAAAGGAACTGGAATATATCACAACAATGTTTGCTAATAGGGGGTACCCCATATAGCTACTAGATGATGTATATATGTCTGTTTGAAATGAGTGGGGTAAATAGTATCCCCCCATATTGGGTGTTGAAATTAACAACATTAAGGTGAATAAAGTCAATAATGACGTTAATCCATACAACAAAGTATGTGTTTTAATGTATACACCTTATGTTAATGAAATTAAAAATATTTTCACAAGACACTGGAATTCACTTATTGTAGATGACGAAGTAAAAAATATTGTAGGTTTAAGACCTAATTTTGTACACAAGATGGGTATGAATATTAAACAATATCTGCAGCACAGTAGTAGAGACCGAGAACGCATCAATAAAAAAGGAGCAACTAGAAGAGGTGGTTCATGTAATCAGTGCTCAGTAATTAATGAAAGTGAGGGATATAGATTGGAAGATATAAAGAAGACGTATATAAAATTCAAGATGGATAATTGTAACACGAAAAATATAATTTATTTGGCAAAATGTATTTTATGTTCTGCTTTCTATATAGGTAAGATGGAGAGGCAGTTCCGTAAGCGTATATATGATCATTTATATAAAATAAAGACTAAAGATATAAAGAACACACTTTATAGGCATATAAATAAATATCATGACAAACATAATTTTAGGTTTGCCATTATTGATCAGGTGCATTTTTCTGCCAGGGGAGGAAATTTTAAAGCTATTTTAAGTAAAAGGAAGACTGTCTGGCAAATAAAAACGGATGCATCCAGGGAACCAGGATTAAACGAATATATATCAATAAAACCTCTTTTGATATTGCAATAATTATGCTTAAACATTATATCTTCATAACCATACTCATGCTTATTTTGTGTTATTAAGTTTTATTTATATAATAAGTGGTTTCATTGTACTATGAGCTTTGAGATACAATATATGCAAATTATGCATTTATTCTGTAGGCACTGACTAGGGTAGTATATACTTGTAGGTTTTAGTGTAGTATAAGGTGTTTAAATATTTAATTTCAATAAATTTACAATATGTATGGAGTTATTTATTAATTCATTTATTAATTAATTATTTGTTTTTCATGTATTAGGAATTGGATATGCAAATTATTTATATTTTAGGTATGGACTAGTGCAATACATTATAATAAAATAATAGTGTTTAGTACTAGGTGGTTATATATGGATAGGAAATATGTTTTTTTTTTTTTTTTTTTAAATTACATTAATACAGTATACATTTTACAAAGAATTCAAATAGTCGTAATATGTATCGAGATTTTTATTTGTGTTATAGACAATGAAATGAGTGATCATAGCTGACATTGATGAGAATTTGTAAAAATTCTCAAATTATATGAATGACTATATGAAATTAGCCACTAGCACTTTAAATCTATGTAGCACTTATTTGGCGCCAAAAAGGTTTTAAAAAGTTTAATGGTTCTGATGAAGTCTGCATTTTGCGCAGATGAAAGTGCTTAACCGAGTTGTTTTTATTGAGATGTTTTATTATTAAAGTTTTTAACCAGTCCAAGCCGTGTTCTTTCCACTGTTAACTATAAACCTAGCGGACGGTGGGTTGCCATCTATATACTGTCTTTCAGTGTCTTGTTTCAATCCTTCAGACATTAAGTCCTGACTCACATAGCTCAGTTCAGTTGGTCTAATCTTCAACCTAATTTTATTCAACTGGAAATGGTTCTCTTAGCTTCTGCAATATCATTGCATTATATCATCTGACCTGATTCTTATACATGTAGGTAATCAATTATTTTAACAACTTCATCAAAACCGACAATGACATGAGCTTTCTGAAATACTTCTTGTATGGATAAAATACAAAATGGAGGTCTTACAAATGTGTGCCTTCCCAGAATTAAACTAAAAGTATAGAACCTGGAACTTTCATTAACAATCTTTATTTGCATATGTATCCTGTGTTCTTGTGAAGCACAGTAACAGATTTTTGTTGTGACTGAAACAGTAGAAGCAACATATTTAATTATTTATGGATAATATAAAATGCTTTATTAATGTCTTGTGCATCTATCCAGATATGCATTTTCATAAATTCACACCAGTTATGATACTGCTGACCCTTTCAGAAAGCTCTGGTTGTTCATTAATCATACACATTTTTGTCTTTCCTGATTTGACTCCATAGAGTTGTTGGGCCTTTCAATGGAGAATGCACTACTGGCAACATCGTAGGCTTTGTATGACTACAATAAATGTCTGGTAAGCAGCTCAAGTCAGTAAATATATCTTTGCACTGACTAAGTAGATCAGGAGACTGAACATTTTTGAGCTATGCTTTAAAAGTGTGTTTACAAAGTGAATTACATACTTGTGGCAACAAGTTGGGAAGGCAAATAACCTAAAGCATAAGAACTATTCACTGTATAAACTCCCATGTTGAAGTGAACCTTATATTTCTTTCACCTATTTTCACACACAAGCACCGTCTAGCTCTTGGGAATTGCATGATGACTGTGGTGAACAAGGAATTCAAACAACAGCTGTTTTAAATGGCGCTACTTCAATCCCAGGACTTTGAACTTGTGAACAGACATTACATCATCCCTGTTACCAGTGACTACTCTAAACATGACTCTTTGGTCATCAGTTTTCTTCCTAGATTTCCAACTCATCTTCTGGTTATTACATGTATGCTCTTTTTACCTTGGACATTGTTAATTCTGAACAGGGAACTAGTGTTTAGGATTAAGGGGATAGAATGTCAATTGGGTGGGGGGGGTTGGGAGTTGGCATATTGTTTAAAATGTTTATCTCATGGACATAAAGTACAGGGTTTGATGCTTTCCTTTGAAAGGAAATTGGCTAAGCTTAAAATGGCTTGCAAGGGCAGCTAGCCAAATACATAAATATGAACCAGAGCACATCCTCAGTATAGATGGTGCCCCCTAAAAAAAACATTTCATGACTTTATTCCAGTATATCTAGAAATCTTTCTATTTATCTACATGTAAAAATTGGAAGATAAACTCAGTCAAGTTACAGTTTTCACTGCATGATGCCTTACAGCCCTGTTATGGAGGCCTAAGGAATATATGAAAATGACCCTATGGACAAGTGTTTCATCTACATGACTTTTGAATGTCCATAACATTTGTAGGGAAGATTTAAGATATCAAACATTGAAAACTCTAGCTTGGCTAAGTTTTTCTTGCAGTTTTTACTGAGTGGATTGTCTGTGTAACTGTTTTACCCTTTATATTTCTCTCTCTCTCTCTGTATATATATATATATATATATATATATATATATATATATATATATATATATATCCATGTAGCAGTGTCAGTGATGCAACAGGTAGCACACCTGCCTCTGATACTGGAAGACAAGAAGACTACGGGTTCTACTCCCACTTCAAGTGATTACAGTAGGGGGGTGCTGCAGTCCTGAAGTCTATTCCTTCAGATGAGATGTTAAACTGAAGTCCCATCTGCTTCAGTTGGTGGTAGCTCAGGTGGATGTAAAAGATCTTACATTTCATCTTGAAAAAGGTAGGGGAAAGTTCCCTGCTTTACTAGCCAAATTTCCCCTAGCAGTTGAAATACCACATTAGGTCTCTCTTGAAAAAAATAACCTAGTGAGACTAACCCAGTCAACAAAAGATAAAAAAATAAAGGGAAATGAACTTCATTCATTTTGCACACTTTATTAAAATGATTTATTTTGCCACAGCCTTTAGATACTTGATTACTAGCATATCATTTATTTTTATCATCTTATAGACATATGTGCTGGATGAGGCTTTCTAGGCTGCATGTATTTCTAATTTGTAATATATGACATAGACTTGATATGTTTTTACAGTATTTTACCTTTTTAGTTATCATCTCACTTTCCGGTCTATATGTAATAAACACGTCAGTGAGCTTTCTCAATTGTGATGAGATAATTTCACTTGTGCACACAATAATTATTTATTTTTAAATTCGATTGATTCAGTAATCTCCCCTTCCTAATACAATGCATGACTCTATCTTGAATTAATCAAGCATGAAATTCACTAAGTTCACAGTTTGCGCTTTGGTTACTTAATTCAGTAATATAAGTATCATTAGACCATTGAGACATTATACTGTTCTGAATAAAACAATATGCAGAAATGGCAGTTTTTTTCTCAGCTCACAGTTTTTATGTAACTTTCTCCTCCTCACTGCAATATTCTGCATTCCCCTCTCTTGAAATTCAAGTGTATTATTAGCTTTATGGGATTACTCCTCTGTGAGATGCTGATCCATGGTATGCAGTACATTTTTAGGCATTTCACATATTCTGCACACAGTCATTAATATATCAATCTTCAAGACTCATGGTTTCCAATTTTCATGCTGATTACTGTGTAGAAAAATACTACCAGGCAACTGATTCTGAACCATTTCTCAAATGATTAACATGTTTGCTGATATCAGAGTATATCTGACATCATAAAAGTGCTGTGTCTAAAATTAGTTAACACTAATTATTTGTGTGATTTTAAGTTACATTTAAGAGTGTGCTTTTCAGAGGTATATATATTTTATTACTGATGGTTTGTGATGTGATGAAAGACTTGTATTGGAAAGCGTGTTTCTTGTTTACTGATTAATTTATGGTATTTATTCAATCAGACTGAAGAGCAGGGTTGATTTTTCTTTTGTTTTAAATTAACAATTTCTGCTTTCCCCAATTCTTTTAGTAGTAATGTTATCATGCAATTGGTTTTGTTGTCTTATCCTTACATAAAAAGTCCGGTCTTCTTTTTTGTAAATCTTTTCTTGTTTTATTTTCTTTTTTTACTATATTATATCAAGCTGGCTTACACTTTAACAACAAACATTCTGCATGGCTTTACTTTTAAAAATAATCTGCTTATTGCTGTATTATTATTCTCCTTCATTCAATATCCAAACAATTTTGTCCACAGCATTAGATTAACCTTTGAACCTACATTTCAAAAGCAAATTTCAATTCTTCTCAGTGACTTGATTTAAAATGCAATTTAGATCCATTATGATCAGCTTAGTGAGTTAAGTCTCTTACAACGGTATCACCAGTCTTAACATTAAAACTGGTAAATGCATAATCAACTCAGGCACTGTGTTTTCTTGTTTCTGTTATTGTTTAATACAAGTTAGATTTACCCACCCCATGTCTTTTCATAGGCAAGCTGCAAGAGCTCTGAGTTTATTAAAACTGCTGTTTGACTGTAATCATTTTGGGATTTTCTATATTTAAGTTTTGGGGTATTTCCATTACTTTTTGATTTGGGTCTGATTATATTATAGTTTGTTGTATTTAAAATTTTATTTAACTGCAAAGTTTTTTTTAAGTCTTAAAAGATGTTGACTATGGTCAGTTAGTAAACATTTCTTTTGCATTCTTTGATTGAATAGGAAGTACATCTAGCTAATTAGTGGGAGGAGCTGAGACACCGTTTTATTATTTAAGGTATTTAACTACATTCCTTTTTAGCTACAAGAGCTTTAAGTTTAAAACTGCCATTTGACTGCACTGATTTTTGGACTTTTTACCTCCAACCCAGATATTTCTTGTGCTTTTAAACTTGGTGGCATTTTAGCTTCCTACCCCTGCTGTAAGTTAAGGTTTGCAAACCCCACACAGTGCTATTTCTCCTCGGAACTGACAGCTCAAACTGAAAAGGCACTCATATTGCACTCCTAAAGCTAAAGTGTTAATCTAAACTATATATTGCTCTTTCCTGCATTTTTCTTTGTTTTTAACCAAAAGTCAATTATTTGCAGTTTTAACTTGGTCTCGGACCTTTGTCTTGTAATACCCCTCATAGTTGTGAGAGAATCATAAGTGGCTGCAGTACCTGAGCCTCATTTATTTCATTTCTAGAGCTTTCTTGCTGTTTGAATTTTACTTGATCTAGGACCTTAGTCTTATAGTATAATTCTCAATAGTGAGAGAATTGTGAATTGCTTCATGATCTGAGTCTCATTTATTACATTTCTACTGCATTTTAAATGTTGCATTTTTCTTGTTATTGGGACCTTGGTTTTCTAATGTCACTAATAGTGACATAATTGTAATTGTTGCAGGATCTGAACCCATTTATTACCTTTCTTCTGCATTTTTCTGCTTGTATTTTACTTGGTCTGGAAACCTTAGTCTAGTTTTGTAGTATCACATACAATGAGAGCATTGCGGATTTCTGCATAATCTGAGCCTCATTTATAACATTTCTACTTTTTTCTGTCTGTGTTTTACTTAGTTTGGGAACCTTAGTTTTGTAATAGCACTCACAACAGTGAGAAAGTTGAGAATTGCTACAGGATCAGAACCTCATATATACAATTATACTGATTTTTTACTGTTTTCTCATTGGATTCCTCTCTGGCTATCTCCTACAACCTGTGATGAGCCATGCAGCAGTATATTGCAGTGCCCTGTATAGACACAGGTACATGTAGTTGTAATTTTCCATATAAAACTTATTGTACTATTTTCTCAAATATCTGGCTAAGTTTAGAGCAACTAGTTTGCCTGCTGAGAAGTATTACCCCAAAAATGTTGTTTTAGAACAATCCTAGACCTCTTGTCAAGTCCAGCAACTCAAACCTGACTGCACCTCTCCTCATAGATCACAAAAAACAGCCATGGATGTGCATGTTCGTACTGCCTCTGTAGCCAGTATGGAGGAAATGGGCATCCTAAGACAATTTAACAATTGTTTCATGTTTCTGACAACCACCTTATTGTTAAGCAGACTGATACAGTATGTGAGAGATGTAAGTCTTTGGAGGCGAAGCTCTTATATACCAACACTAATATCTTCAAACAGATTGCCAGTAACGCAACACTACACCTACTAGGGATCAAACACGTTAACTCACATATGCCGAGGCTCTTAAATGCAATCTAAATAAACCTCAAAGGCCTCCAATATGCTGCCCTCAGCATCCTCTCAAACAGTATTTAAAGACAGCACTCCCCAGGACACATGCATTCACATCTCATAATGTCTGACCCTATATACCCTTAAGGAAAACTGCCACACAATCCAATATACTGGTCATTGGAGAGTCTGTTATGAGACTCACTGATGCCTTCCTCACCATGATGAGCAAAGAGACAGTCATAGTTAGTTGCCTATCAAGGGCAAGGATCTGCTAGATCAAACATGCACTCAGGATGTTGAACCACAAGTGCCAGTATGACTCTGCTACTGTCCATGTAGGTGTTAATGACCTCAGATGTACCTGCCTGGACTATATGAAGAGAGACATGATAGAGCTTTCAGATTATGTGTCCCAGGTATATATGAACCTAGCATTGAGCAGCATTCTACCTTCTCCAAAGATCAAATGAATATGAACTGAATAGCATCAACTTTAATGATCAGTTTAGTTACTGGTGCCATTCTAAGGGAGTCAAGTATTTGTCACCTTGGTAGGACAGGATCAACAGACCCTGCTGCATTTCCAGGGTTGGTTTATACCTTTCTCCACTAGGCTTTTGGATATTGGCCAAAACATTATCCACCAAAGAGTGCCTTTTTTAGGCAACTCCAATCTGATAAACCTTCCAACACAGTAAAATCTTACACGATATACTGAAGGTGTTACCTCTCAATTCTAGGAGTCTGAGCAAGAAGCTTCTATCCCTGGAAGTGCTTCTCATCCTGGAGAGTGTTGACATGATTTAAAGCTGCTGAAGGCACATTGGCAGTACAAGACTACAATGCCTTCCACACATTTAGACCAGTTACTTCAAAAGAAGGGACAAGATGTGGTGGTGTATCAATCTAAATAAAAAATAAAAACACCTCAAGACTGGTCAACGATTATGACATGCTTGAGCTACTCCATGTCCAAATAACCTTAGGTATAATCTCATACAATATCCTTGCTAGCTTTAGGTTCCCATCTATGACCCAGGATAGCCATACCATGTACTTGATTTTACTGCAGTCACTCATGTTTCAGCCCAACACCATATATGTGGGTAATTTCATCTATCCCACCATAAACTGGAGTACATACACAAGCACTAATATGCAAGATCAAAACTTCCTGGATTTTGTCAGTGCAAACACCCTGAAACAGCTAGTCTAGTCTGCAATCCTACTAGGGGGGCAAATATCCTACATCTGGTACTCACTTATATGACTAAGCATTACACCTCCCTTTGTGTAATGTACTCATTGGTCAGATCAGATCACAAAGAGGTCACTCTTGAAATAAATATAATGACTGAATTCCCAGCAAACCCCAAAACATTTAAGAACTTCAAACACTGGACTCATCTCAATTCAGTTTCCTCAAGGACAGGTCATGCTTACTGAACTTGGTGACTTCTTTGAGAAGGTCATTAGAGCCATGGATGATGGCAAAATGGTACATGTTGCCAACCTTGATCTGGCAAAAGTATCTGACATAATACCTCACTCAGGTATTGTAGAAAAACCCACACATTTAGGCACAAATTCCTACATCACTCTATAGATAGCCAAATGGCTCACAGATAGGACACAAGAGGCTTGTTATTAGTGGTGTTCCATAGCGGTCAGTTCTGGGACCTCTCCTGTTTGAAATATATTCTTCTGAAGTCAAGGCAAATGTAAAGGGCTTCTGTCTGACTAAAACTGCTGACAACTGCATGCTGGCTGCAATTACTGAATCATCCAAAAATACAGATATCTCCCAGGAGGGGCTAACACAGACAAATAATTGGTGGCAGAATTATGGCCTAAATCACAATGCAAAAAAAAATGCATAATTATGTCCTTTGGGAAGACAACCACTGTTCCAAATTAAAACACTGATAACACTCCCCTAAAAGCAGGCCAAGTGGAAAGAGACTTCAGAACTCAGGTTGACAGTAACCTGAACTTTGATCACCATGCGTCCATGGAATTGAAAAAAACCCTTCTACATGGTGCAACTTACATGTAAGGGTGTGGCATCCAGATCAAAGGAGATTATAGCCCCACTATACTCAGACCTCATATGACCAATAATTGAGTAAAATACACTCTTTGATATGTACCAGTCCAGGCATTTGCAACTGTTGGAGTGGCCACAGGAGATGCTCACTAAAGTAATACAGAGTGTAAATAATATTTCCTATGTGGACCACCTCAAAGCCCCATCCCTGTAATCAGTCTCTTATTGATTATTGACACACAAAACAAACAGCATTAGAGCTACCCACTCTAAGGATCTAAACTTCATCTGTGACATAAACAAAACATGTTGGAGGGACAGATTTGTGTCTCAGAGATTACTTCTTCTCTGGAACAGACTCCCTATTCATGTGAAATAGAACTCTTCACTAAGGCTACTGAAACACAGTTTGGACTAGTAGATGGGAAATTGCAAATTTACTCCTGGCTTGTCATCTGTGGCCTTTATGGACTGGGCAGTTTGAAGACGCTAAGACACGGGCATATACCAAAGTCTTTCTAGCCTATTGGCATTGGCAATTAGGAAAATCGGGGCATGAATGGCAAAGCTTAAAAAGACTCTAGATCCATTAGCCTAGTAACCTATAATCCTGTGAGCCTATGATCCTATTACCCAAGGGACATTTTGTATGGTAATTAGCAATGATCAGTGTGCTGTTTTCATAATGATTATTACGCAAATATGCTGTAGATCTGGGCAGTGTTTAGCACCTAAATGTTCTGCTGATGTGCCGCAATAATAATCAACATGTGTATGTGTGTGTGTGTGTGTGTGTGTGTGTGTGTGTGTGTGTGTGTGTGTGTGTGTGTGTGTGTGTGTGTGTGTGTGTGTGTGTGTGTGTGTGTGTGTGTGTGTGTGTGTGTGTGTGTGTGTGTTTGTGTGTGTGTGTGTGTGTGTGTGTGTGTGTGTGTGTGTGTGTGTGTGTGTGTGTGTATACTCGCACACACACACACACACACACACACACACACACACACACACACACACATACACTCACACACTGACAGAAAAGTAGAGGTAAACACTGGCATAGCTCAGACACCAATGAAGCTTGCTGCACTGTCAGATGTCCATAACTATCCGTGGGACACTTGTCCACCATGCTTTCATGTCATCAATATATACACTGTCTTTTTGCCTTATGGAGATTTCCGTTTACATGCTCGAGATTCTGAGCATTCGATATTCTCGTGTCGACAATGTCAGATTTGACATTGTCAGCTTTCAAGAATATAATATAGACCCTGTACAAAATAGCCCACTACAGTTCTGATTTATCACTGTTGATTAGTATACTAGAGCTCATCAAGTTTCAGTGTTTCACTGATTCAGTGTATTACAGTTTCTGCAGTCTCATAGCCTCATGCAAGGCAAGCTAGGAGCCAACTACTGCAGAGCCTTGGATCAAAGACTCAATCACTGATCTATTTGTTAATTAAATCCTTGAACATTATTATTGTTTATTTCTAAACTAAATTTTTCTGATACACTTGCAAAATATTCATCTGCTTAAAAAGATCTTTAGATTTTTTTTTTGTTATAGATGAAGTAACCATGGATTTTAAAAGGGGTGATATTAGTAATTTATTGGAGATTAAGGGATTAAAAATGGCAGTTATTTTTGGCTGCCAGTAACTGTTCTGGGCTTAATGGAAGCCTTACTATTAAATGTATTTTAAAAAGTCTTTGAAAGTATTTGTAAATTAAGATTAATATTTAATTATTACTTCATTTTCATTTATTAATAATGTATTTCTATGAAGCTGATGTGATGTTATGTGATTTTGGTCTTATGACTGTTGTAGTATTTAACGCTTCCAATACATTTCATTTCTGATTCTGTTGAAGTTCTGGTAAATTAAAAGAACAGAGGCACTAAAACTTATTGTTCTGTTTATTCATTATTTTTGAATTGAGCTGCTTCACTCATTGCTATAAAGTGTGTTGGTTTTATTTGCATTTGTAGTTTCACTTCACTGTGTCAAGCTGTTTTTTGAGTTTGTTGAAAGTGTTATTCAGTCTAGACATGGCCATGAGTGGTGAGAAAGAAGATCAAGCTATATTTAAATCTTAGAAAGACCCCAATATGAATGTTTCATTGCCCTAAGCTCCAACTAAAATTTTACAGCTCATGCAATCTTTTTCACTACTGATTGAGAAAGCACAGAAGATGGCATCCCATTCACCTAATGGAGTGTTTCCATTCGAACCTTTTTCTAAAGTGAACTGCAATATTTCTGCTGAATGTTTAATGAAGACAATTTAGTGGAGGGCACCAACAGTGGTGATTCTATTGATTCATTGTTAGCAATTTCTTCTAATCCTTTTCTGAACTGCAAGTCTATGTCTGTGACTTTTTGCCAACAATGGATCGAACTGTGGGACAGTAAAAGAATGCAAGTCTCTTATATATGATCCAGAGTATCATTTACTGAAACTCAAGTTTTCAGAATATGAAAATTTTTAAATTGAAGACTGTGTGCACATCAAACATATTCCATTAGGTTTGAGATTATATAAATTTCCCAGTGGCATTACAATACAGAATAAAATCAGTAAAGACTTGGTTTCATTATATAGTAATACTGGCATTGAAGTCTTGAAGCCATTAATTGTACACAATTCAAGTAAAATCACAGTGATAAGATTAGAAGTGCACTGTTTAAATGTCAAGATAAAATGACATTCATGCTCTACTCATTTTAACCTTATACAATGTATATTTTTCTCAAAATTCAAAGGCATGTGCCTACTATCTTCAATAAGAAGTGCAAAAAGTTAGCCAATGACACAGAAGCCTATAAGAACAATGTTGCTTTTATTAGATGCATACAAAATCATCTTCCAAATCTTTTCTTACTAATCTTGTTGATGAACATCAAAATAAAAATACTATATCTGCAAATTTACATTTTTTCCCCCAAATTAGACTTTCCACATTTACAGAGCAAGGTCGCTATGGTGACTTCTTATAATCTAGATCAGATGCTTTGTGCTAATGAAACTGTTGTACCTGATTATTTTTTGCAGTATGATGTTGCCTCAAGTCAGAATGCTTTTTTAGTCTCTTCCATTGTGAGTTCTCCAAGGAAGAGACAAATAGGATGGGGGCAAAGTTGAGGACGTGGCAGAGGTCACTGTCAGTGAAGTTCAGATATCTAGTCTATAATATTAGTAACTGTATATTAAATTATGTATATTCTAATAATTTTAGTAAAGGTTGAATTTATTCCACATAAAGAACTAATTTGACAGACGTATTAATTGATTTGTGTCTTTTTGTATGGAAACTATATTTTAAATATGTTATGCATGGCTTTAGTTCTACCACTGGTAGTAGTTGCTGCCTTAAGGAGACTACATTTAATCCAGGTCTTGTTTCTACTTTAACTGTTTTTTAGAATTTTGTAATAGAGATATTAGAATTGTTATGAGTAATTGTAACACAAACAGATGGTTTAATATGACTTCCACTGAAAGACAGTCTTTGATTGATTTAAGTAATTAGTAGTTAGTCAAAAATATGAACAAGCAATTTAACTTGAAAGATATTAGTATCCAAATGACTATTCCACTGCCTTTATTGGCTTTCATTATACAAATAGAATCCATCCAACCACAACCTCTTTTTCCATTTTGTACATGGTGATAGGGTGTCACTTCAACAGTGACAATCATCTAGAGTCAGCAGTGTGAACCTTGGCTGTAGTTGATGGATGGATTCTATTTGTATTATGAAAACCAATAAAGACAGTGGTATACTTATTTGCATACTAGTAGCTTCCAAGTAAAATTGCTTACTCGTTTTTCTGATTCAAACTGTTATGACATTGTGCCTAAATATTTTATGATTAAACAATTTAATGGTATCAATAACTCTTACTAGATTTGTTTAAAAAAGAGTATATTTATTTTGATATATATAATTACCTTAAGGTAGAATTTCTATTTAATGGAAACATTTTTGAATCCCTAAAATCCCTATAAATTGCATAGATCTGATCCTCTATTTTGGCTTGTAGTGGGTACAGCTAAAAGTAAAACAGAATATATTTCCCTTCATTTAGATAAATTATTGAATCCTGTGGTTCAGTCCACACAATTTTATGTAAAAGATCCATGAGTAGTTTTTGACCTTCTATATCAGTACAAGTTTACTAGTCTGAGAAGTTCTCAGTCACTTTAGATATAGAGTCTTTATATACTAATATTCCATATGATCTTGCTGAAAAATATGTAAGATTTTTTTCAGTAAGTATACTTCCTTTGAAGCTTCTCAAATTAATACTATTTGTTGCTGGGACTCATATTTTCTAATATTTTATTGATATTTCAAATTATTATTTATCATCAATGGACAGGTGATGCTATGGGTGCCTGAGTCGCCCCTGCATTTGCTAATTTAGTATTAACCTGGTGAGAACTTGAGCATTTTATTCATATCAGTGGTTTTAAGTTGGTATCATTCTATAAGAGATATGCTGATGATTTATTTTTTTTATATGGAATGTTCCAAAAGATGAATTAAATGTTTTTTTCAGTAATATTAATAGTAGCATATGTTTTTGCCTTTTACTTTTGGTAGTATAGGAGAATTTTTTAGACTAGGAATTAATACTTGATATAAAGAAAAATGTTTTCATAGTAATACTTACAAGAAACCTACTTTTGTTAACAATTATCTTAATTATAATAGCCAACATCCTAGTTTTATGGAATGGAACATTGTAAGGGGTCAGTTTATTAGACTTTGTATAATTGTTAGTGATGACCAAACTTTTTATAATGAATGTGCCTTTTTAAAATCCTTATGTATAGAGGTTTTTAAAGTACCTGTATAGATCAAACAATTTTAGAAGTTATCACTAATAGATATCAGAAATTTACATCAAATTCGATCAAAGGATTTGTTCCAAAGACAAATAATGTTTAATAGATGCAAATTTGTCAAAGACCTTTCTGTTATGTGTTACACTTGATACCTTTTTGTTAGAAGTAATATAAATGACAATCGGAAGATTATTAGAGGTAATAATGAATCTGAGGAGATTCTAGGGGCAACCACAGATTTCTCTTACAAAAGAACTAGAAATTTTAGAAGTTTTTTGAGACATCTAGAAATGTTAGTTTAAAAGAGAATATGAATTTTGGTCCATTTTGTACTTATCCCTGTAATAATTGTAAAATTGTACATTTATTAATTGTGGTCAGAGTGTTATTTTAAAAAATTCTGTTTTTGAAATTTATGGAAAGATTAAATATAACTGTCAGTCTAGGAATATGGTGTATTTAACTTCTTGTTGTTCCTGTGGGCTTCTTTCTGGGTAAAACACTAGAATTCAACCACCACAAATGTATGAAGATTGGTTAGCTATTCCTAAACTATATTTCCCTAATGCACTTGCAAAGCATTCATCTGTTTATAAAGATTTTAAGAAGCTTTTTTGTTATAGATAAAGTAACCATGGCTTTTAACATGGAAGATATTAATAATTTATTGAGGAGATTAATGAATTAAAATGGCAGTTATTTTTGGCTGTTGATAATTGCCCTGAGGTTAATGGAAGCCTTAATATTAAATGCATTTTTTTAAAAGTCTTTGAAATAATTTGTAAATTAAGATTAATATTTAATTATTACTTTGTATTTATTAGTGATCTATTCCTATGAAATTGATGTGTTGTCTTGTGATTTTAGTCAATTGACTTATTGTAGTGTTTAAGGCAGTTCATATTGTTTCTGAGTCTGATGAATTTCTAGTGAATTAAAAGAATGAAAATGCTAACAATTATTGTTCTGTTTGTTCATTATTTTTGATTGAGCTGCTCCCCTCTTAAGTGTGTTATTTTTATTATTTTGGTAGTCACTTGCCTGATGTCTAAAGGAAGCAAGCTCTACAACCATTCAGTCCTAACAGCAAAACTGTTAGTTTTGATGCTACTGTAATTTTTTAAGCAAATTGTTGTACCTTGCATTAATGTCATGTGATAAAATATAATACCCAGCAATACTGAAAGTGGTCTTTCTTTATGCTCTTATTACCACTTAATAATATATCAGTAATAGTTCAGAAGCTTTGAATTTTTAGTCTATTAGCATAGCTGTTATATTCATTTGTTGAAGATTTTTTAATTATTTCCAAACTTTAAACCTGCCTTAATGTGTAGGTGCATACAGATATTCAGTTCTCAATGTATGGTCTTATAGGTTTCTTTGCACCATAGCACTGGAAGGGAAGTCATACACATACAAGTAGTGATAGCAGTGTTGTGTATTTGAGCTTTCCTGTGCAGCTCTTGTTGTGCTGAGTGTGTGTCTATGAATCCCAGCCCATATGTTTTATTCTTCTCTAAAATTTAGCATTTATTTTGCAAGCTAAGTGCTCTAATATATAGCTACCAAATTTATGCCATCCAGATAATTACATGACAGGTCCACAGTTCAATGAAAACTCTCCCATCAAATGTAATCTCTTTTATCCCACCTCCTCAGAATAGAACAGTTCCAAATGTCTTTACATTTGCTATATGAAATTCAAGATCACATAGTTTTTGTATTCGTACAGACTTAATCTCTTGTTCTCATGGTTCCCTGCTAATGGAATGCATGCATGAATATGCAAGTAGGTGTGGTGCGAAGTATGAAACCCCCACAATGGGCTGCTGCTTCTTCAAAAAATGCAGTTCAGTGTTGTCAACTCCAAGTTTGTGGCTGGTTGTTCTCAAAAAGGTTAAACCTTGTCTGCAATGCTAAACCTTATCTGCAACATAAATACAACATGTTGGAGAGACAGCTATGTGTCTCAGAGCTAACCTTTTCTCTGGAACAGGCTCCCCATCCATGAGAAGCAGAGTTATTTCCTAACCCAATTCAACTATAACTTGGACCAGTGGATGAGGAATCAGAAATTTACCCTCGGCCTGGCACTTATGTCTCTATGAAACAGCGACAGTTGGTAAATGCTTGACCACCTAAACACAGACCCACTTATACATCTTCAAATAATCCTAGCATATAAAAATTTATCAGATACATTTGGGAAGTATGGTTAGGCTTAAAAAGGCTCCTGGGATCAGTAGATTATGCATCAATATCTCACCCAGAATCCTTATTACCATGCCCTCTAACCTCTATCCAAATAATGCACCAAATGAGGTAGTCGAATCACTAGTCATTAGATTTTATGTAAATCATGCTCATTTGTCATGTTAATGCTTATTCTGAAATATTTTTAAACCATTCTAATATCTTTTCAATGAATATATGCTACCCAATATAATTACCATGCCCATCAGTGCTTTTACAAATGGTATATCAAATAAGGCAACAAATTCCTATACTTGTACATCTCTGGTCGATATTACATGATGCCAGTAAAATTGCTACATTTCTCTTGTTGTTTATTCATTTTAGGCATTGTTGTATTCATATTTTATTGTATGCATAATTTCTACTTCCATAAAGAGAAATAGAAATCCCTCATATTTCCAACAGGCTTACATAGTATAATATTTATAAGAGAGGGTGTATCTTTAGGGTGGTACAGAACTTTGTGCGCTATTAGTAGTTGATTGAATTGAATTAAGCTGGGCAGTTCTAGTCATTCTAGTTGTTTCAGGTTCTGGCAGTGATGGGTTCTATAGGTGGAGCCAGTGGCAAATCTGGCAATATGGTTGTAGGTATGGGACAGCTTACTTAGTTCAGTTTTATTGAGGTTTGAGAGTACAAGTGAGGCATATAAAAGAGTAGAGAGTAGCTGTGATCGAGCAATTTCAGTCCTAGCCAGTGGAGTTAAGAGTGTCTTGTTTCTATACAGTGATCCAAGCTTCTAATTGATGGTCTGTATGGTTTTGTTGACCTGTAGGTCAAATTTGAGATTATTGTCTATGATAACCCCTAGACGTTTAGTGTGTTGATCTGGGGAGATAGTGGTGCCATTGTTAGACATGACAGAGAATGAAAGTGTGGCAGATCTACTATTAGAGGTGAAGAGTAGAAGTTTAGTTTTATTGGGGTTCAGTAGTAGACATTGGTTGGCGAGCCAGTACTCAATAGTGTTAAATGTATTTTGGGTTAAGATTTGTAGTTCAGATGGGGAGGTGGCTGAACAGATGAGCATGGAATCATCTGCATATTGAGTACAGGTAGCTTTAGGGATAGCAGCGTGAAGATTATTGATAAAAATAGAGAAGAGTAGTAGGCCTAGTATGGAGCCTTGAGGGGCACTAAGTGTGTGAGGTAGCTGACTGGAGAGTTTGCCCTGCCATAGTACCGCCTATTGCCTACCAGTTAGGTAGGACTGGAACCACTGTATAGTGTGCGTGTTGAGGGAAATGGATTTTAAAGAAAGAATGAGAAGTTCATGGATGACCATGTCAAAGGCTTTCGATAGTTCAAGGAAGAGGGCGGAGGTTAGCCTATTGTCATTTCTGTTATTGTTTATGGCATTAGTAAAGGAAAGGAGGGCTGAGGTGGTGCTGTGGTATTGCCTGAAGCCATGCTGGGAGTTGGATAGTAAGTTATTCTGTGTATTGCATTAGTTGCTTGTGTACACATTTCTCCATTATTTTGGCTAGTGGGGAAAGAATGGCAATGGGTCTATAGTTGGACATGTCTATTGAGCTACCACCTTAATGAAGTGGGATGACGTGGGATATTTTCCAGAGGGAGGGGATAGCATTTTCAGATAAGGTTCTGTTGATAAAGATAGATATGGGATATGCAATGGCATCTGAAGCTATTTGTAGATACTCTGCAGGGAGGAGGTCAGCAGCGAGGATGGTTGGTTTTAGTTTTTCTGGGAGAATTTTGATAAATCTATTGGATATTGGTTGGAAGCTAAATTTGGGGTGATTTATGGATAAATTAGGCATGTGGTTTAAGTTTGTGGAGGTTAGGTGATTTGCTGGGGATTGGATTGTTTCATTGAAAAAAGTTATTATAAGCACTAGCTATGGTCTCTGGGGAACTATAGGTATGGTTAGCCAGGGTTAGGGTGGTAGAATGTCCTGGATGAAGTAGTTGATTTAATCCTGCCCAGAACTTTTGGGGGTTGTTTTGGTGTTTTTGTAGGAGATTATGGTAGAAGCTTTTTTTATCCAGTAAAATAGATTTTTTTGTGTCATTCCTGAGTTGACGATATTTTAGATGGTCAAGTGGGGCTTTGGTTGTTCGCCAGATGGCACAGGCTCTGTTTCTAGCTTTGATTTTAGATTTGGTCTCTTTTGTGAGATTTTGACTTTTGGATAAGGTATGCTGCGGTGCACAGCACATAGCTTAACATGTTTGCATGGCACACTACACATGTGATGATGATGTAAGCAGCAATGAATGTAAAGCAGATATATTTAATGAATATTTTCTAGTGTGTGTATAAGCTATTCTGTGTGGTGCATAGCACCATGTTGCTCACTAAAGTATGGCCATTAAATTATGTTATTTACAATCTAGGCAGGAAAAATGCATAATAATTAGCCAATCACACATGGTGGACCTACAGCACACCTGTATAAAGTATGCATACACCCTACATTCTGATTTTACCCTAGTACTCTGGACCATTGGAGTACAAACAACTTGGGAATTTTAACTGAGATAATGCCAGGGGCTGCTGCAGGTCTGCTACATCTGTATGTGCTAGATGTTGAAGTCAGTGCTGCTGGTGCTACTGACAATAGTCCTAGTCTGAGAAGGAGAAGAGTGTTCAGGCCCAGGATAACCTTTCAGGAGCTACATGAGCTGGATATTGTAGAGTGCTACAGGGTGGACAGGGACATATTACAAGAACTAACTGAGTTCTGCTACCCTCAAATCAGAGACAGAGCTAACATAGAGGAACCCATCCCAGTGGAAATAAAAGTATGTGTAGCCCTTAGGATGCTAGCTACAGGTACTTTTCAAAGACCAACTGGGGACATGATGGGGGTGTCACAGGCACCTGCATCCAGGGTACTCCACCAGTTCCTGGATGCTATGCTACCACATGCCAGTGAGCCCATATTTTTTCCCCTCTCCCTTGAGATGAGGGCCAGCAATACGCAACAGCTTTGATATGTATAGCACTACCTGAAGTACTGGGTGCCACAGATTACACTCATGTACACATCAAGGCACCACCGGGTAATGAGGGTAGAATCTACATCAACCGCAAGGAGTACCACTCCATCAACTGCCAGGTCATATGCAATGCCCAGGGGATTATTCTGAATGTGTGTGCTGGCAGCTCTGGCAGTTATCATGACTCCTATATCTGGCAGACATCACAGGTGTACCAGATGTTTTCTGGGGGGGACATCCCACATGACCATTTACTGGAGGATGCTGGCTACACCCTGGAACCTTGGATGATGACACTCCATCAGAAATGCACACACATCCACAGAAGAATGGCATAATGAGACACACACACAAACTAGGAACATCATAGAGCATGTGCTTGGGCTTCTGAAGTCACAGTTCTGGTGCCTAGATATATCTGGTGGAGTCCTGTAATATTCTCCAGTCACATGTGCACATATATTCACAGTATGTGCTATGCTATACAATCTGATCCTGCAGAAACAGCTGCAGCAGGATCAGCAAAGAGAAGGAATGCACAGCCACCCACCAGTGCCTAGGTCACCACAGCCACAGTCACAGGAGGACTCAGAGGAGTAACCACCTGCTGATGTCCCTGCATGCAGACGTAGGAATGCTCAGTATGCCCTGGCTTTGGCTAAGAGACAATGCATAGCACATTCACTGACAACTTAGGGACCTAGGGACTGACATCCTACTCCTACTCACATACAAGAATTAAATTTGATGCCAGGCAACCCAGACATTCTGTACCTATCCATGTATTGGCTGTGTACTACTTGCATCTGATAGAGTCAGCCCTGAACTACAGCTGTGTCAACTGCTGCATTTGCAAGGTAAGTCTGTATCCTACACAGTACTCATAAGGATTATTCTGATATGGCATTTTATGTATGGATGTGGCACATTATGCAAGTAAATATATTGGGTTACTTGAACAGAAATAATATCCACATGGAACTACAGATACCCACTCGACTATCATGTTTCCATAATTATTCAGTAGGTCTGATGCAGGGAATATTAATGCAGTCCTACTGAAACAGATTACTGGTACATCAATCAAGGCAGATGTTAGACAGTAGGGTTACGTAATAGACTACTGTGTATCCAGCAAAACATGTGGTGTTTTTCCCCCACCCCCTAACACAGCAATGTTCCCTTGTAACTGCTGTAATGGTAACTCATCAATGATACATGAGCATTTCACTCAGTTTCAGGACAGTAACATAGAAATTGCTCTTACATTGTATGTCTTTCCTAATGCAACAATAACAATGTACGTATTTATGCAAGTGATTGTGTAACGAATGACCGCTTCTTGTGTGGCTCAAACGACTAGGTCAATTAGCTGGTGTGATGTCTTTCATGGTTCTAATGTAGAAGTACCCACTTGTTTTGGATATGAGGTATTTTTATGTTGTGTTTTACAAACTGTCGTTCTGTGCATGGTGTAGTATTATTAACCTCTGTCACATATTAATTACATCAGACAACTTCAGAAAGTCATAGCCAATTTGAATGAAGTGCAACAGTGCAGAAATGGGGACAGATGTCATTTTGTGCAACACACAAAATCCCAGACTGAAGTACAGCCAGATGTGAGCTGGAATCAGTTTATAACTGGCAAAACACCCACTGGGCATGCTCATATACTTACCTAAGCAGAGTGCAATTCTGTTGCTCCTCGCTCAAAATGACTTTTTATATATAGATATGTCTATAGATACATACATATATGTATACATATCTGCCTGTCACTATCTTTCTCTCCTATCTCTCTCTCTCTCTCTCTATATATATATATATATGTATATGTATCTATACTATATATACACACACACGCAGGCACGCACGCAGACACACATACACACACACACACACATATATATATATATATATATATATATATATATATATATATATATATATGGATCTACCTGACTAGATCGACAAGTCAGAACACCAACAAAGCGCCAGAAGATCGACAAGGCAGAAGACCGACGGAGGAAGACACCGACGCTGAGAACACTGAGATGGGGAAAGGATGTGTAAGTATGCGGTAGTGACAGACGTTAGGGTGTGAGTAAGGTAAGTGTGCGATGTTGACGGTCTGTAGGGATAGGGGTGGGATAAGTGAGTTAGGGTTAGGGCGCGAGTTAGGTAAGGGTGCAGTAGTGATAGTTTTTGGGTTAGGGGCGGGTTAAGTGAGTTAGGGTTAGGGCGCGGGTTAGGTGAGTGTGCGATAGTGACAGACCTTAGGGTTAGGGTTTCGGTTAGGGTTGTAGATAGTTGTGTATGTATGGGTTAGTGTTGGTTTGTAAGGATTTTGGTGTGCTTGTGTTGTGTGTGGGGGTTTCGGACAGGGGATTTGTTTTGTTTGTTGTTGTGATGTGTCGAGTGTATGAGGTGTCGTGTTTGTGAACTGTCGATGAAGTTGTTGTCGGTGTTTTGCACTGTCGATCTAGTCAGGTAGATCCATATATGTATATATATATATGTATATATATATATATATATATATATATATATATATATATATATATATATATATATATATATATATGGGTCTAAGACTGTTGAGCGAAAGTTCGTTTCATCAAAACCAAAATGGGGGAGCACACTTTCTCGAAAGTGCATTTTCACCAAAAATGCACATTCGCTAAAGTGAGCTCAACAAAAAAAAATAACAGAATGGCTGTTGCTGAGATTGCAGTACAGTGGGGATAAGGGAATATTTCCTATTCCCCACTGTGGTACGATCTCAGAATGAGAATATAAAAGTAGGGGAGGTGTGGGTGGCACAGCCCCCAAGATGGGGGGGTGCAGGGAGGCTTGCACCCCTGCATAAACGTGTTTACTGTTTTTTCTTAATGCGTTTTGGGGTTTTTTTACAGACTTTTGTGGAAGTGTGCTTGAGCTTTTCAGTTTCGTTGAAATGTGTCATCAGTAATTAGTCTTAGATTATATATGTGTGTGTGTGTGTATGTGTGTGTGTGTGTGTGTGTGTGTGTGTGTGTGTGTGTGTGTGTGTGTGTCTGTATTGTCCTACAAACCCTAATAATGATGAGAAAAGCAGCACTATGGCACATATATAATGCTGCTCAAAGGACCAAAATTAAGGGCTCAACACTAGGTACTGCACTAACTTACAACCTCCTGTGCCTGCTGCATGTCACCACACAAACATTTGTCTCTCCACATATATCTACATAACACATATGTATATATCACACACACACACCTACACAAACAGACCTCCATTTATATACATGTCCCTGTTATATACATAGCTATATATGTTTATATATGTGTGTGTGTGTGTGTGTGTGTGTGTGTGTGTGTGTGTGTGTGTGTGTGTGTATCTGTATTGTCCTACAAACCCTAATAATGATGAGAAAAGCAGCACTATGGCACATATATAATGCTGCTCAAAGGACCAAAATTAAGGGCTCAACACTAGGTACTGCACTAACTTACAACCTCCTGTGCCTGCTGCATGTCACCACACATACATCAAATGGTGAACAGGTAGTGTAATGTATAATGTTGTCTATGCATTCATTGAAAGGGCACATTGTTTTTGCCCACAGGCTTGTCCATCCATATTGAAACAGCCACATATGGCCAAATGACTACTGTAGCCATATAGCTAGGATGAGGAACAGTTATCTGACTGCTAGGCTTCTGGATGCAGATAACAATAAGAAGCAATTTCACTCTGGAGGCCACACATGTTGTTCAAAACAAGCCCAGTTTATGCACTCCACAAGTAGTTTTTCTGCAGCCATGTCTAAAACAGACTTCAGCTGTGGCATGTGAGATAGTTATTGTGATCTGTAGTGTGTAAGACCAGATTGGTAGGGATTCTAACCTTGGCCACTTGGTGTGTTGTGTTTGTGTGTGTGCATCTCCCTGCCAAACAAATGAGACTCCCTCATTAACTGCCAAACTGCAATGGCTCTACACTTTTTGGCCCTTGCAGTCAATGCTGGGCTCCAAACTCCTGTCTTGCACAAGGCCTGATGATGTCATGTACCCGAAAGCTTTTAACTGCCATTTTAATGTCAGACTTCAGCAGTGGCATGTGTGATAACTACTGTGATCTATATTGTGTAAGACCAGATAGGTAGGGGTTCTCATCTCACTCCAGGCCACTTGATGTATGTCTATCTCCCTACCAAACAAATGAGACAGCCACACTGCAATGGTTCTATACTTTTTGGCCCTTGCAGTTGATGCCAGCCTCCAAACTCCTGTCTTTCACAAGGCATGCTAATATCATGTACTTGAATACTACCAACTGCCAGTCTAATGTCTGACTTCAGCAGTAACTCCAGGCTACTTGGTGCATGTGTGTGTGTGTGTGTGTGTGTGTGTGTGTCTGTGTGTGTGTGTGGTGTGTGTGTGTGTGTGTGTGTGTGTGTGTGTGTGTGTGTGTGTGTGTGCATGTGTGTGCGTGTGTGTGCATGTGTGTGTGTGCATGTGTATGTGTGTGCACCCGTGCATGTGCATCTCCCTGCCAAACAAATGAGACTCCATCCTTGCCTGCCAAACTGAAATGGTTCTGTACTTTGTGGCCCTTGCAGTTGATGCCGGCCTCCAAACTCCTGTTTTCCACAAGGCCTGCTGATGTCATGTATCTGAAGACTACCAACTGCCATTCTAATGTTATACTTCAACTTCAGCGTTGGGTTTGCAATAACTGCTATGATCTCTTGTGTGTAGGACTACATATGTAAGGGTTCTAATATCACTCTAGGCCACTTTGGTGTGTGTGTGTGTGTGTGTGTGTGTGTGTGTGTGTGTGTGTGTGTGTGTGTGTGTGTGTGTGTGTGTGTGTGTGTGCGCACGCGCGCGCATCTCCCTACAAATTAAATATGATCACCACACTTACTTTGAAAGAGGTAGAACTTTGCAATATATTGGTTGTAGCAGGTGACATGGGCCTCCAAATTCCTGACAACAACAAGGCCTGCTGATGCCGTCTAACATAAGATTACCTAAAAAGATATTCATTGCAGACTTGAGCTCTGGCATGTACATTAAGTATTGTGATCTGTAGTGTGTACCATTAGATAGGTAGGGTTGTAATCTAATTACAGCTAACTTAGAGTGTGTGTCTGTGTGCTGTGCAGTGTTCTGTAAACATTAATTAGTATTGGTGCTATTCATACTGTAGCCAGGTGTGTGTGGATATTAGAGCACTTTACATCAGCATATTGGATCATAGGATCATTCCACTCTATTAGCCTAATGGCCCTAGAGCCTTTACAATCCTAGCCAAGTTCATATCCTTATTTACATGATCAGCACATATTGCCCCTGTCCACAAGGGACACAAGCAGAAGTCCTGTAGTGAAATGACAGTCACCCAGCCAATCATACGAATTGCATCTGAAGAGTTCCAATGAGATGGTCTCAAGTGGGACTCTATTTCAAAGGTTTGATAAAGTCTGGTAGACATATTTATCCCAAAAGCATATACTGGTAATGTCACATACCAGGTTAATGTTCTTACAGTGAGTAATTCATGTACCATACCACCTACATATATGTAGCATTTCCAATAAAGCAGGGTCAGACATTGCCCCATATGCAAGGCAGAGATCATGTCTGAGTAGTTTATTTTACACAGGCTACAATGACAGTTATTTCAGACAATCCCCACAGGACAGATATTGAAGACAAGAAGACTTGAAATTCCCTTGTGAGGAACCTTTGTGCTATGTGCAATTGCCACTAGTGCATGAAAAGGTACATGACAAAATGGTCATTGCTCTCAAATAATGGCCTGCTGAGGGAAGAGTATATGGAGGTTATAACTATGTCATTTTCAAGTGACAGTGATCTCAGTTATGACATGAGCAAGATATAATTCCCATCTTACCACGAGACATGGTGATCTAAGGTAACATAGGTGTGAACTTGTGTGGCTAGGCCTGTGTGCCCAGGTCTATCACCTCTGTGTGATGTGCTACTTACAGGAACATTGGTGTTACCAATGGAAATGATACTACATACATATTTGCATTGAGTTTACAGCCATGATTAGGTCAAGAAGCACTTGTTCATGAAGACCCCCTTGTAGGATATTGACATAACTGGAAGATTCTATGATTGCTCACAGTTTGCAGGAATCAGTCAACCTTGTTAGCCACAGACATTCACTTTGTGTTTTTACTTTGGTTAAATGTATTCCAAGCAGTAGAGGACCCAGGATTGAGCCCTGTGGAACTCCACTGGTTAGAGATCAGCTATTGGAGGTGTACTACCCATTTTTATTATGAGTTCTATCAGTGAGCCACTTAGTGACCCCTCTAATGATATTAATGCTGATGCCTACTTTGATGATTTTGTCAATAATGGCTGAGTGGGGTATAGTGTCACACAGCTTGGCTAAGTCCAGGGGGTTGTTTGCACAGATGGCCCCTCATCCAGGTCCTTGGTGACTGCCTCATACATATCCATCAGGTTTAACAGGCATGATCTTCCTTTCAGAAATAAAAGCATGTAGGGTCAACTGTTTGTGGATTACATATATCTTTGCTGATTAGGTCCATGAAGATTTGCCCCATGGGCTAACATATATGGCTACTCAGGCTAATAAATCTATAGTTTCCATGGTCAGTGGATTTATCACCTCTATGCAAGGGGATAACAGTTGCCATTTTCCAGTCAGCTGGGATGCAGCCAGTGGTTACACTATTATTGCAAGGAGTTCACACTGCTGTTACTAATCCTTGTTGGATCTCGTGTAGGACACAGCCTGGGATGTTACCAGGTCCAGTAGATGATGTGATTCCTCCTAAGAGAGGCCATTTACGACCTGCTCTGTAGATATAGAAGGTATGGGACAGGTTGTTGGGATGTCATGTGGTATATGTGGTTGGGACGAGGAGAGAAGTTGTCATGGAACTTGTTGGACAACAGGTTAGCTGTGTCTACAGGCTCATTATATGTGGTATCATTGAGTACAAGTTCACCAACAATCTGGGCCTTTCCTCTTAGGTTACACATGTAACTACACTATGTCTTGTGATTGTCCTTTGTGGAAGAGGCTAATCTGTCACATACTTTCTTTTGCAGGATGTCACAACAACACTATTTACTTGTTTTAGCTGAGGAGGGTGTGCTTCCATTTTAGGGGGGGGGCTCCCTCACTCCAACTGCCACAAAGCAATTTCCACCTCTTTGTGTCCAGCCTGCTAATGGAACTTATCTACAAATCAGGTTTGCTGTGCCATGAGGTGCTTGTTTTTCTCCTGTCAGGTACAGCCAAGTCTATGCAGTTGAATAGGTGCTTGCATAAATCTTTGTTGTAGAGCTCGGCATAGTTGCCTGTTCTATTTGAGGGGGGAGGTGCAGTCAAGCTATTTATACCATCCCATAGGAGGCCATAATTTGCTTGGTTGAAGTTTATTACTGTAATTGCTGCAAGAGGGGGGGCGTCAGGTGTGATACATAATTTTAATGAGACCGATTTGTGGTCAGATGTCACCAGGGAGGACCTCACAGTAGAGATGCTACAGTGGTCACCCATATTGGTAAGCACCTGATGCAGGCCATTGTCTCCCCTTGTGGGGATGTCATGACACTGGTTCAGGGCGTTGTAGTTAAGGATGTGGACTAACCTTTGGGCAAGTGAGTTTGAGCATAAGTAACCAACACAGTTGGTGGGTAGTTAAAGTGACCCCAAACCATGGTGTTGTGATGTATCTTGATAGACACAAGTAGATTCAAATAAGCAAAACAGGTGTCCTAATTCAAGGGTTGCTCTTGTAGCTGACAATGGCTTGATTAGGTGCCCTTCCAGCAGTGAATAGCACCTGCAGTGTTTCCAGGGAATCACACTGTTTAAACAGTCTGGATGTGTATCTATCTTTAATGATTATGTATACACCACCTGCATTACCTTGCACACTGTAAGTTTGAGGACTGAACATGTGGTAGGATGTGTAGCCTAATGTGGCTGTGGTACTGTCCGCAACCTTGGACCAGGTGACTGTGACTGCGCAAACATCTGCATATTCCAAGGTGGTGACACCTTCCATTGAGTGGAATTTAGTGTTGGCATTCCTAGTGTGTAACAGCATAACTCTGATGTTGTTTGAAGATGGCGTTTTCTCATTGGAAAGTTCTCCCTTGAGACACCACCTATAAGATGCACTATGGGGATGTCAACAGCCTTGGGCAGTACACAAAATCCCAGGGGTGACAGGTGAAGACCATCTCTGGAAAAGCATCAATGTCTGTTGAGGAAGTCTTCGCAGGCTGACATGTAGTGGATCCCGTTACAATGACATCACATGCTAAGCCAATTATTGACTTCAATCATTTTCTGTGTTTATTGAGTCATCATCCTAGGTGAAGGTCAAATGCAGCTGAAGGCTATGAGCATAACCACTGGAGACACAGAGTCTGTAAGCTCAGTCATGTATCTGCATACAGTCCAGTGAGGTACATTTCAAGTTGTACACACCATAAGGAACTATGTTGTCATAATAACATTACCTGATGTTGAGAGGCTTGTGTGTATGTGTGGTATGACATATCCTGGCACCTCACAGACAGCTAAATGTGACCTTTCCCATATGTAGCCTGGTAAGAGTGACATCAATGTGTCTCATGAGGCAATCACCTATGAATAATAGGTTTGATTTTGTGTTTTGCCTCAGGTGTTTCACTGGTGAGACAGTGGTGCATGATTTATTATATGTACTGTGTTCTACACAGGTATGATTATGTGTAGTGATCTCGCATTTGGGTTTTTGCAGTGCCTGTTGTTTGTGTATGTGTCTGATAAGGAGCTACACACATGCAGGTGTGTGTGTGTGATGTGGGTGTGTGTGGAGTAGGAGGTAAGGTGTGCATGTTGGCAAACTACTTATTGTCATATGTACTGACTGGTGTGTAAGACACCATGGAATCAAAGTTTGTAAAATAGTCACATCTCTCACACATTGTGTTTGTGTGGCATAGGAGTAGGGGGGTGGAGACACTTTCCACATCTTGTCAGGAATCATTGATAATGCCATTAGTGCTAGAGTCTTGCTTGTATGTACGTCACAGCAGGCCATCATTAGGCAGTGGCCTGACAGATGCTGATATGTAACATATTATCATCTTTATATAGTTCTCCTAAGGTAAAACAGCACCTGACAGTGTGCCATAATATGGTTGAGTGAGTGTGATGGTTTGCCAGGAATGTGGCACTTGCATTAACCATAATCCTGTTATTAGACATGGTGGCAATAGCATGCCTACAAATGTGACAATGTACAGCTCCAGCAAAGTTAGGGTCATGCTCTTACACCCTTGGGGTTGACACCATCAAACACACTGTCTGTAGGCACTCCTTGCAATGAAGATGTGGATGTCCATGCATGCACGGATAACTTGTTCAACTTTGCAGTCATGACTTTGGCCTTGCAACTATGAAATGCCTGTCAAACAGTCAGCACACTGGATGCAGTGTGACATGATGTGGAAACACATGAATGTGTTTGGGTAACATAAATGTACAGTATGGCACACCTAGGACATGCTGGAGGTAGACACACTTCGGCCAAAATGGCCACTCCTCTGCAGTAGGCCTCAGATCCATGGCATGTAGATGTCCACCATTAAGCTGTTAAATTTCAGGTTGCATGAATTGCTGTGAAATTATCAGCTAACATGGATCACTGCTGCTGTGGGGCTTGTTTGAGCAACTTAGGATGTGTGTCACCTAACATTGAACATTATATTGTGGCGCTGCAGCTGTGCTCCTAAACACCATGTGGTCAGTACCGTACTGAAATCCTAACAACCCCAGAACACAAGGCATAATACATGCAAACTCAAATTATTCCTCTGGTTGCTAATCTAGGCACCTGAAAAGGATATTTGAAACCTTCTGGGCCTTGCATGACATGGGACAACTATGTAGATGAACAAACAGGCTGTGGCCTGCTCCTCATCTGGAGCTTGGTACTAATGTTTTGCTTCTGGTGAGAGAATAGTATCCCAGAAGAGAGTGATTATGGTGAGACCAGCAGTAGTAGTTTCCATGTACCAGCTATCCAGGGGACTCCCCCTCTCCTCAGCATTCTTCACAAGGTAATTGTGTCATTTCAGTACACACTGAGTAGTGTCCGGCTGCAAAATAACTGTGTAAAAAATCCTTCCTTACCATGAAAGGGTGCATGTTTTACTTTTCCCTCCATTGTTTGCCTGTGCTCTATTCATACACAGACACCTTGGATGACTATTTTCTTGTACACAGTTATCATGGAAATGGTCAGTAACAATGCAGTACACCTACAGACACTGGACCAAGCCCAGTTTGTTTTGGTGAAGGGCAGATCAAGCGTACTCTAACTGTAGACCTCATTGACTGTTGAGCTATACAATTGATGAGGGGAAAATGACTCAGTCCACCTACCATGGTCTGCCAAGACATATGGCACTATTAGGCCATCAGGCATTGTTGAAAAACTGTAGAGGTTATTTATAATTAGTATGTCAGCCGGTGGATAGCCAAGTGTCTGACAGTCATTATCTGGGATGGTAGCATTGGGTAGTCCACTACTACAACAAGGCCATTCACCAGTGGACTTCCCTCACAGATCATTCCTTGGACTCCCTCTCTAGCCATTCCCTTCTTTGCAGTCAAGGCCACTGTCAGTCACTTCAGACTGACTACATTTGCAGAGGATTGCAAATTAGGAGCTGTCACTGAATCCCACACAGAATCAACAATTACCCAGGATGGACTGATACACATTCAGTTGTTGCTATTGCCAATTACTAAATGCCAAAGAATGCACAATACTATCCTTTGGGAAGTCATCCACCACTGGTAAATATTGTAGTGTCCTCACACCTCCAGCAGTTGACCCAGTAGTCAGGGACTTATGAACACTGAGTGATCTAGCCTTTGACTTTCACGGGTCAGTAAGATGTGGGGATTCATTCAATTTTGCACAAGCTATAGAGAACAGTATGGCATGTAAATCCAAGAATGTCATTGTTACGCTGTATTTGGCACTCTTCACACTTATCATTGAATGCAATGCCTCCTTTGGTATGTAACTACACAGGCATATCTGACAACAGCAACAGAGGTTCCACAGTAAACCAATACATAGTGTAAATAACATGTCCTATGCAGACCGCATCAAGGTCGTAACTGTGTACTCTGTCTCCTACATGCTTTGGAGGGGAGGCATATGGCTGCCATACAGGGAGGTGTCAGATCCCACTGTGTACCTCCTGCATATCAAAGAAAGGACTAGCACGGGATTTACCTGTTGTACACACCTATACCTTGACTGTGGTATAACTAGGACATGCTGGAGAGACAGGTATGTAACCCAGAGACTACACCCTATATGTAACAGGCTCCCCAACCATGTGAAGCACATCTCCACTGTAACACACATCATGTGCAAGTTTCACAATGGGATGTGGAACAAGGCAATCTTAATTGGTTTAGGATACATGTGTCTAATGGATACAGGGAAATTGTAGATAGCTCTTCTCCCACACCACAGCTTGTAGATGTTTCAGCTCCCAAAACCCTGCTTACACTTAGCAAGGGTATCAGACTTCATTAGAGATTAGGGATGCATGATTAAACTGAAAGAAGCCATTTTTCTTGTTAGCCTATTATACATATATGAATCTATGGAGCCATTTACCTATACAGCTTTACCTTTCTAAAGACAGTTTTCTTCTGTGCTGGCATTCCATACTGTGTTCTGACATTTATGGGTTTATTGTACCTGTGTACCCATAAGTGTGTTCTACAAAATCCTGAAACTGAAACATAAACAGTTCTATGAGACACCATTCATTGTGTAAGTATACAGCCATTACAACATCATCCAATGTAATGTACGCAAAATAATATGGTTTATTCATTACAAATGGCAGTATACAAAATCTGTCAGTGATCAGTGCAAGTGACATGTCAAAGACAACAATGGATGAAACAAATACATGGTAATTTATATAGTCACCCTGTGCATCAGACACATAGCTTCATTTCCCTGCATTGATGACAAGGAAGACAGGGATGTGGCACAGGTATCATCACTTGCACAGGGTGTTTTGTGGGGGTGCAAAAGCCTAGGCTGATCCAATAGGTTGACAAAAGTGTGTGTGTGTGTGTGTGTGTGTGTGTGTGTGTGTGTGTGTGTGTCTGTGTGTGTGTGTCAGGAAGGGAAGCAGGCAAGATGGACCATGGAAATGGGGTGTGTGTGTCTGCAGGTGATCTGATTGTGACAGTGGTGTGTGAGCATCTGCTTGAACACAGTCAAGCTCTGTGCTAGCCCTACATGTCTGTATGTTGGACAGCTGTGAGCTGCACATGGTAGAGCTGACAGTTTACTGTCTCCACCCCCGAACACTGAAAATGGCTGTGGCATGACTTGCACTGGCACCTCCATGCCCAAAGTCAGAAGCAAAGCTACTATATGAGGGTGACTGCTGTCTGCTAGGACCATGTCCTCCACAGTAACACCCAGGACTATGAGCCCATGGCCTGCCATGTGCTGGTGTGGACAGCACTCTCCCCTTTGGATCGCTGGATGTACTGCCACTACAGGAGTGTGAAGATTGACGGCCAAGTGGACTGTCAGCTGATGTAGTTGCTGACCCATGTCCATGAGTCCGATGCACTACTCCAACCAGTCATTTCATCATAGACAATGTGCATTCCAAGAAAGATAGTGTGCTACCTGTTGCAGACCAGCATCTTTCCACTGCATCAGTCAACCGATACAGGGTATCAGCAATGTAGTGGAGGCAGTCACAGATGTCAGACTGTGCTGCATCCATAACCCTGAGCATTCATCTGGAGTTACTTTTGGAACATGCCTGTACCTCTATGATTGTCCTAAACATACAAAGAGTGAGACATGATGAGACACCTGCAACAGGTGGTAGAGGGAAAGCAGGCCTCCTACCAGCACCCCTATCAATCTGCCTGTGTAGAACTTTGCCAGATCTTTGGCTATGGCCAGTATCAATACTCACTGCAGCCATAGTAGACACACTTTCCTGTTCAATGTCCCCACCCTCCAGCTGTCCGGTATCTGTGATCTAAGAGGACTGAGTATGCATAGGCATACCGACTGTGTACGGTGATAATGAGGGCAGAAGAGTGATGTTAACCTCTGTGACAGATTCAGCCTCTGCAACCCCTACCTGTGTCTTGCTTTAGCTGCCATCATCATCAGAGTCTAAAGAGACACTGACATCAGGTTGTGAAGGGGACAGAGACTAACCCTCCTGCAGTATATTAATATCTGCACTACTATGCTCTGCAGTACTATGTTGCAATATATGTTAAGCTGTATACCCTGCTGTCACTATTACAGACTTGTTTAACCCCCTAACCTGACATAGTAGGACATGAGGACATTCTTTTCTAATAAACATCTGTAGTTACTTGTAAATAAAAGGTCTTTACACAGGAATCTCATGGGCAACAATAAGGTAGACTGTTGACATTTGGCAAAACTCTGCATAGTTAACATATATGGCAATTTATAATGTTCTGATAGCACTGTGAAATCTATCAGTTTGCTCACACCTACAAGGCATAGATATGAGTCTAAACTGTGTACAGTCAGAAAAAAATCTGTGCAGTTGGCAGTCATGCAGACATTACATCAATCCAGCCAGTAGGCCTGAGATGACACTTTAGTGAATACATTGCAGTAAATCTACATCTCTAACAACACAGTGCTGTGCTTGGCAGGAGCATGGCCTCATCCAACTTTCCCTATTCTCCATAATCTAGTCCTAGGTGGTGATATACATCCTAACCTCGGCCCTTCTCCTCTCGATCATAACTGCTCTAACTCCACTAAATCCCTAAAATTCAGCACAATTAATCTCCAAAGCATTAGAAATAAAATTCCTCAACTACATGCATGGTTGAGTCAACACTAACCTGATTTCACCACCATCACTGAAACCTGACTAAAACCATCTATCAAAGATTCTGAATTTCTACCACCTAACTACTCCTGCCTCAGAGCTGACAGACTTCATAAAATAGGTGGAAGCATCTCCTTACTATTCCCAAGTAGCTTTACAGTAATTCCCTGTTCTATACCTATTCCCCTCTTTTCCATTGCTGAGCTGCTTCCCACCTAAAACTAAATGACTGCAAAAGCCTTTGCATAATAGTCATATACATTCCCCAGGCAACAACACTCCTATTCTAGAAGAAATTCTTGCCTGGGCAACTAACAGCTTAAGAAATGTAATTATTATTCTAGGTGACATTAATAACAATTGGCCAGATCTCTCCAACAATACACCTTCTACTAATATCAACCTTCACATTTACACTCAGCTAATCTCTGACATCACCAGCCAAGACAACAAAAACAACAAAGGCTCAATCTTGGGTTGGAGCTTGGTTATTAATCCTAACAAAATTAGCTCTTCCGGCACACTCCCTGACAGTATTAGCGACCACTCTCCAGCATTCATAATACGTACGCCAGCTCTATACCAAACATTCACCAATATGGACATACCAGAGATCTATCCCACTTCTCCCCAAATACCTTCAATGACATTCTGCAGAACACTAAGTGGAGTCTACTGAAATTTCTTCCACTCAATGAAGCTGTGGAATTCTTTAATTCTACATTTCTCAGGATCCTAAATATCAATAAAGATTAAAGAATCAAAGCTTCTACTTTTTCTTTTGGCTGTTCTCATTAGGGGTCACCACAACCGACCATATGATTCCATTTCTTCCTGTCCTCTGCATCTTTCTCTGTCACACCAACCACCTACATGTCCTCTCTCACCACATCCATACACCTTAACTTAGGCCTTCCTCTTTTCCTCTTACCTGCCAGTTTTATCCTTAGTATCCTTTTCCCAATATGCTGAGCATCCCTCCTCAGCACATGTCCAAACCAACGGAATCTCATCTCTCTGGCTTTGTCTCCAAACCGTCCAACCTGGGCTGACCCCCTAATATACTTATTCCTAATCCTGTCCAGCCACATCACACCCAATGAAAATCTTAGCATCTTTAACTCTGCCATGTCCAGGTCTGACTCCTGCCTTTTTGTCAATGCCACTGTCTCCAACCCATATAACATAGCTGGTCTCACTACCCTCTTGTAGACCTTTCCTTTCAATATTACTGGTACTCACCTGTCACAAATCACTCCTGACACTCTTCTCCACCCACTCCATCCTGCCTGTAAAAAGAATCAAAGCAAAACATGCTAACTGGCTTGCAAAGTCCACAAAGCAAGTTATGTCTTCTAGGGACAAAGCCTGGCATAAAAATAAAAAATCTTCCAACCTCATGCAATACAAATAACTTTGCAATCAGGCTAAACGCTTAGTTGTCAAAAATAAACAAGAATACTTCCAAGTTATCCAAGACCAGCATAGACAAAACCCCAAGAAATTCTGGGGAGCAATCAACTCCCTATTCCACCCAGGTACTAACAATATTCCATGCCCAAACCCAGAAAAATCTCCCCCAGAGCTAGCTTCACTCTTTAATACAAACTTCATTGACACCACTGCCAAACTTACTACCTTCCCACCCATCAACCCAGACCCACAAGTAACACCATCAGAACAAACCCCTTCAAATCCTCAACATATTTTCTCACTATCACCCATTCCTACATCCAGCATCCAGAAACTTCTTCATAAACTAAAACCATGTACCAATGCCCCAGATAACTTACCTGCAGAATACTTACAACTAGCAGCCTCCTCCATTGCATACCCCATCAGCATTATCCTCAATAGGTCCATTTAGGAATCATGCATACCTGATATCTGGAAAAAAAGTATTTGTCCTCCCACTTCAAAAAGCCGGCAGCAATCCCAACATCTCAAACTTCCACCCTATCTCCATTCTTTCCCCATCTCTGAAATGCTAGAGAAGTGCATTCATACCCAGCTCCTAAGTCATCTGGTAAAACACCAACTCCTTTCCCCCATTCAACATGGCTTTATGTCCAGACATAGCACCAACACTACCCTCATTTCCTTCTTGGACACAGTAAATAGAGCTTGAGATGCTGGCTCCTTAGTCTCTGCCCTCTTTCTTGATTTATCAAAGGCATTTGACACTATTCCCCACTTCCTACTGCTTACTAAACTCTCTGACCTCGGCCTATCTTCCCCTATCCTACAATGGTTTACTAACTATCTCACCAATAGACAGCAATCTATCATATGGCAGCACTCTCCTTCCCCTTTCATCAATACAAATGCAGGTGTTCCCCAAGGTTCAATTTTGGGTCCCCTCCAATTCAGTATATTTGTCAATAACTTTTATGCCACTCTTACTCACTGTACTGTCATGCAGCATGCAGATGACTTGACTATCTTCTAGTCTTCTAAATCTGCCACTGTATTACAGCATCTTACCCAAGAAGCTTTTACCTCCACCTAAACCTGGATGTCTCAGAACCATCTCACCTTTAACCCCAATAAAACAAAACTCTTAATATTTACCCCTACAAAATCTAGCCCTGTTGACAAGTCACTACTCACTGTTCATTCCCAAAACAACACTATCATTGAAGTTGTCCCTAGTACCAAATTGCTAGGTGTCATCATTGATGACAATTTAACTTTTGACCTTCACATCTACAATAACATAAAGAAAACACCATCAGAAGCTAGGTGCTCTTTATAGACACAACTAGTTTCTTAACCTCTCCGCTAAAAAGGTCCTGGCATCATCCTTCCTGCTTCCAACTCTGCTATACAGTGCTCCCATCCTCACCAATCTACAATCCTCCTTAAAAACTAAACTTGACTCTTTCTACAACAAAGTCACTAAATTTGTTACAAATGCAAAATTTTCTACCCACCACTGCTCCTCTCTGCATCAACTAAAATGGCTGGAATCCCCTCACCATCTCACTTACCTACAACTACCACAGCCCACAAAATAATCTAGTGACCTGAAACCTGCCCTTCTCTCTCCTCAGTATTGACCATGTGCCATCCTAATCGCCACCTCAGGTTTGTAAACAAAATGCTACTATCTATCAAGAAACCAAAGCTCTCAGCCAGTCAAATGTATTCTCATACTGTCTCCAAGTTATGGAATAATCTCCCTCCTTCACGCAGGACTATCAGCAATCCTGCCTTCTTTAAAAAATCCCTCAAATTACATCTCTCCTCTCACTTGCTATGCTCCTGTAGCCCAACAAATAACCCCAACTATTGACTTCTCTCTCTGGAGTCTCAGCTTTAACCATTCAATTACAAACATCTCCTCTCCTTCTCTCTACCATAATGACTTCTTGCTGTCTCACAAACTTGACTCTTCTTCCTATATCCCTGTTGTCACCTCCTTCCTAACCTGAAGTCAACCCTCCTCTGCTAAGAATTCTACAGATATATTTATTCTCATGTGTTATTTAAATACGTCATCTTTTACACCTGATTGTAAACCTTATCACTGTTTTGCTATTATTTTCTTTAAATGTGAATGTACTGCTCATAACACTTTGTTCTATGTATTATTATTTTACTTTTGTATGTAATTAATGTGGAGCTTTTCTCCCTAGGCCTCCACTGAAAATGGGTCCTTTATAGGCCCAGTGGACTCTCCCGGTTAACAAATGCAATAAATAAATATAAACAAATAAATAAAAAATTCCTGACGGTCCTGTGAAAATATGAGGGAGAGGTACTGCAAACAGCACCACATGTTGCACTATAAACCAGGTAATACAATCAAAGGTCCCACATTTACAGTAGCTACTATGTTAATTGGTATGTTGGTCACAATCTGAGCATGACATTCAAATTGCTGCTAACCTCCTTTCCCCCAAACAACACCTGACACCCACATAAAACTATGCACAACCTGACACACTGAAGGCTACCGCATTCTAGTGTTTATCCAACTAAGCATACCTGGATACTCCTCTTGCATGGAAATGGTGGTACCCACATCTATGACATACTGTGTGATGGATGCCTGGGAGCTGTACTGTGTTCCTAGGTTTGCCAGGAATTACTCAGTGGCTGACAGTGGTTGTTCTTCTCCAGGCCCTCCTCCAGTGACACCATGATCCCTGGCAATGTGTGCTGTTCTTCTTTGGATGGCATTGATCATATCGGTGGCACAATGTGGCAGCAGCTCATATGTCCTGCTCTGGTGATCAATAGTATTCACATCATGGACCAGGTCAGCCCACAGTACTGCCCGCTGTTCCCTATCTGCCCTCCTCCTGGACTGCAAGAGTTGATGGTGTTGATGCAAGTCCTCCAGGATGATGACAATTTCATCATCTGTAAAAAGGCCCTGGCCTCAGGGTACATATTTCTTGAAAGGTAACAAAATGGGAAAACATGTTAGGATCACATACATCAGATACAGTATGTAGAGATACATCAGTGAAGGATGGCTAGCAGTATTCACTGCTTGATTGCACGTCATATTCAAAAGTGTGCAAACATGCAAATGGGTGTGGATGCAATTAGGACAGTAGAAATAGTAAGCTATTCCTGTTTGTGCCAGGACAGATACTGATGTATGATCACACACCCAACACAGGAGTCCATTATAGTGTGGTCCCTAGGGGTAACTCCCCCTTATAATATATAAAAGCAACCATGCCAAACAAATAGCAGTTTACTAATACAACTGCTATCAAGGGAAATTTCCAGGAGACTGGTGTACCTAATTAACACAAAGCATTCTACCCTTACTGTACTCTAGTTCCTCTGCAGGTGTAACATATCTGGAGAGCAATGCCATGTCATCAGTACAGTTCCAAGAAAGGCTTACGGATGTAATCCCCATACCCCCTAAGTATATTCAAACATATGCATTATGTTGGAAACAAAATGGTTACATACCTGATGGAGTACAATACTCCTCTGTTGAAAGGTACAGATATATAAATGTTGTGCCAATGAGTTCATCCTGCAAAGTAACTCTAATACACAATGGTTCCTGCAGCTTGATGTTTGCCCTTTTAACATGGTTCTCATTAGCAAGAGATTGCCTCTGAATGAGTGTGTGCTTCTGAAATGCTAATTGTAGCCTTCACAGCTGATTTGCAGTATAATCAGCCAATGCCATGCAACCACTGAACAAGATATAAGGCCTCAATGTAGATTACAACCTCTTTCTCATATGTTAGGGTGGAAATTACTGGGGTACAGCTACAACATCATGGCAGAGAGAATGTCTGTAGCAGCTATCTTTTACATACAAATGTGTGTGCTACAGGCTGAAGCTGATGCTGCAGGCAATAGGCATAGGCAGAAAGGGTGAACACTTTGCAGGACAGTAAGCTTTAAGAGTAAGTGTGGGGCCTGCTACATCATTATTGTATAGGCATAGCCAGATTGAGGAAACCCATCCCCCTGGAAATAATGTTATGCGTTTAAGGTAAGTATGTTAGCCAAAGGTATCACTAGCAGAATAAAAGGCACAATGATTGGTGTGTATTAGAAAAAGGTAGGGCTTACATTAACCATTATGTCACCAGATGGGCAACTGCCAAGTCACGTGTTATGTCATGGTACTCCCCTGTTATGTGTGTGCTTGCAACCCTTGCGTCTAGCACAACCTCCATATGTGTATGTTACTGGAGCAGCTGTGGTTGTCTGTGATATCACTAGATAATCACTGTGGGCTGCAGTATGTTATATTACTGGTCCACAATTTCAGTGCACTCTTCAAAATCCTCTGGGAATTCAGGATAATGCATGACCTAACATTCTCTGCACCTTCTAGAATTGTAATAGGAGTAGTTAAGAGGGGTCCTATCTGTAGGCCTTTGATTTATATTATTTAGAAGCAGACATTCCATGTGTACTGCTTTGGGATAAATAGGTGATGAGACAGACATACATATCACAATGTATAATGTTAATGTCCACATACATGTACTTCCAATGCTAGATGCAGCTGTAGCTGAACCCAGGACCATGTATACCAAAAACTAATGTTCTCAATGTATTTTACATACTGAGCTATATGGTCACTGTCACAGCAGATGTATTTTTACATGTTGGAGATATCATTCCACAATTATCTGCTGTTACATACCTCACTTACATATATTATTATGTGTATGGCTTTAGAGTGCTGTATTTGTCTACCAGAGCCCAAGTTAAAATCCTATTTTTCCATCAATGTTTTATCAAGTGAATTTGTACATGTTGTACATATAATTGTGGGGTTTCCTGCTATTAGATACCTCACTTACATCTATTCTTTTTTGTATGGCATTATACTTATGTATTTCTGTACTAGAGTTTCAATTACAGTTCTATTTTCTATTCATCTCTTAGCTGATTTGTGTGGTACGGCACAATGCGCAGCATCACTTAAACATGCTTAATGACAGGAACTTGAGCATTACTATGTTTTGATTAAAACACCTGTGCTAATTAGCAGCTGTGTGACTTGGTGAGTTGATCCACTGTTCTACTGGTGCAATGGTCCTGGGTTCAAGTAGGGTGCAGGTGAATCTTTTGAACGTGATTAATATTTTTTCAAAAGTATATATCAATGCAGAGCTATTTACCATAGCTGAGTGATGCGGCACTCCACAACACACAAAAAATCTTTAAAGAAAAGAAAAATGGGGAGATAGGACAGTGGTGAAATGGGGTGCAAGAAAGGGGAAAACATAATGAAAGGCAGGTAGGTATGTGCAGGAAGGGTGTAGGAAAGCCATAGCTATCCATTTCTTGTACAGCAACAACTGTATCCTTTATCCGATTTTTTACATGAATTTGGATTATCACTCCCAGACAGAGGAGTGAAGACAACAGAAGTGCATTGCCACGTTAAATATGTCCAGTAGATACATGTGCGAAATGGAGAACTATGCATGGGATGATATTTTTTGGGGTGGACAGGTGCCCGTTTTTTTTCAGGTGACAGTAGAATGTTGGGGAAAGAACATGGGTACATGTAGGGGAGGTAAGCTGGGAAGGTGGGGAAGCTTTTGCAGACAGACAAGACAGACAAGACAGCAGACAGGGCTGGTGTGTGGCACTAGAAGGGGTAAACACCTTTTTTGGAGAGGGTGTTGTGGAACCCCAGTCACACAGACGTCAGACAGGGTAAAAGTGTGACTCAAGTCCTCACCCATGGGACTGTCAGCATTGTTCCTCTGGAGCCAGTGGTTGACACTGGCACACAGGGCAAGGCTGCCCCAGCAGGATGGACATCATGCTTTCCATCTGGCATAGGCATGCACCGAGAGTTCAGCGCAGCAGCCCACACACCATACCTGGCAATTCTTCATGGGTGACATAATCACCCCCTCCACTTCCACTCCCAGAGGGGGGACTGACCCCAGCGTCTGGACCAGAACTACCCAACAGCCCAGGTAGTGCAAGGGAAACAGACGGGGCTCCACCAAGCTGCGACCCAGATGTGCTGGTCCCTGGTACCGCGGCCAGGAGATCAAAGGTAGGTGGATTACCAGGAACCAGCCTACCTTGCTGTGCTGTAGAAAATAAATATAAACATAAAGTGAGAATAAACATAACCAAACATATGTTATTATTAACATTATAGAAGATAATAGTGATTAATCAAATGAAATAGAAAGGAATGTAATGAGGAGTGCAACAATAAATAACGTTAGTAAAATTATTTTAAAAGCAAAGCAATATGCAATTATACATAAGGCCAGCATAAGCGGTGGTTACAAAAATAGATATTAATATCAAATCATAATAATAAATAACATTAATAAATTAAAGAAGAGAAGGGTTAGGGTGAGACAAAGAACAATAACATTAGTAACGTCACAGGTAATAGTACTACACAGACTACTTTTGCATACTTTTACATATGTATAATTTGAGTTGTGAGTACAGTGACTGATACTATGGTATAGATGACATTGCACATACATATTTTTCAACCTGTTAGTATAGGACAGTATGGGCTAATCTCTAACACATGGTTGTACAGAGACACAGCTACAAGGAACAGTTGTACGTAGTGTGCTCACACAGTAGCAAGGTGTTCTGATAACAGATTTGTCAATAAATTGTATTTCAAGTAATGGCATTTATCTGCTAATCAAGGACCAGACATATGGGGCATTAGTCATTACATTCCGAAAAATCATGACAGTTGAGAGGTATGTACACCAGACAGATGGTGATTTCTTAGTTGGCTGCCATAGGATTAGAACCCACAAGCTGTGACTACAGGGAAAATGTGCACTTATTTTAACAGTTGACTGGTGTCAGATTAGAACATACATGCAGTGAATACAGGAATAATGCACACTTATTTAACAAGACTACATCAGAGCACAATCCTGTTTTAAACTTTATTGTTAATATTCCTTAAAATCTGGCATTTATACACATGGATAGCTGTCCAGGACTTCAGCTACCTTGCCCATTTACCTTGTTCCTTGACTAGATGGAATATACAGCATTATTTCACACAAAATGGTCAGAACACATGCTTGAACTTTACTGTGAGTATTGCACTACATTCATAGCCGGCCTTAGGTATAGACCATCTAGGAGGCCGCCTAGGGTGCCACTCTAGCAGGGGTGCTTTTCCAATATTTATTTGGTGTAGGTAGACCAGGATAGGGGCACCAGGTGGTGTGGTGAGGGGAACTGTGGAGTCCTTTTGCCTAGGACACCAGTTGACCTAAGGCCTCTCCTGACTACATTTATTTCAGACAGTTTTTTTTTCTGCAGTCTTTATTCATTTACATTTCACAGATGACTTGTGTCAGATTAGAACACATATGCGGTGAATACAGGAATACTACACATTTATTTGAAAAGATTACTTATCAAAGCACAATCCTGTTTTAAACATTATTGATAACGCTCCTTAAAATCTGTCATTTAGACACAGGGATAGCTGCCCAGGACTTCAGCTACCTTACCCATATTCCTTGTTACATGACTGGGTGGAATATATGGCATTATTTCAGAAACATTGGCCAGAACACAGGCTTGGACCTTACTCTGTATTGCACTACATTTATTTCAGACAGTTTTTGCTGTATTCTTCATTCATTTACATTTAACAGTTGTCTGGTCTCAGATAAGAGCACACATGCAGTGAATACAGGAATAGTGAACACTTATTATTTGAAAACATTACACATGAAAGCACCATCAATCTTTAAAATTTACTGATTAATGTTGCTTCAAGGCTGGCATGTAGAGCATGGATAGCTGTGCAACACTCCTAATAAATAATCCATATACACTTGCCATTAATTGAGTTCAACCTACAGCATATTTCATACAATGAGCAGACCAAAACAGTGACTGTTAATCTGGGGACACCCCAACATTAACTGATGTTTGGAAGCTATACTACACAGTAATGCATGTTTACTTGATTTAACTTGCTTTACCATTTCAGGTAGGCAGTGACATATTACTAAACATGTTGCATGTCCCAGGTATGACATACCTGACTGTTAAGACTGTAAACTCTGTAAATAATTTATTAGAAAAGTATGTTATACATTAGGTTATTACTTTGATGTTTCCCCTACTTGCCACACTCTCACCTGATCCTGACCAAGTGCCCTGCATGGGAATGAATATTGCGAGCCCTCTCTGCTGCAGCTGTTATAAGAGAAGCAAACCATTATGCATACCAGTTTTGCACAGATTCAGGCTGTACATTTCTAAAGTACTGCCAAACATACTTACATATCTGTGGGATCTGCCCAGCATGAACTTCTTGGATGCAGGTGTCAAAGGTTTCCCTCTCCCTATGCCTCAAGTCATCATAGTGGTGATGGCACTGCTCACCAGTGCTGGAGATACCAGTGGCACTGGCAAGTTCCCTAGCCAACCAATCCCAGGCCTCAGACTTACACTCTGAGCTTTGGTAATCACCCTGCAGCAGCCAGGGTCTGTAGCTCTTAACCAGGAGTCCAACAAACACTTTGGACTCCTGCAAACCCCACATCTGCGCCCGAAAGCACACTCCCTCTCCAACATCACCAGGCATATCAGCAGCCAAGTGAAGAGTTCAATGAATGGTGTGAAATTCCCACCTATTGGCCTTTATACAGGCTGCATTCCCACCCATACACATCATACTGTAACTTTTAAAAAAGCACCATGCTGCTTAGCATCACACAAACTCACACAAACCATGTTTAAGTGCTGCTTAGCAACATGCAAACAGGAATAGACCATCGGCCATGATTAAGTGCTGCTTAGCATCGAGCAGCTTTTCTAAATGTAACAATTTTTTTCATTTTAAACTTAACCAATGTTTCAGTTACCTGACACATTTACACAGTAATAAATGTTAAATGTATGACTGCTCAGGGCCCATACCCAGGACCTACAATACTACTGGTCATGACTCAAACTGTCTAGCTACTGGGAAAGTGAAGGGAGCTTGCATATCTTCACAAATACTACACAGGTGCCTGTAAGCATAGTGCAGCTTCACTGCATGGATTAGTGCATTGGTAAGCACTGTACAAGTACAACAATTGAATACATCTGGTTTCTATTTTTAGATCTCTAGCAAATGTTGACAGTATCTGTAAGCAAAGCAAATCATAACTCAGCCCCACGCCATGTCATGCAAACAAGCAGAAAAAAAAAACAACAAAAAATATATACAATTGATTATATTCCGCTTCTATTTTTAGAGAAATAGCAGATGTAGCTGTATATGTATAAGCACAGCTCAGCATTGGTAAGCACCACGTCACACCATGCAAATATCTCATAAAGATTAAAAAAAAATTTTCCTGTGCTTACCATCTGTCCAGAATCTTTCTGGACAGTCCACAAGTGTGGGACAGCCTCTACAATGTTGCTTGCACAGATATGATATCCGTGTCACTCTGATCTCCCTCAGCAGCGCGCCATGATTAATATGCATGGCATGCTGCCGAGGGGGAACCACGACTGCATACACAGATATATTCCATATAGGCTCTACACTCAATCTACATGGATTTTATTGAATCCTGGGGACTGTTTTTTTTTTTTTTTTTTTTTTTTTTTTTTTTATGTACAGAGGTTAAGGCTATGACATGCCACCATACTTCCTCCAGTAGAACTGTGTTGGCTTTAGGTAAGTGAGAGTATTGCTACCATAAGCTGTGGCTCATGGAGAAATCTGTCAAAAATGAGCTGATTACATGACATCAGTGGCACTGTGCTCTGAGTTCGTGGATTAACTTTGCCCCTTCTCTAACTTATTTTCACAAGAATCTTCCATGTATATTTAAGAAATGTACTAATCTTCAACCTGAAACCCACAAAACAATTGAATTCTGTGTTTTCCTTGCCTTTTACTTGCTAATGTTTTCTGATTCTTGACACAGCACCAGTATTTATATATAATGGAAAAGCATGTCCAAGAATCGCTTTGCAAACAATATTGGTACCATTGCTCAGGGAAAGAAAAAAAACCCTGGTATAATTTCTAGTCGGGTCAGACTGTAAAAGGTGGACTGTGTTCTAGTTTTGATAAGGTTCTTCACTGACCTTAAATATGTGTTTTAACTTATTTTACCAAAACTGTAACAATAATTCATTGTCAGAATGGTCATTTCTTTTTCTTTTTTTCATGTATTTATTTAGCTAAGTATGCAATTATTGTATTGTTCTGGTTTTATGCGCAGCACCCAGTACTGAGCAAAGAGGTTTTTATAACAAAACAATGAGAAATTACCTTCCTAGGTAAGCACAGATGTTGATAAAAATGCACCAACTACTTATTCCCTATAACCCTATATGTTTTAGCTTTTACATTAGTTTTTAAACTTGCTTTCTACTGGTTTGTTTTTCTGCAACAAAAGGGAACTGCATTTTTTTTTCATTTTTGCAAATTATTATGAATCAGATATTTTCTTTAATGGAAATATTTTGCTATCTTTTATATGTCAAGTCTGTGACACTAAGGACTCAACCGTCTTTGATATTTTCCATATCTGTAAGACAAACAGCTCCACAAATACTGTAATTAAGGACCTGAATCTCAAACCAAGATTATTTTTACTGGACAATGTGACTGCAGTTTTGTGATTTTATTTTCACCAATGCAAATAAAAACATGTTGGTATGAGAGATTTATTACCAGATCTACTACAGCCATCCAAACCCAAGGTGCATGACTGCCAGTACCTCACCGCCAGGGACTCGTGTGACTTCTAGCTCACACAGACATGCGCTCATGCTTGAGCTCACTTGAACACAGTATTCAAGTTCAGGCAATGTTAGTGCAGCAGCAGTGGGGATGTGAGTACTGGCAGGGGGTTTATATAGGGATCAGCAGGGGGATTCTAGGTTTAGGGAGTGGGAAGGAAGTTTAAGGTTAGGGAGCAAGAGGGGAGTTTTAGGTTTAGGGAGTGGGAAAAGAGGGTTAGTAGTGGGAGGGAAAATTTAGGGTCGGGAGCATTCAGGGCCTTTAGAATTTTAAGGATTTTACATTTAGGTTTAATTTTAACTTTAGGGAGGAGGAAGGAAGATTAGGGTTAGGGATTGGGAGTGTTGTTTTAGTGTCAGGGAATAAATGGGGACTTTAAGTTTAGGGACTGGGGGGTAGAGATTTTGTTTTAGGGTCAGATCTAGGACTTGGGTTAGTGATATGAGTTCTATAGTTAGGGTCAGGGACCAGGTGGGAATTGTTAGGCTAGAGTTAGGGTTCTGGTACGGCTGTGTAATTAAGTAGGTTCAGGTGGTAGAAGGGCAAGACAATTGTTAGGCTAGAGTTAGGGTTCTGGTACAGCTGTGTAATTAAGTAGGGTCAGGTGGTAGAAGGGCAAGACAATTTACTATGATCATGCTATCGGGCTTGTGGGCATTAGGGCAGTGAGCAAGTATGTCTTGAACTGCACCACAAACCTTCTGACACTATGCCTCTTCCCATTGTTCTTGTAGAGTAACATATGTCTAATGGTCAATGGTGGAAGGTTAGTTACTTTTTTCTGTATTTAATACAAAGGGAGATGATCTGGCCCCACGTCTTTGATCTGAACCACAGTTATAAGTAGAATGGGGAGAAGGGGGAGCTTGCCCCTTGTCCAAACTGTTAAGTGGTGTGTTTGGCAGATAAAGATAATATCATCCTTGGTTTATGAAGTCACGAAAACAAAATGGTTTGATAACTGAATGCTGGTACTACATTCTGTCATGACTGAAGTGCTCAGAGTGAGTGCATGTGTGTGTGTGTGTGTGTGTGTGTGTGTGTGTGTGTGTGTGTGTGTGTGTGTGTGTGTGTGTTAGTAAGTAGTTGGCTGCTCTTGCTATTGTTACACAAGCAAAGAACATTTTTATTTGCTTAACTTTCAGTTGTGGATGGCAATAGAATTTTGATGACATACAAACTATACAATGTATCAAGAGGGGACTTTTTTTATAAAAGGTGGAAATGGATGTAATGTGTTTACTGTATAAGGGACTCACATGAGTTATGACATTTCAGCAGTGGTCTGGTTACATACATACATGCATACATACTGTACATACAAACATGCATGCATGCATACATACAGATATTTCAGGCATGAACAATACTGCTCTTTTAGCCTGCAATATAAAAAATATTCATTCCCGTAATAAGTGTCTAAGTTGTTCTTTATGACTATCTAAATTAGTACTTACTTTAAGGTAATTGGTAGTCTGTTCTGTGCATCAGCTACTCTCTCAGAGAATCAATTAGTTAGATCTATATAATCCTATATGATCTTCCCCTTAAATATCTACATGAGACACTGTACAAGCTCAGATATTTTAATAATTTTGATTATAACTTTAACCTTCATATCCATGGGTGCCCTTGGTATATTTCTGGAGTACTCTTTCCAGTTTACTCATGCTGGTTTTGTTAAAGGTTTCCGTATTGTTATTTCATACTTTGCTTGGAGTCTAGTGTAACTTCCTCAGCCTTTAATTTACCTGCACTCATTTCTCATTACATACCCACATTCTTTTTGCAACCTCTTTCTCTCACCTCATTACTCAGGGTCTATATTAGATAATCAAACGTTTGACACTATATGATCAAATTTTTGAAAGCTCGAAAGTTTTAACGGAGATTTCTGTACAGTGCAGAATGGGAAGATTTCCCTTTTCTGCACTGTAGTGCGATCTCAGAGTTGTTATATTTAAAGAGCGGGGGGTGTGGGGGTGCAGGGTGGCTTGCCCCTCTGCTTAAAACATTCAGGTAGGTTATTTGTGTAGTTTATTTTTTTTATTAGATTTTCAAACTTTTACAAGTTTGATCATATGGTGTCGACCATATGACAGTCGAACATTTGAAAGTTCAATTATCTAATATAGACCCCATTACTCATACACTGGGATCTTTTCTCCACAATCTGCAGACATGAAAGAATGTCTTAAATCTGTCATATATAAATATTTCTTCATTTAATATGTGTTCCTACTGCTTTGGAGACCCTAATGAGAAATGGAACAGAAACTAAACCATGTATATGCATCCACTATACTTAAACCAGAATAGGATATGCTGGTCAATAGAGCTGTACTAGAAGAGACTAAAGTGCAGGAATACTAGTCATACAGTCTTGCTAGACTAGTCAGGCATATCTGATGTCTCTGGAGTATTAGTTCTAGTGAGTAAGGAATTTACATTTAATGTCAAGAGAGAGCTAGCACAGCACAAGCTATATATAAGACACAGAGCATGACTTAAACTGTTCACCAGTAATTGCATTTTAATGGCAGACATACCTCTCAACTGTACAAATGTTTGCACAATTTCCAAATTTTTGCCTCATATTTTTGGTCTGTTTTTCATAAGATTGTGGTTTTCCGGCAAATTAGTGGCTAAGTCATTAAAGACTGAAATTAAAAAATAATGACAGACATTTGAGTTTCAGACTTCATAACCCTCAGAAAATTCATGCTAATGCAAAACATGTTATTCCATCAACTTTCTAAGTTTGTAAGAGCAATATTTAAAAAGTGTCCCTATTTTTCTGCCTTTGTTCCAGTTTTGCTTATGGTCTTGTCCAGATTTCTTGCTCCAAGAGGTTGAGAGGTATGATGGCAGAGTGTATCACCAAAGCCCACAATAGTTGTATCATAACTGAACATTCAAAGTTACCTTAGTGGTACAGGGTAAAAGGAAGAAAGTATACCAGCCTGGATTAGTGAAAATAGATGTGTGGGCCATTTCAGACACTCAGGAATCAATAGGATAGAAGAGGGGAGAGTAGTATGAGAAGTAAATCTATACCTTGTTAGAAATGTTATGCAGCCATAAGAAAAAATGCAGGACTAATCTATACCATTAGTATTATAAAAGAGAGTCATGTAGCTATACTGGCAAAACAGAGAAAAATGGCAAACAGAAGAGGCTCATGCTATAATAAGAGGAGTGAAAATAAGTTTAGGAGGTGTGTAGTAAAAGCAGTACCACTCAGTTACCCTACACATACGTCACATCGGATCATAACTGGTCTGACTTACTACTCCACATAGCTTTTGCATTAAGCATTCAAGACATCCGTAGACCTCTGCCAGTGTAAGCATGCTGTGTGCTGTTTTGGGAAGTGTCTTCCTTCTTCACTGTTGTGCAGTTGTGAAGTTAATATACATAGGGTCATAGGGTCATATGGAGTGGGGGGATCTTGTTCCTTGTCAAGAAATAATTTTTGATGTGTGTGTGCGTCGGAGGCAAGTTACTTGTGTGCTTTATCTGCTTCGAGTGACAACTTTTTGAGTGCTTATATCTTGATTGTCCATGGGGAGCCCATTTATATGTAGACTGGAAAGGAGCAGTCCTAGCTGTGATATCTGTGTCACCCACTGGCAACTATCCTTTTATTTAAGCTGATGCTGCTTGCACTGGCCATCTTTGTTTTTTTGAATATCCAGTGCTGAACTCATGATAATGTCCACTGGTTCACTCCAAGGATCCCTAATTCGTTCTTTAATTTTTGTGTACTACTATAGCAGACATCCTGAAATCTAAGCAGCATATATCTCCACCGTGCTTGTGTTCTACTATGAAAGAAAAAAATCACCAGAACGTACTGAATGTCCAGTAGGTAAAGCAACACCACTGGACAACCACAGCAGAATCTGCATACGCATACAATATCTATTAAATAAAAGGACAAGCGCTTTCACAATAGCTTCTTATGATCCTATACAAAATGAATAAAACAATCACGCTTTAAAACTCATTGTAACTAATAAAAACACATAAAAAGGGCACCAAAATGGCATCACATTCATTCAAAATCCTGAATTCACTACCTATTGTGTATCTTAAGTCTCCACCCACTTAAAACAGGTTTAACGCTTACCTGACTATTAAGCCCTGGATAAATATGTACCTGCATTCTCAATATCTCCTTCAATTCTAGCTGTTCCAGAGACTTAAGATACACAATAGGTAGTGAATTCAGGATCTTGAATGAATGTGATGTCATTTTGGTGCTCTTTTTATGTGTTTTTATTGGTTACAATGAGTTTTAAAAACGTGATTGTTTTATTCATTTTGTATAGGATCATAAGAAGCCATTGGGAAAGCGCTTGTCCTTTTATTTAATAAATATTGTATGCGTATGCAGATTCTGCTGTGGTTGTCCAGTGGTGTTGTTTTGCTGCAGCTTGTGTTCTACTACTCATTTTTCCTAATCTAAGAACAATATTTTATTTATCTGGCATGATTTCTACTGATGCAGACACATGCTATCATAGGTCAAGTGTCCTCTGAATTGTATATACATGCCAAAATGCTCTCCTGTCAGTACATGTCTATGATTATATTTATAGCTATGATGGTTTGCCTGATAGCTTCACACTTCTGCCTTGCTTTCTCTCTTTTGAATGATTATGATGTTTGCCTCCTTCCAGTCTAAGGGCACTTTAACATCCCCTCATGATTTATTAAAAAGTTACAGGGAACTCCATGCTGAATCTCTGCGGATCCCATTGCCTTTAGGGAACTCCATGCTGAATCTCTGCGGATCCCATTGCCTTTAGGGAACTCCATGCTGAATCTCTGCAGATCCCATTGCCTTTAGGGAACTCCATGCTGAATCTCTGCAGATCCCATTGCCTTTAGGGAACTCCATGCTGAATCTCTGCAGATCCCATTGCCTTTAGGGAACTCCATGCTGAATCTCTGCAGATCCCATTGCCTTTAGGGAACTCCATGCTGAATCTCTGCAGATCCCATTGCCTTTAGGGAACTCCATGCTGAATCTCTGCAGATCCCATTGCCTTTAGGGAACTCCATGCTGAATCTCTGCAGATCCCATTGCCTTTAGGGAACTCCATGCTGAATCTCTGCAGATCCCATTGCCTTTAGGGAACTCCATGCTGAATCTCTGCAGATCCCATTGCCTTTAGGGAACTCCATGCTGAATCTCTGCAGATCCCATTGCCTTTAGGGAACTCCATGCTGAATCTCTGCAGATCCCATTGCCTTTAGGGAACTCCATGCTGAATCTCTGCAGATCCCATTGCCTTTAGGGAACTCCATGCTGAATCTCTGCAGATCCCATTGCCTTTAGGGAACTCCATGCTGAATCTCTGCAGATCCCATTGCCTTTAGGGAACTCCATGCTGAATCTCTGCAGATCCCATTGCCTTTAGGGAACTCCATGCTGAATCTCTGCAGATCCCATTGCCTTTAGGGAACTCCATGCTGAATCTCTGCAGATCCCATTGCCTTTAGGGAACTCCATGCTGAATCTCTGCAGATCCCATTGCCTTTTCCTTCATAACCATTTGCTCCTTGAAAAGACTGAGAGCAGCCTTGCTTTCCTGGCCTCTTCTACTGACTGGGTAAGATGCGCGCCTCTTTTCTTTTTTCTATTCTCTTCTTTTTTTTGCTATAAATTCTAAGTAGAGCACTTCATTTTGTAGCCCCTTTCCTAACCATATTTTACTAGCCAGTAGGTCTGTTTTCTTAATTTTTTTTTTGTTATTCTTTTTTTTTTCATTCTTTAGCAGTTCAGTGCCATTAGCGTCACCTAAGCTAATCACTTGGTGAATTTAAATCAGGATCCATCTTTAAGCCAGTTTACTGTCATGCCCCACATAAATGGAAGATAATAACCAAGTGCAGCCTGCAATATATTACTTCATACATACATTTGTTAGTTTTAGTGCATCTGTGCAGTTTCAAAAAAAATAGGGAGCTAATCAGCTAAGTGCAGACAAAATGCCAGTTCCAGAACTGTTCGTTGTGGCTCTTTTCCATACAGCCTTGCTCTTTAAATCATAAATTTTCATTTTGTTATGTCCTATCTATTCAGGGTGAGCCTGGACTCTGACTAACAAATGCAGTAATGTAATATATGGTTGCATACAGGACTTTCATTTTATGCTATCACCAACATTTTAAAGTAGATTTTTGCACCCCCCCCCCATTTGTATTAGCTGCATTGTACTTTGTGATTTTTGCATTTGTGCATACATACTTGTTAGTAGCTCTTACTTCAGGTTTGCTCTTCAAATTTATTATCTCAGCATCTTTCCTCACTAGTGAATATTGAAATTAAAACTTTAAAGCAATACTGTTTTAATTAAAATCAGAAAGGTCTTAAGCAATCAATAAATTATGCTTCCAATATTTATATTTGTTTTCCCTACAAACTTAAAAATAGCTAACAAAAATTTGAAAAGAGACACTGTTCAAATATTTGCAATGTTCAACACAAAATAATCTAGAATTATAGCCAAGTCTGTAGAAATAATGAGTACCTTTATACTATATCTAACGTTCTGGCTATGATTGAAAGTATATATTTTTTCATTTTCACTTTAATAGCTTCCCATTTTTTGTTCATACTTGTTTTCAGACCAGTCTAGCAGCTCATTAGGAAAATTGTTAAGTATCTATCTATATGGTAAAGAATGCATTTGACGCATTTTTACAGCAGTAGGCCACATAACAACACTGTTAGTACACTGGAAAATGTTTCCATCAATATGCAATTTCATGGAAATCCTAACTGACAGTATGTTGATTTTCAGCAGCAAATATATATACAATTATGGACTGCAGTTATCTAAAATTGCTACACTGTATCAAGAATATTGCTGTAAAACATTTTTAATGTAAATCATTCAATAAGAAATAGTTAAATGGTAATTAAGACATTATGGCTTTTCTAGATTTGTGAGCTGGAACAAAACTACACAGTATTAATTTTGGTTTTAAAGAAAATTATTAGCATTCATAAATGCCATTTTCAAACACAGCATAATGTTCTGGAAATATTTGTTGAACTATGAATTAATGATTAAACTTTTTGAAAATCCCATTATATATTGTGTTTCCTTTTCACTGTTTCAGTACACACAGATATTAAATGGCAGAGTTAGGTCATAGTCAACACTCACACAACGTGTTCTACAGAAAAAAATCATACTGAGTAAGGTACTGTGCAGCTGTTACTCATGGCTTATAGCCTGCCATTCTTTAGTTTATATAACTATAAGAATGTCATGTTTATTGGCAGTAATCTGATAATTCCCACACTATGCCTCTTCAAATTGCTTATTGCAGTTTATTCTTGTGACAGTAATATACAATGTGTCTTTTGGCTTTGCGAAGTACTTGTGTCACTCTATCAAAATGTGAACCCTACAGTTGCTGGTAGGGATTGCTAATACATGTAGAATGGTAGCCTCCTCAGTAAACACAGAGCTACAACAAGGTGGCTGCCCTCATGCATATGTGCAGCTGTTAGTCAATGCTTCAGGGTAGACTATTAGGCAAACCCCCTGGATCTAATTAAATTTCCAAGCAGTACCTCTGGATAGCTGTTTGTATGGGCAAATCTTCATCCACTGAAGTTAGATAGTGGTGACCCATTAGAATCAATAATCCAAGTGAGTGCACAGTATTGAAGGATTTCAACTCTGTTATGTTGTCTTGTATGCTGTATAAGCATGTAAGATTATTTTTGTGGCTCACATAGTGCTTACTGGTTGTGTGTAATACACAAGAAAAGAAGCAAAAGCAAAATCTTTAGAATCATAAATGCAGTGAAATGTATGTTAGAATTACTGAGGAACTAAATACTGCATACTAGAATGCTTGGTCAATTGCCATAATGGGCTCAGAGTGGATAATCAGTTAAAGTAATTATTCACGCAGTGTAAAACCAGGTGCAGTATGTGAGTCATTTGTCTGTAAAATGAATATGATTATCATGGTTTACTGACCAAAAAGTGCATTAGTGGGGAATGCCTACAAAGATCTAGATTGCAGTGCCATTTACCAGCAGTGGACTGGACTTCAGAATAGATGTGCCGAACAGCTGGAATAATGTAATAGTTCAGTTTAGCCCTTGTAATCATAATGGCCAGAATGCAGCAAGAATACCAGAGATACAAATAATGTAAAACAATTTTCAATGATTCTTCAAACACATGAAAAAGTACAATATTTAAGCACAGATAACTATAGACTTCATATTTCAAACTGCATCTCATTCCATCAGCTGTATATTTTCTACATCACTACCTCAGTCAGATGCATACAATCTGAAAGCCATAAGCCATTATAGAACATTAGAATAACAGCTGGTGATGGCTTGTGTGGGGCAAAATGACAAAGCGATGTATAGCGCGGCTAAGTAATTGGAGTATCCTGTTGTTTCTCATTACAGTGTCAGTGTGGAAAATATAAATTTTGTGAAAAATATGTTTTCACTTTTTTTTTTACAGGGCTATTTCATTCCTTGACACATACCAACACACACACACACACACACACACACACACACACACACACTCACACACACACACACACACATACAAACGCACATGCACGCGTACATACACACACACACACACACACACACACACACACACACACACACACACACACACACAAACACACACGCGCACTTGAACATGCACGCGCACATGCACACACACACAAACACACACACACATATGTGCACACATACTCAGAGTTTTACTACAATCATCTGAATGCATGTCAGGCCACTGACATTTAACATAAATATTAAACATATTATTTATATCTATTATTTTATCAAAAGTATGAAGGAAAGTTATTTTTACACTACACTATATTCTCATCTACTATACTAGAATGAAATAGATAAAGGAAACAGAATAATGTCACTATGTTTCTAATATGTGACAAAGTAACGTGAATAAAACAATGTAGATTCTTAGGGAGATTAGTTGTGTCACAAGCACTGTAAAGAGGGATGCCATTATGGTGACAAAAGACAGTAAGTTCAGATGACAGGTAAAGGCAGAGAAGTCAGAGTTATGCAGACATTTTAGATACTTTATCAAACAAGAAGACATCCAAATGTAAGATAACACAGGTTTGATGCAGTGCTGAGGAACATATATTATTTTTAATGAGGTATAGAAGAGCTCCTCTCTGCTTACCTAGGTTTGGTGCATGACTGGCCAGGTAATGCAGTATCACTACTAGTCAGGAGTTGTGGTGATTACATTTCACTTCATGTTCTGCCACGTGTCCCATGTTGAGTCATACCTTCGCTGCTATCATGGATGTCACATGCAGGTGTAGCATTGCCATCATCCACTAGATTGCGCTTATCACCCTAATCTATAATTTACTGTACCATCTCACTTTAACATATAACATCACAAAGATTAAAACATTAAATGTTTATAGTTAAATGTCTGTCAATAAATAACAATAGCAAATACATACCTGAGAACCGACCGGTCACTGTGGTATTGAAGTGGGGCACTGTTGTTAAAGACTATCACCAGACAATATACATATTTCAAAAATGTTTTCCCTTCCCTACACTCTAGTGTGACAAGATGAAAGAGTAAAACACCTGAATTGCACTTAATCATATGTTACATGCGTGTTATGGTGGCTAGCATTAACATGCATGTAACATGCATGTTATGGTGGCTAGCATTAACGTACTTGGTGTTCTTCGCTCAAGGTCACATCAATGAAATGGATGACCAAGTCAAGTGACAGGGATGCCATCTTTGCCTCATCTTTGAGTGCACGTGATGTAGACACCATTCTTTTTCTTTGGTCCAGAAGCTTCATTGTCTTACCCCTCCCCTTGATGCATAATGGATGTTAATGCCCTTCTGTCTTAGCATAATGCACTTATACTGCCTTGTCCATGCACTGCATTAATGTCTACTTCCAACTCAGCCAGGCTTTGTTCTTAATCATCCCAACCCTTGCTATGGACTAACTCAGACATTGTCTCCCTGGATAGAATTAACACGGTCTGCATTTCTTTTTCCTGAATATTAATCCTCTTCTTTTATTTCTTTAGACAGTTTTGCTCCATGTTAAAAGGAGGAATGATTAGGTCTTATTATTCAACAGCTTTCAGTAACCCATAAATTGCACTTAAACATTAGTTACCTGCATACGTCTATAGCTGATGAATTTGTCTTAAAAAAATATAGCTATCCTGATTTATTGCTTACATGTTGTGAAAAATATTGAGATGGAATAAAGGAGTTTTAAAACAGTGTACTGTTATATTAATAAGATTAAAATAAGCACTGCTATGCACAAATCCTCTACATTTCTGAATTGGCAGCTCATGTTTCAACATATTTTTTGTGGAAACTATGCCAATAGGCATTTCTAACTGTATATCATAGGAATGTTTGCAAAAGAGAGCTGTGTGTACACACTGAACCCAAATTGTGCTGTTCAAGTGGGTATTAGACATACAGTATGAATACAATGTGCTTAAGGCATGCTCCCCTAGTGTTACTTTAATAGTTTAGTGGATCCTATACTTACACATAGAAATAGCATGTGCAGACATGCAGCATTACATCTGATACAGGACAGGATTACTGCATACATATTACCTGTTAGTGAGGGTTGAGGAACAGTCACATATGTCAATCAATATCCTGAATCCATGGGTTTATACAGCATCTATATACACTCAAGAAAACAACTCACACAAAATGGTATGTGTGGGATCCTTAGGTTGCTGTTGTTGGTGAAGTGGAGTCACAGATCACAGCTAGAAATGTGCTATGCAAATTTCCCCATGCACAGAACCTGGACCCAGCATTATGTTGGGTATATATCTATATCTATATATATATATATATATATATATATATATATATATATATATATATATATATATATATATATATATATATATATATATATATATATATATATATATATATGAATATATCTTAAATTGTAAGAATAATTGTGTATTTACTTGGTTATTGCTTATCAGTGTTGTATAACAGCTAAATTCAGCTATCAAAGCATGCAGGAATGAATATGCCTCATGACACAAGGTATCCATGATTTCTCGCATTTTTTCTGTAAATGTAATCACTTTAAATGCTTTGCTGCACAGTTTCTTTATTTACTTATTTATGCCTGTAATCCTTCATGTTCCTTTCCAGGCATCAGTGCATCAGGAAGCTCAGTACATTTTTTCTGAGTACATAACAGGCCAGTGATCTAATTGTGCTCACAAGCAAAGGTCAAGTTTAAGGAAAGAAACAAATTTGCAAATCCCTTCTTCTTACTTCTGTAACGTCACAATTGACATGCAGAGTGCACCAAAGATTTAACTGAAAGGCTTGAATTAGCATTATAGGCTTAGAGTTTTTATAGGAAAGCCATTGAGTTAGACAGGATTGGAACTGGTAAAGCATATCTGGGTCACAAAATACAAGATGGAGAATGAGACTGATGAATGTGAAGATTCACTGCAGGCACTCATTCATCTTCTTCCAGAGAGGGCTTCTGCTTACTATAACTAATCAACAACTTTCCTTGGGAGTTTCTTCTGAATTTAGGCAAGTACTACTGTCTTTTTTACTGCATTCTTGCTTGTCTTAGGCAAACTGTTTATCTGCTGCGGTACTCTGATCAGCACACTGATATGTTCCGGGCTGCTTTTTGTTATTGCTGTTGCTGTGCACAGACCTGTGGGTACCACAGGCCATGTAATCATTCCATGTAATCCAGTACACTAGGACTGAGTTTATTTATATGTTTGTTTGTTTGTTTGTTTATGTTAGGGTGAGGCATATATGTGAATGTGACAATCAGATTTTTACTTAATCTTGCAAGCATGCCCTGGGAAAATTTTCTGGCCCTTGCTTCTAGATATGATGTTATTAGATGGATGACCATGTTGACACACTTTGCAAATTAGATAACTGAAATGTAGTTTGATGAATGTTTGCTTTTGGCATGCAGCACACATGGGACAGTGGTATATGAGTAGTTTGTTTACTGTATTGGTTTGTCAGCAGTAAGAACATGGTGTGATCTATCCTACTGATGTTGTAGCCGGTAAACAGGTAGACTATATATAAGCTGATTCTAGGGTAATAATTTAGTCTGGAATGCATCTCCCTGGATAAAATTAAGGTGGACTGCATTTCTTTCTCCTGAATATTCACCTTCTTTTTTTTTTCTTTTGACAGTTTCTCTCCATGTTAAAAGAGGAAACAATTAGGCCTTATTATTAAAGACTTTGGTTCTGGAGTTGTGCTGTGGACATGTGTGGCCTGACACACATCATCTTAACTCACCATGTGAATCAAGCCAATGCACTGTGATTCAAAGGTTCATAGGTTGCTATTAGGTGCAAGACCACTTAAGTCTTTTGAAGTCCTGTACTGTATTTCCACTGCAACACCAAATTATTTACTTCTCCTGTCCTAAAAGGTTAGGCCTGGCCTAAATTTGTGGTTTCCCTTCCATACTTAAGTGTGAGTTATCTTCCATACTTCTAAGTTAGATTTGAAAATAGTCAGAGGTGTGGTTTGCTATACAGCAGGCAGGAGTTTGTCTCAGAAATGGGGAATTCTTTGAGAGAGGTATTGGTAATACCATCAATTCCTATTTGTATTGCAGCATATGTTTAAGTCCCTTGATCATTTATTTGCGTTACTACCAGATTTGCCGAAATGTAGTTGATTAAGCAGGACTGATTCATTTACAGCTTTGTAGGCATAGCACAACTTACGTCCATGTGTCTTTAGGAAACAGAGAAGACTTATGAGGTCCAGAAGATGCTGAAGAAAAAAGGTAGTGTGAGTCAGAAACTCTGGGTCAGATGCAATGAAAGAGCCTCTTTGAGTGGGTATGCATTTTTTTAAGGGAGTATCACACTGAGTATGTAACAAAAAACAGCTGCTGGAGAATAAAACTCCTATATTTCAAAGTTTTTTTCATAGTGGTAGCAGCTTGGAAACTGTAGCTGCTTCTTTCTAAGCCAACAACTTTCTCTTAAAGTTTTCAGGTGTGGAAGGGGAAGCCCTGGAATAACACAAAAAGTAGCCTTTAATATCATCAACTTTAACCTGGTTTTTCTTTTCTTTTTTTTAGTAAATGGCTTGAAGAATGCACACATGTTGTAATCCTTTATGTAATAAGCCTCTTCTAAACATTTACATTTTTTTAAGAAATTGCCAACTCCTGCTTCTTTTATATGGTATATTACAATTAAATGGCAATAAAAACACAACAGCAAACAGGAAAAGCAGACTCTAGCAATTGCAACAACTGAAAAAAATGTATACTTTTCTAATGGCAAGGGTAGTGATAGAGGCGGGCAATCAGGGACAGATGCCCCACATGTGAAACTGTGTGCACCCTTGAGTACCCCAGTCCCAAATAAAATATAGAAACTTCACAAAAAAAAAAATAACATCCAAAAGGTTTGTTCATTTCACTCAGCATCTTATCTTGTCAGTTCGGAAATGTTTGTTTACAGCAGCATCACAGTGACATGCAAGCATGTGTATAAGCAGCAGGGGTCTTCTGAAACACATACATTGGGAGACAGACTACTGTGGGTTTGACTTGGGAATGTGAATGAGAAGTACAGATGTTTTAGCAGGAGAACTATACGTGACTTTGAGGCAGACTACTTTTGAAGGAAACTGTGTGAGTTTGTGTGTGTGTGTGTGTGTGTGTGTGTGTGTGTGTGTGTGTGTGTGTGTGTGTGTGTGTGTGTGTGTAAAATGCCTCAGTATTAGTTATTTTTTAGTTAGAACAGCACCAGTTAAAACACTTCGTCAGACTCTCACAGTAGGAAAAGAATCATGCAGTGCCCTTAACTGCAGGTGGCAGCTCTTGCTTGGAACCTTAATTCTCCAAACCAACTGTTCATGCAGCACCTGTTGTTACTCTGTTAAACATTTTATTGAATTAGAGTTGTCTGGCACTTAAGGGTCTTAGCTGTTCATGAATTGGTTTCTGCTTCCTGTAGTCAGCAGTACAGGGTTTGAATCCTCCCCACCTATATTTGCCTACAGTGTGACTGTGAGCAAGTCATGCAGATAGTACTGCATGGTCACCCTAAGTCACTTAGAAAGTGCAACTGGGTCCCCTCTGAAAGGGGGTACTTTCCCCAGTGGATTTACTTGGATAACATAGATAAAAACAGTATTTAAAGAATGTCCTTTTTGCGGCCTTTGCCATCCCTTTCAGAATTATTTCTCGACTAACAGCTTTACTCCATCACATATCGCCTACTTAGGGGCGATCTCTGCCTAACATACAAAGCTATGTCAAACCCAGAGCTGTTGGACATGCTCCACTTAAAGAAATCCAAATCCCTCTGAGCTACACGCTCTAGTAACCTAAACCTTGTCACCACAATAAACAGAACATGCTGGAGGGATAGATTCCTGTTCCAGAGACTTCCCATACTCTGGAACAAACTACCTATCTATGACAAACAGAGCTCCTCATTAGCACTCTTCAAGAAAAATCTTGATGATTGGATGGGAAATGGGAAATTCCCCCCAGGGATCACTTCTGTGGCTCTGCTAGACAGGGGCACAGGAAAATAATTTTCTTGGGTGGCGAAAGCCAGGGTACATTTTTTGGCTAGACTTATATAGGCCCTAGGGCCAATAGCCTAGTACCTACCTATGAACCTATGAACTCTAGTTCAATAAAAAGGTTAACAGACTAACAACAGGTGTTGCATAAACTGTTGGTTTGGAGAATTAAGGCTCCAAGCAAGAGCTGCCACTGTAGTTAAGGGCACTACATGATTCTTATCCTACTGTGAGAGTCAGAGGAAGTCTTTTAACTGGTGCTGTTCTAACTAAAAAATAACTAATACTTAGGCATTTTACACACACACACACACACACACACACACACACACACACACACACACACACACACACACACACACACACACAAACGCACATATACGCGCACATGCACACACACACACAAACACACACGCACATGCATGCGCACAAGCACACAAACGCACACACACACACACACACACACACACACACACACACACACACACACACACACGCACACACATATGTGCACACATACTCAGAGTTTTACTACAATCATCTGAATGCATGTCAGGCCACTGACGTTTAACATAAATATTAAACATATTATTTATATATATTATTTTATCAAAAGTATGAAGGAAAGTTATTTTTACACTACACTATATTCTCATCTACTATACTAGAATGAAATAGTTAAAGGAAACAGAATAATGTCACTATGTTTCTAATATGCGACAAAGTAACGTAAATAAAACAATGTAGATTCTTAGGGAAATTAGTTGTGTCACAAGCACTGTAAAGAGGGATGCCATTATGGTGACAGTAGACAGTAAGTTCAGATGACAGGTAAAGGCAGAGAAGTCAGAGTTATGCAGACATTATCCAGGATTAGAAATTGCAGACATTTTAGATACTTTATCAAACAAGAAGACATCCAAATGTAAGATAACATAGGTTTGATGCAGTGCTGAGGAACATATATTATTTTTAATGAGGTATAGAAGAGCTCCTCCCTGCTTACCTAGGTTTGGTGCATGACTGGCCAGGTAATGCAGTATCACTACTAGTCAGGAGTTGTGGTGATTACATTTCACTTCATGTTCTGCCACGTGTCCCATGTTGAGTCATACCTTTGCTGCCATCATTGATGTCACATGCAGGTGTAGCATTGCCATCATCCACTAGATTGCACTTATCACCCTAATCTATAATTTACTGAACCATCTCACTTTAACATATAACATCACAAAGATTAAAACATTAAATGTTTATAGTTAAATGTCTGTCAATAAATAACAATAGCAAATACATACCTGAGACTGACTGGTCACTGTGGTATTGAAGTGGGGCACTGTTGTTAAAGACTATCACCAGACAATATACATATTTCAAAAATGTTTTCCCTTCCCTACACTCTAGTATGACAAGATGACAGAGTAAAACACCTGAATTGCACTTAATCATATGTTACATGCATGTTATGGTGGCTAGCATTAACATGCATGTAACATGCATGTTATGGTGGCTAGCATTAACTTACTTGGTGTTCTTCGCTCAAGGTCACATCAATGAAATGGATGACCAAGTCAGGTGACAGGGATGCCATCTTTGCCTCATCTTTGAGTGCACGTGATGTAGACACCATTCTTTTACTTTTGTCCAGAAGCTTCATTGTCATTGTCCTACCCCTCCCCTTGATGCATAATGGATGTTAATGCCCTTCTGCCTTAGCATAATGCACTTATACTGCCTTGTCCATGCACTGCATTAATGTCTACTTCCAACTCAGCCAAGCTTTGTTCTTAATCATCCCAACTCCTGCCATGGACTAACTCAGACACCGTCTCCCTGGATAGAATTAACACGGTCTGTATTTCTTTTTCCTGAATATTAATCCTCTTCTTTTATTTCTTTTGACAGTTTCGCTCCATGTTAAAAGAAGGAACGATTAGGTCTTATTATTCAACAGCTTTCAGTAACCCATAAATTGCACTTAAACATTAGTTACCTGCATATGTCTATAGCTGATGAATTTGTCTTAAAAAAATATAGCTATCCTGATTTATTGCTTACATGTTGTGAAAAAGATTGAGACGAAATAAAGGAGTTTTAAAACAGTGTACTTTTATATTAATAAGATTAAAATAAGCACTGCTATGCACACATACATAATGTGGAAGACTAAATCCTCTACATTTCTGAATTTGCAGCTCATGTTTCAACATATTTTTTGTGGAAACTATGCCAATAGGCATTTCTAACTGTATATCATAGGAATGTTTGCACAAGTGAGCTGTGTGTGCACACTGAACCCAAAATGTGCTGTTCAAGTGGGTATTAGACATACAGTAGGAATACAATGTGCTTAAGGCATAGCGTTACTTTAATAGTTTAGTGGATCTTATACTTACACATAGAAATAGCAAGTGCAGACATACAGCGTTACATCTGATACAGGACAGGATTACTGCATACATATTACCTGTTGGTGTGGGTTGAGGAACAGTCACATATGTCAATTAATATCCTGAATCCATGGGTTTATACAGCATCTATATACACTCAAGAAATAAACTCTCACAAAATGGTATGTGTGTGATCCTTAGGCTGTTGTTGTTGTTGTTGTTGGTGAAGTGGAGTCACAGATCACAGCTCTATATATATATATATATATATATACATATATATATATATATATATATATATATATATATATATATATATATATATATATATATATATATATATATATATATATATATATATATCTTAAATTGTAAGAATAATTGTGTATTTACTTGGTTATTGCTTATCAGTGTTGTATAACAGCTAAATTCAGCTATCAAAGCATGCAGGAATGAATATGCCCCATGACACAAGGTATCCATGATTTCTCACATTTTTTCTGTAAATGTAATCACTTTAAATGCTTTGCTGCACAGTTTCTTTATTTACTTATTTATGCCTGTAATCCTTCATCTTCCTTTCCAGGCATCAGTGCATCAGGAAGCTCAATACAATTTTTCTGAGTACATAACAGGCCAGTGATCTAATTGTGCTCACAAGCAAAGGTCAAGTTTAAGGAAAGAAACAAATTTGCAAATCCCTTCTTCTTACTTCTGTAACGTCACAATTGACATGCAGAGTGCACCAAAGATTTAACTGAAAGGCTTGAATTAGCATTATAGGCTTAGAGTTTTTATAGGAAAGCCATTGAGTTAGACAGGATTGGAACTGGTAAAGCATATCTGGGTCACAAAATACAAGATGGAGAATGAGACTGATGAATGTGAAGATTCACTGCAGGCACTCATTCATCTTCTTCCAGAGAGGACTTCTGCTTACTATAACTAATCAACAACTTTCCTTGGGAGTTTCTTCTGAATTTAGGCAAGTACTACTGTCTTCTTTACTGCATTCTTGCTTGTCTTAGCCAAACTGTTTATCTGCTGCGGTACTCTGATCAGCGCACTGTGACATGTTCCGAGCTGCTGTTTGTTATTGTTGTTGCTGTGCACAGACCTGTGGGTACCACAGACCATGTAATCATTCCATGTAATCCAGTACACTAGGACTGAGTTTATTTATATGTTTGTTTGTTTATGTTAGGGTGAAGCGTATATGTGAATGTGACAATCAGATTTTTACTTAGTCTTGCAAGCATGCCCTGGGAAAATTTTCTGGCCCTTGCTTCTAGATATGATGTTATTAGATGGATGACCATGTTGACACACTTTGCAAATTAGATAACTGAAATGTAGTTTGATGAATGTTTGCTTTTGGCATGCAGCACACATGGGACAGTGGTATATGAGTAGTTTGTTTACTGTATTGGTTTGTCAGCAGTAAGAACATGGTGTGATCTATCCTACTGATGTTGTAGCCGGTAAACAGGTAGACTACATATAAGCTGATTCTAGGGTAATAATTTAGTCTGGAATGCATCTCCCTGGATAAAATTAAGGTGGACTGCATTTCTTTCTCCTGAATATTCATCTTTTTTTTTTCTTTTGACAGTTTCTCTCCATGTTAAAAGAGGGAACAATTAGGCCTTATTATTAAAGACTTTGGTTCTGGAGTTGTGCTGTGGACATGTGTGGCGTGACACACATCATCTTAACTCACCATGTGAATCAAGCCAATGCACTGTGATTCAAAGGTTCATAGGCTGCTATTAGGTGCAAGACCACTTAAGTCTTTTGAAGTCCTGTACTGTATTTCCACTGCAACACCAAATTATTTACTTATTCTGTCCTAAAAGGTTAGACCTGGCCTAAATTTGTGCTTTCCCTTCCATACTTCTAAGTGTGGTTTCTCTTCCATACTTCTAAGTTAGATTTGAAAATAGTCAGAGGTGTGCTTTGCTATACAGCAGGCAGGAGTTTGTCTCAGAAATGGGGAATTTTTTGAGAGAGGTATTGGTAATACCATCAATTCCTATTTGTATTGCAGCATATGTTTAAGTCCCTTGATCATTTATTTGTGTTACTACCAGATTTGCAGAAATGTAGTTGATTAAGCAGGACTGATTCATTTACAGCTTTGTAGGCCTAGCATAACTTACGTCCATGTGTCTTTAGGAAACAGAGAAGACTTATGAGGTCCAGAAGATGCTGAAGAAAAAAGGTAGTGTGAGTCAGAAACTCTGGGTCAGATGCAATGAAAGAGCCTCTCTGAGAGGGTATGCATTTTTTTAAGGGAGTATCACACTGAGTATGTAACAAAAAACAGCTGCTGGAGAATAAAACTCCTGTATTTCAGTTTTTTTCTTAGTGGTAGCAGCTTGGAAACTGTAGCTGCTTCTTTCTAAGCCAACAACTTTCTCTTAAGGGTTTCAGGTGTGGAAAGGGAAGCCCTGGAATAACACAAAAAGTAGCCTTTAATATCATCAACTTTAACCTGTTTTTTCTTTTCTTTTTTTTAGTAGAGGGCTTGAAGAATGCACACATGTTGTGATCCTTTATGTAATAAGCCTCTTCTAAACATTTACATTTTTTTAAAAAATTGCCAACTCCTGCTTCTTTTATATGGTATATAACAATTAAATGGCAATAAAAACACAACAGCAAACAGGAAAAGCAGACTCTAGCAATTGCAACAACTGAAAAAAATTATACTTTTCTAATGGCAAGGGTAGTGATAGAGGCGGGCAATCAGGGACATATGCCCCACATGTGAAACTGTGTGCACCCTTGAGTACCCCAGTCCCAAATAAAATATAGAAACTTCACAAAAAAAAAAATAACATCCAAAAGGTTTGTTCATTTCACTCAGCATCTCATCTTGTCAGTTCGGAAATGTTTGTTTACAGCAGCATCACAGTGACATGCAAGCATGTGTATAAGCAGCAGGGGTCTTCTGAAACACATACATTGGGAGACAGACTACTGTGGGTTTGACTTGGGAATGTGAATGAGAAGTACAGACGTTTTAGCAGGAGAACTATACGTGACTTTGAGGCAGACTACTTTTGAAGGAAACTGTGTGAGTTTGTGTGTGTGTGTGTGTGTGTGTGTGTGTGTGTGTGTGTGTGTGTGTGTGTGTGTGTGTGTGTGTGTGTAAAATGCCTCAGTATTAGTTATTTTTTAGTTAGAACAGCACCAGTTAAAACACTTCGTCAGACTCTCACAGTAGGAAAAGAATCATGCAGTGCCCTTAACTGCAGGTGGCAGCTCTTGCTTGGAACCTTAATTCTCCAAACCAACTGTTCATGTAGCACCTGTTGTTACTCTGTTAAACATTTTATTGAATTAGAGTTGCCTGGCACTTAAGGGTCTTAGCCTGTTCATGAATTGGTTTCTGCTTCCTGTAGTCAGCAGTACAGGGTTTGAATCCCCCCCACCTATATTTGCCTACAGTGTGACTGTGAGCAAGTCACGCAGATAGTACTGCAGGGTCACCCTAAGTCACTTAGAAAGTGCAACGGGGTCCCCTCTGAAAGGGGGTACTTTCCCCAGTGGATTTACTTGGATAACATAGATGAAAACAGTATTTAAAGAATGTCCTTTATGCGGCCTTTGCCATCCCTTTCACAATTATTTCACAACTAACAGCTTTACTCCATCACATATCGCCTACTTATGGGCGATCTCTGCCTAACATACAAAGCTATGTCAAACCCAGAGCTGTTGGACATGCTCCACTTAAAGAAATCCAAATCCCTCTGAGCTACACACTCTAGGGACCTAAACCTTGTCACCACAATAAACAGAACATGCTGGAGGGATAGATTCCTGTTCCAGAGACTTCCCATACTCTGGAACAAACTACCTATCTATGACAAACAGAGCTACTCATTAGCACTCTTCAAGAAAAATCTTGATGATTGGATGGGAAATGGGAAATTCCCCCCAGGGATCACTTCTGTGGCTCTGCTAGACAGGGGCACAGGAAAATAATTTTCTTGGGTGGCGAAAGCCAGGGTACATTTTTTGGCTAGGCTTATATAGGCCCTAGGGCCAATAGCCTAGTACCTACCTATGAACCTATGAACTCTAATTCAATAAAAAGGTTAACAGACTAACAACAGGTGTTGCATAAACTGTTGGTTTGGAGAATTAAGGCTCCAAGCAAGAGCTGCCACTGTAGTTAAGGGCACTGCATGATTCTTATCCTACTGTGAGAGTCAGAGGAAGTCTTTTAACTGGTGCTGTTCTAACTAAAAAATAACTAATACTTAGGCATTTTACACACACACACACACACACACACACACACACACACACACACACACACACACACACACACACACACACACACTTTTTATACCTTTTAAAATTACTACTTGTAAATATCAAAATAACCACTGTGCAGATTTAAATACTATGTACTGCACCCCATTTACCTCTAAAGATTAAAAAATAAATTTAAATAAAGTACAATATTCCCATTTTAAATAACTAGTGCTACAAAATACTATTGACTGTTGTACTTACCTCTATCACAATCTTTGCTGGGCTAGCTGGCTTCCTGCCTGCTGGAGTGGCTGGTTGGCTGGCTAACAGGCTCCCTGCCTGCTGGACTGGCTGGCTGGATAGCAGGCTCCCTGCCTGCTCGACTGGCTGGCTGGCTGGCTAGCTAGCAGGTTCCCTGTCTGCTGGACTGGCTGGCTAGCTAGCAGGGTCCCTGCCTGCTTCAGTGGCCAGCTGGCTGGCTAGCAGGTTCCCTGCCTGCTTCAGTGGCTGGCTGGCTCGCTAGTAGGCTCCCTTCCTGCTTCAGTGGATGGCTAGCTTTTTGGATGGCTGGCTGGCAAACAGAAAAATCTCAGTCCTTCCTCCTAATATTAGCAGCTGCAGAAGGGCTAATACAAACCCACTCTACAGCTACAACCTTTGTAGGGCTCTGCCTTGTTGAATCCCTGCTCCCTACAAGACTTGTAGCCAATTGCTTTATGATTTACACCACCTGGACATAAAAGGGAATACCTCTACCTGCAGGTCCGGGTTGGTGACATAACAGAATTGCCGTGAAAAGACTGGAAGTATCTTGGCCTTTAAAAGATATAACAGGAGAAAAACTGCATTAATGTGAATACATCTTTTCCAACAACTCACTGACAATGAAAATAATTAGTGTTTTTTATGCTCTACATTTAATCATTTATAAATAACCTTAACAGACAGGAAGAGAAAATTACAAGTAAACTACATAGTCAAAATTTTAGTAGACATTGTAAGCTGAAATATCATTGACAGATAGGTGTATCCCTCATAAGACCTGAAAGTATATTTAATCCTAAAATATTGGAAAGCAATGTTTTAATTATGGAAATATTTAAAAGCATTGTTATGATGCATTCCAATGAATCTAAATGATATTCTCATAGCAGTTTACCAGTAAACGTGAATTTAAAAGTGATGAAAATGACTAGTAAACAAGAAAAAATGCCCCTAATCACTTTAAGGAAAGATAGTACTAATCCCAGTCCTCAGATGTCACTGTAGCACAAAGGAAAGCTGCTTTAGAAAATGCAGTATCTGCACTGAAAATATTACTTTCAATACCTGCATGCATAAAGGAAAATATGGTTTCTTTAAGAGTCTAGAAAAAAATAATTTTATTTCGTCTGAAGAATGACATGCATGGAGTACAAATGAAATACTAAACTACTTAGAGGCATGAAGCTGCAAAACCTTGAGACTTTAAAGTACATTTAGCAAAACATAGCATTTCCAATAAAAAATACATAACTTTCTTACATCTGACAGACAGCAGAAGGCGAAGAAATTAATATTAATGAAGATAGCTAAGGGACAGAGCAATCCATGTGAAACAGCTAGAACAAAAGCAAAAAGTTGGTCACAACAGGAGCCTTCTTAAGAACAGCGCAGTTGCTAACATTTGGGAAAACATATTTTTAAGATTATCCAATGAATTAAGCAGTGTGCCTTCGTGGATTTAGACAGACTTGTTAAAATAGCCTTTCAATGCAATGAGCAGTGAACAAACAAAAAGGATGATATGGACTATCCAAATAACAAAGCAACAAGAAGAGAATGTTTTAAAAAATCTCAAAACAGAAACTCAAATATAAAAGAGCTGTGAATGAATGAGAGACAGGAGTAGTTAAATGAAATGCAAATACAATGCAAATAAACACAAAAGAAGAAAATGCAAACAAAACAAAATAGCATCTGCTAAATATAAAAGAAAACAAAAGAGATCAAAAGAAAATGAAAATGCAAACAAAAGATCATTAGAACCTAACAGGACTCAGACTGTAAAAAATGTAGTTCTGAAAACATCAACAACGATCTGCAATTTAAAATGTGTAGAAGCAAGGAAAGCTGCACAGATAAAGAATGGAAAGGGATATAGAAAGGAAACACAGTACAAAGGATATAGAATGAAAGAATTCAGAACAAAATGCTTTAACCCAAAACTGTCATATTGTTTTGCAAAGACACATAGATAATGACTTCCCATTGCTTGTGTCAGTAGCTTGCTAAAAAGAAAAAATGAATGGCATTAACACTCATAGCTCTCAGCCTTCCATCCCCCAAATGAGGAACACCAGCCCTTATAATGAAGAACAAATAGGCAAAATGTGGAACACATACTAATGGCTTAGGATGGTTAAAATATGTTGGCTTTACTTATAAAAAAAGATCTATTAATAAATTAATATGATTAATTTCTGTTTGCCACAGATATCATTTTAAAAAATTCCTAACACAGAATATGTATCAGACCCTTTCGGTGTGGAACTTCAAGGAACATGAACTATTAAGACCACAAATGACGTGCATTCCTTGTAATGAGGTACGCTTTGAGAGATATGATAACACCGAATGTTTTTCCCAGAAGAAATCATTGCCAGTGAGATTTCTAATTGTGCTTTGGAAATAATTCACTTGTTTAGGGAGATTTCTCCCTTCTTCAAGTTGGTGCGACCATGGGGTTGGTCTATATAATTTTGGTGGTGGTAGTGGGGGGTGTCTTGCTCTGCAATGAATATGAAAAAAAAGGAGTTTTTTGCCCTTTGGGATTCCGGGCATTTTTCTCAGTTTTTTTTGGAATGCTGACTTTCAGGTGTTTCATAGTAGAACCATAAATATTAAACAACAACAAAATGTAGACTCTATAATCTTACAATGTATATTAAAACATATGTTATTAAACTACATGTTTCTGCTATGGACTCATTCAATTGAATTTGCATAAACCCCTATACACTCAAACATTAATTACAGACACTATGTGGCAAGGTTATCTTTTAGAAGCCTAACTAAACATAAATTAAAAAATTATCTTCTACAAGTGTCCCAGTACCAGGTGTTCAAAACCACGGTCTTGCAGCCAGGGACTCACGTATCTTGCAAATCATGTGGCAGGCCACTCACACTTAAAATCAACTATATATTTGGGTGAGATATGGAAGTCATGGATAGAGAAATATGGAGAGAGAAAGTGGAACTGCCACACCCTGCCTGAACACAGTAGCCAAGGTTATTGTGGCAACTGTGGGGAAGGAGTGAGAGGAGGTGGAAGTATAGGTTAGCATTTTAGGCAGTGACCAGGAGGAATATTTAGGTTTAGGAGGGGGAAGATTTAGGTTTAGGGACTGAAAAGGGAGGTTTAGGTATAGATAGTGAAAGGAGAGTTTAAAGTAAGGTAGCAGAAGTGGAGTTTTTGAGTTAGGGACCAAATGTGAATTTGCTTAGGCTTAAGGACTGGGTGATAGTTTTAGTATTAGAGTTAAGGTTCTGGTAAGACTATGTCGCTTGTTAGGGTCGAGTCGTGAGGAGGCTAAGTAATTCACTAGGATCAGGCTAGAAGGAGTTAGGGCAATTGCCCATTAGAGCAACTGGCAGTGAGAAATTGTGTCATGATCCATTAGCAGCTGAGCACTTATAGTAAATTCTAATACCCTTATTGTGGACAATAAAATGAAATGTGACTAAAATGCACAAAACGTAAAATGTATAATGCAGAAAAAAATTGATTGACACACTGAAACTGGATTGAAAGTAAAGCCAAGTTAAAACTAGAGGCGAATGACAACATAACTTCAGGTTAGGCATAAATGTTTTGTTTTGTGGTAGTAATAGTAATAAATAAGCAATATATTGTAAGACAGACAGTATGTGGCAAGGTTATTCTGCAGAGGCCTAATGATTAAGGTCTTCATCTCCCATGCACAAGGTACAAGGTTTGACTCTGACCCGTGTTCAATGGATGTTTGGAGTTTGCATGTTCTCCTTGTGTCTCTGTGGGATTTCTCCCACCTCTGAACCATCTTAAACTCATAAATGAATGGAGCTCTGGACAGCAGCACAGACTCTACATAGTTCCCTATAGGGGCAAGAGTTGTACAGACCAACCACTTTGGGCAGCTACTGTGGTGCACAGTACCCTCAAGATTGGAGTACATGGATCACAGACTGTGTGCTGTGACAGGGATAGCCACTCGACGGTGTAAAATATGGCTCTAGGTGATTCAGTCATGTTGACTAATGTCGCCAAATGGGCTGATGATAAGTGGGTTGAGGACTCAGGGACCCATGCTAATGGTGAGACTCACTTGTGAGAGGGGTGTCTGTGCCAACAGTATGTGCCCCTGTTTGCCAGTGTGTGCCCACCATCCATAAAGCCCAGCAACCCTGGGTCCATAATCTGCTGGCCGGCTCTTGTCTAGTCACCCAGCCTGGATTACCTGGGATAGGTCTGTTCATTGAAAGCTGAATGTAATTCCAATCACCCTGCCAAACATGAACTTGAGAATTACTACACTTAATGTTGGCTCACTGAGAGGATGCAGCTTGACATGATGATACAGAGGAGGGTGGATATCCTATGTATCTAAGAGACAAGCAGTGCAGCAAAGCCACTTGGCCTGGTATCCAGACTCTATTACTCAGGAGGAGGACAGGCCAGGAATGGTGTGGAGCTTGCGGTGAGAGAGAGGCTTCAGCAGGCAGTAAGGGATATCATCAGAATTAGTGACAGACTCATGGGAATCATACTCCATGCCCCACAGCAGGGTTATGATAGAGAGGAAAAGAGTGCATTCAGACAGCAGTTGCAGGATCAACATGAATTGGTGTTGATTTTGAGTAACTTGATACATATATTGGAACAGGATATGAGGACTGCCTGTGTCCACATGGGTGGACAACAGTAATAAAGAAGGAGAGGTCATTCTAGACTTCTGTAGACTTCCTCCCAGTAAGGAAAGGGCACTGGGGTAGAATCAGTTATTGAAAAGTCATCCCCAGTGAAACAGTTGAACCACAGCATGAACAACCGGTTGCTACAATCAGCTGAGAAGGATCTAAGGTCAACACAGACCAGGATGAAGATTTGGAAGTTGATTGTAGAGAAAGTACAATGGTTCAAAGAATTACTCAGGGCTTGAGCACCACAAGAAGAAGAGGAAATAGGTGGAGTTGAAGAAAAATGTCAGCACCTCAAAATAGCATGTGTGTGGACTACAGAGCAGATATGTGGCTGAACCAGGTATGGAAATAAGGTATATAAGGAAAGCTAGTGGTGGAATGCAGAAGTCCAGGAAGTCATCAAAAGAAAGAAGAAGTGCAGGAAAAAGTGGGAGATAGAAAAGACTGACTGGGCTAGGAAGGAATACTGGTTGGCTAATATAGAAGCTAAGAAAGTAGTTGCACTAACAAAGAACAGGGCATCAGTGACACTCTACTAGTGTTTGGAAAATGACTCAGTAGGTGGCACAAAGAAACTAGGTTGCAAGGTAAATACAGAAAGATAAAGAAGATAGTCAGACACCCTTCATAAGGTATGCCAGCAACAACCTGCTCACCAGTCCACAGGACATCAAAGGCAGATGGAAGGAGTATCTCCAGCAGCTTTTGAGTGACGAAAACTCCACAGAAGCTGTACTATACCAAACACAGGCTACAGTGAGAGAAGAAGAGCAGCCCATCCTAGAAGAAGTAAGAGCAGCACTAAGGAAAATGAAGTCAGGGAAAGCAGCAGGCTCAGGTGAGGTCAGAGCAGATATGATAAAGATGCTGGATGAGACAGGGGAGAAATGGCTCCTGAGGGTACTCATAGCAGTGTGGAGAGAAGGACATATTCCAGATGACTGGAGAATAATCATGCTAGTGCCTGCGTACAAGAACAAAGGGGGCATCCACAATTTTGGGCAGTACAGAGGCATCAAATTTATGTTACGTTGCATGAAAATTCTGGAGAGGGTGATTGATAAATGGATACGCAGAGTAGTAGAATGTAAGATGGGAGATGAGCAGCTTGGATTCAGATCAAGATGCAACACAACTGACCTGATGCTTGCAGTATAGATAGATAGTTCTGAAGAAGCTAGAGATGTGGAAAGAGTCCAATTGGGCATTCATAAACTTGGAGAAAGCATATGACAAGGTCCCAAGAAAGCAAATTTGTTCAGGACTAAGGTGGTTCAAAGTCCCAGAAATATTGGTAGAATTAGTGCTTGCTATGTACAAGGACCCAATGAACAGTGTTTGGTCTCACACAGGGGTTCCCAGTGGAAGTGGGTGTGCACCAGGGTTCAGTTCTGAGCCCGCTGCTATTCATACTGGTGATGGACTACATTAGCAAACAGGTTGAAGGGGACAGATCAACAAAGTTGCTGTATAGAGACAATGTGACATTACAGGCAGACCTTGAGCAAGAACTTCAGCAAAGGATAGGGGAATGGAATGCAAATCTGAAGGCACATGGGATGAAACTGAGCACAGATAAGACAGTGGTAATGGCAGCAAATTGGGGAAATCAGAAGAAGTAGAGAATTGAAACAGAAGGGAAAAAAGGAATAGCTTCAAGTATTTGGGAGGGGAGGTTAAGGAGAAGTATAATCTGAATGAAGAGGTCAGAACTAGAATCAGAGGGGCTGCAGCCAACTGGTATGTAGTCTTAGGTGTAGTGAATAAAAGAAGAATGCCAAAGAAGCTGAAAAGTAAGCTGTACAAGACAGTGGTGCAACCAGTACTACTGTATGGTACAGAAACAGGCCAGTAAAGGCAGAACAGATGAGGAAGCTAGAAGTGATGGAATTGCACTGCTAGAGAAGGGTAGTAGGATGCACATTGTGGGACAGATAAAGAAATGAGGACATAAGATCAGAAGCCAAAGTAGCTCCAATTGCAGAAAAGATCAAAGAGAACAGATTAAGGTGGTTTTGGGCACATATGCAGAAAAGCAGAAAACAATCTGGTGAAGATGATTTGGGACAGACAGAAAGAAGGTAAGAGGAAATTAAAGCATCCAGCAAAGATGTGGATGCAGGAGAGGCCTTGGGTCAACTAGTGCCCTAGGCAAAAGGGCTCCATGGTGCCACCAACACACCACCCGGTGCCCCACACCCTGGTCTAGCTACACCAAATAAATACTGGAAAAGTGCCCCTGTTAGAGAGGCGTCCTAGGCGACTGCCTAGTTGGCCTATGCCTAAGGTCGGCTATGTGTGGATGGATTGTGTGAGAGAAGATCTGCAACAGTCTGGCATTACTGTCGAAGATGGCAGGTGTGTGGCATTGAATCAAGAAAGATGGCAACAGTTAATACAAAATCTTGACCCCTTGTAGAAAAAAGGGAAAAAAGGGAGTTGATGATGATGATGATGGTTGTAAGACACAGATCAGAGTAAAAAATGAAAATGTTAATCCATTAAAAACAGTTTACCGGATTCAGCAAAATCCAAGCCTGTGGTATATCTGAAATATGATATACTTGAAGATAATTTGAAAATGTTTAATCTCAACAAATGTTACCCTTTTCTGTTTAAGGTAACTTGTTATTATGCATTTATTACAATAATTGAGAAAATACATGCATCATTAATGAGAGTAAAACAACAAATTTAGAAAAATCATGTAACTGTATCAGCAACAATCAGTGACTGATAAGCATGCAAATTGACAGTGAAGGATGGAAAGTTCAAGTGTAATTTCATTCACCAGCACTGATGACATTTTAAAACAATTCAGCAAATGTGGATCACAGGCATCATCCACAGTATTTTTGTAAATGTGGTTCATACTCTTACCTTGGTAGAATGCACAAAAGGCAAAATAGTAATTACATGGAGAAAACTTGCCCTAATTTAAGAGCTTGTCATCTGTAAGATTGATGTGGGCATAATTACAATATCTACATATATTTTGTACTACCTTATGCCTACTATGAACTATTATTCAATGTATATAACAACTGACCAAACTGTGCCCTTCCTTCGTATCTAAATTAAACTGGTATAACCCATTAAAACTATTCCCAGGATTTAATAAATTCATGTAGGCATAGTGTAGAGCCTATATGGAATGTATCCATGTACACAGCCATAATTCCCCCTCGGAAGCATGCCATGCATATTAATGATGGGGCGCTGCCAAGGGAGAGCCAAGGAATATGGATATTGAATCAGTGTAGGTAGAGGTGTAGCAGCTACCCGTGGCTATAGATGAGTGTGAGGCTCCCTGTAATGCTCTCCACCTCTGTTGCAATGTTGTGAAGTGTGTCAACTGTGCAATATGTCATTTTTATGATGTGTTATGATTTTTGTAATTGCTTTTATTTTTTATTGCATGTTTGTGTGGGGTGGTGCAGAGTGCAGTAATGCCAAGCTGTACTCACATATAGACAGCTGACACCTGGCAGACATCTAAAAATAGAAACTGGATGTAATTAAGTATCATAATAAAGTTTTTATTATTTTTTACACAGTAGGGAGTACAGCAGAGCCAAGTAGAGCTCATATATACATTGCCAACACCTGAAAGACATATAAAAATAGAAACTAGATGTAATTAATAATTTATTTATATTTGTGTTTAAGTGTGTTTGCAAGGCACATTGCAGTGTTCAGCAATGCTAACAGGTAGCCTAGTAGTATATGTGAAGGTATATATATTAGCTTTTATAACATCCAACTAGCTACATGGCAAGAGTTATGGTCTTATGTGTAGTAGGTCATAGGTTTGAGTTCATAACAGGCAGAATATGCTTGTAAATGAATGTGCTATTTTTCTTTAATTTTATTGAACTATTGTGAATTTTGGCACTGCTGCGCTTTGCTAAGCACTGCTCATTCATGCTAAGCAATGCATAAACATGCTAATGGCTGCCAATGTTTGCACAGTGCTGACTTTCACTAAAACCCCAGTTCTGTGAGCTTTTTAGCTGCTTGGCTTTGCTTAGCTGGATTGTGCATTGCTAAGCTACACAGCACTTTGATGAATGTTGCCCAATGATGTGTAAGGGTGGGAAAACAGCCTATATTAAGCCCAATAGGCAGGAATTCTGCAACAGTCATTGGAGTTAAATCAACTGTTGGTATGGCTGGCAGTGTTGGTGTAGGTGTGCGCTTTCAGGTGCAGAGGTGGTGCATTCAGGACTCCAGGATCATGGTTGGGTTCCTTGTTAAAAACCATGAACCCCGGCTGATGCAGGGCAGATTCCAGGGCTTAGACTGTAAGGTGGAGGCCTGGGATCATTTGGCCAGGGAACTCACCAGTTTTACTGATATCCCTCACACAGGTAAGTAGTGTCATCACCACCATGATGACCTGAAAGGAAGAAAGAGGGGAATCTTGGACACCTGGGTCCAAGAGGTGAGAGCAGAGAATGACCCACAAATATATAAGTAATTTTACCTCTGTTTCACCAATATGCAAGCTGAATGTCTTCAAAACTGATAAGCATAATGGTGTGCTTCTCTCCCTAAAGCTGGAACTGAGAGAGCTCACTCACAGTGTCGAGTTCCATGCCAGGCGCATGGCCAGGTTGTGTCATGAGCATTTAAGTATCGATTTAGTATGCTAACTGTAGTGAAATAAGCAAGAAAGAGTAAAGCATTTACTGCAATAAAGTATAAACAAGAAAAACTGTAGTGCAATAAATGGAGAAGTAGGACTGTAGTGCAATAAATGGACAACTAGAGCTGCAGAGCTGTGGTGCAATAAATGAATAATAAGAACTGTACTTCAATAAAGCAATAACAGCACCAATAACAGTAATCAAAATGTTGTTCAGCAGGATTGTGTTGTCAAAACCAGTGCGGTAGAACTGTATGCATTGATTGTCTATGGTAAGGTTGCTTCAGTCAAGTGTAACAGTATAATAGCTGTAGCCACAAATCCAATGGCCTGCAAACTGTATTACTTAACTCATATTACTGTCCAAGGCTGTCTCCAGGCCAGTACTGGTCACATAATGCTCTCTCTTCCTCAGACAGCAGGTAATAAATGTATATGGGTGAGGTAACCCAGTCTATGGACAGATATTGTGTGTGGACTTCACAGATATTTCAAACCAATAACAATAAAATGTGGTCACTAGAAGTGTTGATTCTAAAGTACAGCTATTTTAATGTACATAGTATTGTTGTATTCTATGTATGTGTGTTGTACTGTCACTGCAGTCTAGTATAGCACTGTAATAGTACTAGAATGACAGAGAAATGTCCTGTAACTTGTATTGCTCAATTCATAGTATAGTTCCAGGTGATCTCCAGGCAAGTATCAGTCACTCAACAGTTAATAGTGACTCAGTAGCTCAGTCTGTTAAATGTTTTGCATTCAGAATATTTTGCCACAAACAGTCCTGGGTTTGAATCCAGTGGTATGTAGCACTAAAGTTTCAGTATCAGTCACATAATGTTCACATATTCTCGCTCACCAGGAACACAACAAATATATGGGAGAGGTGGCCCATATGGTAGCAGATAGTGTGTTTAGATTTCACAGAATGTTAACATCAATACCAGGAATATGTTCATCAGCATTGTTGATTCATAAATAAAGCTTTGTAATCCCAGTATGACTGTAGCCCTTGCATGCTTGTACTATGCTCATGCAGTCAATTAATACATTATTTGCATATATCCCCTGCAGTCACAACCATTGGGTTCTACTCCCATGCTTGCCTGCTAAGGCATGACAGCTGTCTAGTTTACTTACTGTACACAAACATGCCTGTCAAGTGTCACAATTTCTCATAATGTACTTAAAACTGCCTAATCTGTCTGTCATTTGAATATATTACCAAGTCCGTTTACAGAACACCTGGGTAGTTATATAAGTCCACATTATGTGAAACTGTTCTATGTAGTGGTGTACCAATATTTGCTATTGCTTGGCCCATACTGACCCATACTAATAGCTTGAGAGGTATGTACATGCTACATCAGCTATAGGAGAAAAATAGTCACCGTATTCAAAACTGACACTATATATCTGTAGAGTATATTTTTCAGTGTTTTTAGGGATATAATCTGAAATGTCAGAAATGGAATGTTTTTCTCTCTCTCACCACCCCTTATCTTCATTTATTTATTACTGTTATTTATTATCATGATTTCATATTAACATATTTTGTTAAACTATATTTTGGAAAATGTGTTCATTATTGTTATGATGTAATTATAACATATTTTGTTAAAATAACTATACTTTGGAAAATGTGGTTGATTATTGTTATGTTTTATTATGATGCAATATTAACATATTTGTTAAACTAACTGTTTGTTGGCCCTATGGTTTACTTTGTACTGGCATGCTGTTACCATACTGACTGTTATGTTACATAATGTTCTGTTGCACATAATATACATTAATAGGTATTTGGATGAATAAATATGATATTCGATTCTATTAATACTAGCAATGGTTTGGTTACTACTAACCGTAACTTATTGCTATACCTCATTTACCACAGCATGTCAAGGTAGGCTGGTTCCAGCTGATCTTTCTACCTTGCCTCAATGGGCTGTGGCACCAGGTCCCAGCACATCTGGGATCCAGACTGGTGGTGCTCCCTCTGCTGCCCCTGCACTACCTGCGGCATCGCATAGTACCATCCCAGGGGATGGAGCCTGGACCCCTCTGGAAGCAGTGGCAGAGGGGTTGTTGGCACCTGTGTGGAGTTGCCAGTCTTGGTGCACAGGATAGTCCACCATGGGTATGACCATCACCTGCACCAGATTGAGGGCATGCTGGCCACCCTGGTGGGGGAAGCCTTGCCTTGGTGCCCAGCCTCCAGAACAGCCACCTTTGAGGCAGTTATGGAACAATGTCAACTGCCCCATGGGCAGGGATGTAAGTCACACTGCTACAGTCTGGAGGTACATGGGACTCGGATTCCACAACACCCTTCTTATCCAAGGTATTCACCACCCTCATGTGTCACACACCACCCAGGTCTGCTGTCTTGTCTGTCTTGTCTGTTTGCAAATGCATCCTCATCTACCCAAATTACCTCCCCCACACACATACCTATGTCCCTTCCCAAACATTCCACTCTCACCTTAAAAAGAAAATGGCACCAGTCCCAAAAAAAGATATTGTCCCATGCGTAGCTCTCCATTTCACATGTGTCCACTGGACACACATACAATTCAGTCCAATTAGACTTACAATGCAGTTATGTTGTCCTCACCACTCTCTCTGGGGTTTGAGAATCCAAAGTCATCTACAGTTGTAGATGAACAGTAACAAAGTGCACAGTTTTTGCTGTACAAGAAATGAATAGCTATGGTTCATTCCTACACCCTTCCATGTGCATCCCTCCCTGCCTTTCTATATGTTTTCCCCTCTGCTTGCCCCCAATTTACCATTTTCCTATCTCTCCTTTTTTCTTTTCTTTATATTTTTTAGCGCGGTGCTGCAAGATGTGCTGCGTCACTCAGCTTCACTATGCTCAGCTAAATAGAGCTATAATTAAATTTATTTCTAACATTGTAAGACACATGTACAAAATAAACACCTCTGCCATGTTTGAAACCCAAGCTCATCACACCTGAAGCACACTGCATTAACCTACCGTGGCACGCAACTCTTAATTAAAACAGGTGGTTTAAACAAAACATAGTAATTGCAAATTACAGTCATTAGGCATGTTTCAGCAGAGCTGTGCACTGTGCTGCACTGTGCAAACTAGAATAAAAGGTAATGGAAGAAATGGGAGTGTACATTAGACTCTGGTGCAATATTACACCACTAGACAGCCAAAAACATGATAATGGATGCAACTGATTCCTGTGATAGCAAGTAAATGTGCTCTTTTATCAGCAATATGTAGAAAGACACCTGCTAAGGCATTCATGGCAAAATACATATTCAAGTGGGACTCTGGTGCAGAAATACATCCATATAAAGCCATGCACATACTGATGGATGAAGAAAATATATAGAATAGCCTGTCTGTGTGCACATATATCTTGGAAATACACACACTGTAGAACTGACTAAGTAGCTCAGTCTGTTAAATGACTTGCATACAGTAAATTTTGCCACTCACAGTTCTGGGTTCAAATCCAGTGCTGTGTTGCATTTCAATTATTTTACTGTGAAGACAACAATTAATAAATGACTCATGCACTCATTATCCACACAAAGCATTGCAAATTAAATAACTGATTTTCATTGCTGGAAGTCACAGGCCTGCAGGGAGGGACACACATCACATATCTATATTGCATTACTATATGTTGCCTAGTACTCTGTTATTGATACAGTTACCTAACATACGTACCTTAAACACATGCCATAAGTGGAGTGTAAAGGGTAATCTCACCATGGCTCTGCCTCTACAACAAGGCTGACACAGCTGGCACAGATACACCTACAACTTGCTGTCCTGCAAATTTTCACACTCACTGCCTATGTCTATTACCTGCAGCAGTAGCTGCAGCTTGTGGTACACACAGCTCTACGTAAAGGTTTCTGCTACAGATCTACCCTCTGATGATGTAGTCTCATCACCCCAGTAATGTCCATCTCAACAGCTAAGAAAGGGGCCCTATTCTACATGAAGGCCTTATATATTGCACAGTGGTTGCATGTCATTGGCTAATGATAATGCAACTCATGTTTTGGCTGCAATTAGCATATCAGAGTCACAGATTGGTTTAGATGCAATTACCTGATAACGGGAAGCATGTTAAAATGCAAGCAGTTGGCTATGGGAAAACATTGTGTATGAGACTTTCCTCACACATTGCACACATTTGCAAAACAGTACTAGTAGCACATTTAAACAGAGAAGTACTGCACTCCACCAGTTATGTAACTGTTTTGTATATAACAGGATGCAGATGGGAGGATAGAAGTATGGATAGAGGTATGGAGAATAGGGAGTACAGCAAGCTTGTCTTAGACATGTGGTAATGACATGTCATTGATACCCTGCTGTCTTACACATGCAGGAGACATACAATATATTAGGGTTGCATTGTCTTTTGTCATTGTGGCACACTGGAGTTGTTGGCCTGTCCCAATATAGTGGTCATAATAGCACACTGCTATTTTTCTGGCACTGGTCTTATGGCATATTATTGGGGGGCTGGCCTTAGGGACACACCACAGTGGACTGGAGTGTTGGGTGTATGATCATACAACAGAATCTCTCACAGCACACAGGGAACTACCTCAGTAATGATGTTATCTCAGTTGTACCTACACACTGTGGGGTAATGATGTGTGAGAAAGCCATGGATAGTGCTGGCCATTTTGTTCTTGCTGTATTTGTACATAGTGGAAATCCATATATTTGATCCTGTAATATGTTTCCCTTTTGGTGTGTTTCAGGACTAATGTATCACAGACAGCATGCCCCCTCCTCAGATGTAAAGAATGAGCTAATACTGCAAGGATTATGGCAGGATCATCACATCCTCCGATCTGGGAGAGGCATAACAGGGAACAGCGGGTTGCATTGTGGGCAACCTTTCCTGGGATGTGAATGAAACTGGCCACCAGAACAGGAAATATGAGCAGGTTCAACACTGTGCTACAAACATGGTGAATGTTGCATGATGAAGGGCAGCTGACGTAGCCAGAGATCAAGCTGTCACCGGTGGAGAGCCTGCAGTGGAACAACCGCTCATGGCCACTGAGGAATTCCTGGTGAGCCTAGGGATACATGACTGCTCCCAGGTATCCATCACACCATACATCATGTAGGTGGGTGCTACAATGTCCACAGCAGAGGAGCATGCAGGTAAGCTTACTGTGATCACCATTGTAATACTGTAACAGTCATTCTGTCAGGCTGCACATACCTTTATGTGGGTGTCAGTTCTATGTTGTGTGGGGGGGTTAGCTCAGTCATACACTCATACTCAGAATGTTAGCAATACATCAAGTAACACAGTAGCTACTGTACATGTGAGATATATGCAGGTATTACCTTGTTGTGCTGCAACATACGGCAGTACGGAAATTACCTCACCCTCACCTTTTTACAGGTCCATCAGGAGTTGTCCAAGGGTGTGGTCCTACTTCTGGTAAGCTTGATACTGTTTTGTTATGAAACATATATATGCTATTAAGGCTAAGGGCCAAGATAATTCCCTAAGTACAGTTAATGTTGTTTGTAACCAGAGTAGAATGTTTGTATGTTCCAGTCTGGAACAGTTACCTAAGTTTCCTAGAGTGAGTAATCACAGGAATGTAGTTGAATGAGGAGCATAAACACTTTTGCAGTTATAGTTCAGAACGAATAAGCCTCCTGGTGTACATGAGGCAATTAATCTGACATGACTTGTACATACCGAAAGGTCAATGGTACATACCTTAGGCATTGAAACTTGCATTTGTATACATTTGTTAAGATAGGTGTACTGGGTTTTATGTGTTGTTTTATTAGGTATAGTGTCATATTGCACACCTAAAAGATACATTGTACTGCCCAAGTGTCATGTGATGTACCTGATGTGCTTGTTATAAAGGTCTTGAGTCAATTGTAATTTTTTTTTGTGAGGAAGTCTGTTGTGCATGAAAGTGGAGATGAGAAGATGTGAGAGTGGTAATGCAGTTGTGAATCCTCATTATTATGACTCTGTGGATTTTTAATATATAATAGTGCAGGTAGTAATGTACTGCTTTTGTCTTGGTTTCCACAGGTGACCAGAGGGTTGGGGTCCCCCCACACAGCCTGAAGTCAGTGTCTCTTCAGACACTAATGGTGATGGTGGCCACAGTGAGGCACAGGTCAGGTTGTTGGGGGCTGAATCTGTCCCAGAGGTTGACATCCCTCTTCTGCCCCCATTGTCACCACACACAGTCAGTATGTCCACACATACCCAGTCCCTACAGGCCTCACATGTGGGACAGTCAGAGGGTGGAGACATTGAACAGGCCAGTGTGGCAACTATGGCGTCAGTGAGTGTAGACACTGGCCATAGCCAGGGAGCTGGTGAGGCCCCACACAGGCAGATTGACAGGGTTGCTCATAGAAGGACTGCTGTCCACCCACCACCTGTTGCAGGTGTCACATCACGGGGTCACTTGGCACATATTTTGGACTGTCATGGAGACACAGGCATGTTCTGAACAGAACACCAGGCATATGCTTAGGGTTATGGATGCAGCACAGTCTGACATCAGTGACTGCCTCCACTGCATTGGACAGATGGGATGAGAAAGTCTGTCTTGGACTGCACATTGTCTATGCTGGAACGTGTGGTTGGAGTTGAACAGCAGACCCATAGACATAGGTGAGCAACACCATCTGCTGATAGTCCACGAGGCCATGCACAGTAACACTCCCATAGTGGCAGTACATCAGCGCTACAGAGGGGAGTGTGCTGTCCACACCATGAGATGGCAGGCTATGGCTATGTGGTCCTGGGCAGTCATGGTCCCAGCAGACAGCAGTGACTGTCAGGTACTGGCACCGCATCTGACCTTGGGCATGTTGGTGCCAGTGCAAATCTTGGCAGAGCCAGTTCAAGGCCAGAGATGAACTGTCAACTCTACCATGTACAGTCCACAGCTGTCCAACATACACATGTGCATGGCTAGCACTGATCTTGACTGTGTACATGCACACACTCACACAATACTGTCACATGCAGGTCACCTACAGACACATGTAGCACCTCTCCATGGTCCATTTAACCCGCTCCTTTTCCTGGCTCACACACATGCTGTCAACCAATTGGGCCAGCCTAGGCCTCCAGCACCCCCACACGTCACCCTGTGCAAGTCATGATACCTGTGCCACACCCTGTTCATCCTTCCCATTGATACAGGGGAATGAAGCTATTTGTCTGATTTACAGGGTGACTATATTATTTGACTTGTACTTGTGTAATGGAATGTTGTTTTGCCATGCCATTTGTACTGGTCCCCAATATACATTGTATGCTGGCATGTGTCATGAGTATGCAACATAGTTTTGTGGACCTTATGTTGTATTATGTTGTACTGGCAGTATTGTTATACAATGACAGGTATGTCACAGACCTGTGTATGTATCTGTTCCAGGAGTCTGAGGGAATAACATTTGGACACACGGTGACAGTGAAAATGTACAGCATGGCATGGCAGCACAGCAAAAATATGGCATCAGCAAGGTACAGCAGTATACATGCATGGCTCCATAAGTTCACATCTATATGACAGTCTACCAAGGACAAATGCAGCAGTCAGCATACTCATGCATTCATTATTTGTGATAAGGTCTGCTACAGGGCAAGATGTGACTTTGCTGGAGTGCATATGCTACCTATCTGTAGGGAGCATTGCAGATGGATGGCTCACTGTAAAGACATTAACCTACTATGTGATGTTAGTACTACATGCTTGTGAGAAACATTTATCTAGCAGACATAAACAGACCCTGCCTAATAGTACACAGAGCACATCAGTGCAGATCAGCACATGCTATGTGTTTGATTGGCTGGGCAGCCATCATCTCAACACACATCATCTGCTTGAGTCCCTCTTGGACTGGGGCAATATGTGTTGGTTCTGTACCCAGGGGTATACAGATGTCTCTGATTGTGAGGGCTGTATAGCCATTATGCTAGGTACATTCACATGCCTATGGCTCTATAACATAATGTATACTGCTGTAACAGCCTTGCACACACAAACATGGCCACATTCAGGCTAGCACCACTTCCACTGACTGCATACAGGACATACCAAGACACACACATACTGCAAGTTGGCTGAATGTAGATTAGAACACTTGCCTATGTACTGGTACACACTACAGATCACAGTACCTGATGCACTCAACCCAACTCATGTCTGCCAGTACTATCAGTTTACAACATATAATGCTTGTTGATATCAGCAAGCCTTGTTGTGGTCTGTCATTTGGAGGGCCACATCACCCACTACAAATAAAATTATGCAACACCTTACCTACAGTATGTCTAAGATACAAAGGTTATCATGTGTATGCCATATGGATATACACATGCACCATATCGGGCAGAGTAAGATTAGAACCTCTACCTATCAAGGTATTATACACTATGGATCACAGCATTTATCACATGCACCATGGCTTAAGTCTTGTTACTACATTGTCAGCTGGTAGTTTTAAGGTGGCTGACATCATCATGGCTTGTAGAAAAGGGCAATGTGGAAGCCAGCAGCAAGTTACAGGGCCAAAAAGTGCATAACCATTGCAGATGGATAGGCCATGAGGGCATGAAAGTTGTTTTGCAGGGGTATGCACCCACACGTGCACCAAGTAGTCTGGAGTGAGATTAGAACCTCTACCTATCTAGGTATTACAAACTATAGATCACAGTATTTATCTCATGTACCAAGGCTTAAGTATTTTTACACTGCTGTCAGCTGATAATCTTAAGGTGACTGACATCATCAGGCCTTGTAGAAGATGGCAGTGTGGAAGCCAGCAGCAAGTTACAGGGCCAAAAAAGTGCATAATCATTGCTGTTGGATAGTCTATGACAGCATGGACATTATTTTGCAGGGGTATATACATACACACACACACACACCAAATGGGCTGCAATGAGATTAGAACCCCTACCTATCTAGGCTTATACACTATGGATCACAGTACTTATCGCATGAGCCACAGGTTAAGTCTGTTGTATATGTGATTGCAGGCACAGTACTTGTGCAGTACACAAACTAGGCTTGTGTTGAACAGCATTTGTGGCCTGCAGAGTGATATTGCTTTATACTATTATCTGTGTCTATTATCTAGCAGTGAGATAACTGTTGTTATCCTAGCTATGTGTGTGCAGTTACCAGTATGGTCATATGTGGCTGTTTGCAGTTAGATAGGTAACATTGTGAATAGGGAAAATGTGCCCTGTCCATACATGGGTTGACACCACTATACATTAGACCACCCATTCACCTGCATCTGCCTATGTGGTGACATCCATCAGGCAAGGGGTGTGTAGGTAAGTGGATTATGTATTGTTGCACCCTTAGTTTGGATCCTTTGAGCAACATTATGGCTGTGTGATAATGCAGTTTACTCACCATTATTAGGGTATGTCAGACAATGCAGACATCCACAACATATTTCTGTATATAACAGGTACGTATATATATATATATATATATATATATATATATATATATATATATATATATATACAGTACTTATCGCATGAGCCACAGGTTAAGTCTGTTGTATATGTGATTGCAGGCACAGTACTTGTGCAGTACACAAACTAGGCTTGTGTTGAAAAGTATTCAATTGTATTTATTACTGCTTGGTAGTAACTTGATTAAAGTGTAGCTATCATTCTATGTCTTTTGGATTAAGCACTTGGGCTTCAGACCAGTTGTTTTACATTAGGAAGGTTTGTGGCATGCACTGTGCTGGCAGGACAGGTAGCTTTCATCCTTCTAAGTTGGGAACTGCTGATTGAGAGCCCAGTGTCTGTTATTCTTAAAGTGTATTAGTTCTGGTTTAGGCACTTTTGCTTCAGGCCAGTTATTTTACATTAAGAAGGTCCATGGTCTGCCCTGTTGTGGGAGAAGAGGCTGGACTCTGCCCTTCTGAGATGAGAATTTCTGGTTAAAGGTTTATAGTGCCTGAATATTTGAACTGTATCTTACTGAAATTGGTACACCTTGTTTGCTGTAGCATAGACTAGATCCAGGCCTGCTGAATCTAGCTTTGTTTATATGCTTGTTGTTTGTTTGCTTGTTATTTCCCTGGAATGCTAATTCCACCTAATACGCTGCTTTTCAGTGCTTCTGTGGATCTCTAGTGATATCTGCATTGCTTACTGTACTTATTTCCTTGTTTCACTTGAAAGAAAGTTACTGTTTGTCATTTTTGCATTTAAGTTACCTGTAACACATTGCACTTAAGTTACCTGGCACTTGCGCGCTAAAGCAATTATATAAATCAGCACTAAAAATTAAAAGTACTACACCCTCACTCCCCACTGGCCCTTGTTTTCAATTATTAAGGAATTCCCAATATTATTCTAGCATGTCCAAAGGTCAATTGTCAATCTCCTCTCCGGTCCAGCTGGTGAATCTGGGAATCTTGAGGCAATGTTACAACTGCCTCATGTACACAGACAACCCTCTCCTCCTCCCAACAAATTCCAGCACATGTGAGAGATGCAACCATATAGCCAAACTGGAGGCTAAGCTCTCTCAACTCAGTACTGGCATAACCAGTCAGGAGGAGAAGGAAACCACACTCACTACAATTCCAGTCTCACATAGACCTACCACGACAGCAAACCAAATGCATAATCACACAAAAACATACTCGGAGGCTCTAAATAAAGATCTGCCTAAGCAGCAGAGACCTCCAAAGCAGACACCCAAGCAACCGCTACCCCAAAACAAAACACATGCAACACATATCTCACAAAGCCAGTGTGCCGAACAGTCACAGCCCTTAAGACTAAACAACACAACTGATAAACTTGTAATAGGTGACTCTATCATCAGGCACACTGATGTCCCACTCACCAGGCTGAACAAGGAGAGGGTCACGATGAGCAGCCTGTCAGGCGCTGGGATCCGCCACATAACACAAGCACTCAGGTCATTCCAAGGGAAGTACAAATATGACTCAGTCATTGTCCATGCTGGTGTGAATGACCTGAGACGTACCTCCCTGGACTACATGAAAAGAGACATAAAGGAGCTCTCTGAGCATGTAGCCCAGGCCGGTATGACCCTGACCTTTAGTAGCATCTTACCCTCACCAAGAATGATGCCACAATATGAAGACAAGATGATCAATTTCAACAATTGGCTTAAGTACTGGTGTCATTCAAAGGGGATCCAATGCCTGTCAGCTTGGGATGATATGCTCGACAAGCCATGATGCTTCGCTAGGATGGCTTGCACCTGTCACCCCTGGGCTTACGGATATTGGCAAAGGCTCTTGCTACCCCCATAGTGCCTTTTTAGGCAAGGCTCAAAGACAAACCCACCTCCATAGGTATCACAAGGGATAAGAAACTAAGAGTAATGCTACTCAATGCCAGAAGTCTAAACCTCAAGATGCACGCACTCAAAACTCTCCTTAGCATGGAGAACATTGATATCTGTGCAGTAACAGAAACCTGGTTCAGGGCTCGAGAGCACCCCAGCACTACCAGGTTATACCTCATACCATGCTTTTCGGCCCAAAACTTGGACTGAACCACAAAAGGAGGGGGAGTATCGATATTCATCAAAGATACCCACACCTCCAGGTTGGTGGCAAAGCACGAAGCATCAGAGACTATCCATGTGCAACTAACAGTGGGTAAAACTGCCTTCCAGTTTATAGCCTGCTACAGACCACCCTCCCAAACCCAGGAACCTCACTCAGCCTTTCTGAGAACACTGGAAAATATGAAGGTCTCTCCAAACACCATTATATTGGGTGACTTTAACTACCCAAACATAGACTGGGAGCATTACTCTAGCTCCAACTCCCTAGCCCAAGGGTTCCTAGAATTTATAAACTCAAATGCTATGGAACAACTTGTTACCACTCCCACAATAGGGAAAACATACTGGACCTGATCATCACCAACATGGGGACTCTATGCTCCAGACCAGAAGTGTATCCCTCACTGGTAAGATCAGACCATAAACTAATTTCACTGGATATTCACATCCCGACCCCACCCCTGCCCAGAAAACCACAGTGAAAAACTTCTCTAAAGCAAATTTCACACTCCTCAAAACTGAGGTGGAGTCCTTCAAAGCCCCTGGGCCTGTGTAAAATATGGCCCAGACCACAGAATCCTTTATAAATGCATTCTATGAACACCTTCAGGAATGCATGGATCATGCATCCCAAGTAAAACCAAGACCCAATCCTCCAAAGGCAGACTTCCTGTCTGGTGGACCCCAGCCATAAACAAACTATACAATAGAAGGAGGAAGCTACTAAATGATAGAGCAAAATCCCAAAAGGGAAGGCATCACTGATCAGTATTAGCAAAAACTACGGGCACACATAAAATTGTCTAAGGCCAGCTTCGAGAGAAAAATTGCACAGGACACTAAGGAAAATCACAAGGCTTTCTTTAGTTATGTTAGTAACCTGGGTGGTAATTCCCAGATATGCTCAGAATTAGTCCAAAATGACAAAAAATACACCGAACCCACAGACATTGCCAACATCCTAGCTGACAGGTTCAGCGCAAACTTCTCCCTCCCCCAACAAAAGGGCAAATATCTATCCCAGCAGAGTGCTGCCCCCCTGACATCTCAGATGCTCAGGTAAGAGCCACCCTCTCCAAAGCAAAAACACAGCATCAATGGGACCAGATGGTGTCCCAGGCTGCGTCCTACATGAACTCCAAGAAGAGCTAAACCCAAACATAAAACTACTGTTCAATCTCAGCCTTACTACAGGATATGTGCCCAAAGAGTGGCGTACAGCAACAGTGGTCCCTCTCCATAAAGGTGGTGCCTCAACGGATCCTGGAAACTATCGCCCCATAAGCCTGACTAGCTTGGTCTGCAAAGCTATGGAAAGGATCATCATGGACCTCATAAATAAAGATATTGGGGACCTACAGACACTGGATCCTACCCAGTTCGGCTTTGTTAAGAGCAGATCCTGCCTTTTAAACCTGGTTGATTTCTTTGAAACAGTCACCAAGGCCATTGACGAGGGGAAGGTTGTCCACACAGCCTACCTAGACCTCGCAAAAGCCTTGATACAATACCCACTCGGGCATTATAGATAAGCTCACCAGATTAAATATAAACCCCTATGTCACCAGATGGATTGCAAACTGGCTCAAGGACAGAACCCACATGGTTAGAATTGCTGGAGCCATGTCAGACTCCAAACCAGTTACAAGTGGTGTCCCACAAGGCTCAGTCCTGGGACCTCTCTTGTTTGGTATATATTTCTCGGAGATACAGGCCAACATGGAAGGACTGTGGCTGACCAAGTTCGCAGATGACTGCAAAGGGGGCGCCATAATTGACTCTCCAGCCGACACAAGCATCCTCCAAAAGGGCCTCATAGAAACAGACAACTGGTGCCAGAGCCATGGCCTCAAGCTAAATGCCAAAAAGTGTATAGTCATCGCCTTTGGCAAAAACAAAGTGCCCATAAATTACCACATAGGTGGTAATCCATTAAGTACAGAAGAAGTAATTAGGGACCTGGTGACCCAAGTTGATAGCAATCTCTCATTTGACAACCACGTGGCCAAAGTAGTTAGAAAAACATTTTATATAGCCCACCTAATCATGAAGGGATTCACATCTAGATCAGGGGAGGTCATCATGCCTCTTTACTCATCCCACATCAGGCCCATAATTGAGTACCTTACCAGACACCTGCAGCAACTGGAAAGACCCCAAAAGTACCTCACCAAGAGGATCAAAGGGCTCAAACAGATGCCATATGCTGCCTGGTTAAGGAAACTCCAGCTATACTCAGTGGCATACCGCCTGTTCAGAGGCGATCTGTGCCTGATGTATAAAGCCATGTCCAACCCGGAATTAATGGACATGCTGCACCTCAGAAAATCCAAATCCCATCGAGCTACGCGCTCGAGAGACTTGAACCTCAGCACTGAAATAAATAGGACATGCTGGAGGGACAGATTCATAACCTAAAGGCTCTCTTCACTCTGGAATAAAATCCCAGTCCAGGTTAGGCAGAGTCCCTCATTGACTCTCTTCAAGAGGAATCTTGATGAGTGGATGGGAGATCGTAGGTTTACCCTGGGTATCACTTCTGTGTCACTGTTAGACAGAGGCACAGTATACTAACCTTGAAAAAGGGCATAGCAAAATAAATTTAAAATGGGTGGCGAAAGCCAAACACATTCTGGCTAGGCTTATAAATGCCCTAAGGCAGATAGCCTAGTATGAACCTATGAACCTATGAACCTATATATATATATATATATATATATATATATATATATATATATATATATATATATATATATATATATATATATATATATATATATATATATATATATATATATATATATATATATATACATAAAAATGTAGCTGTGTGTGTGCATGATATGTATATGTGTTATGTAGATATATGGGGAGTCTATGTATCATTTTAATATATATAGCTATATACATTGGTATATATCTGTTTGACACTACACAGCGATATATATACTGTGCATGTGAGAGAGATACTGATAAATGGATATGTATATGTATATGTCTGCAGATATAGACAGTTATACATAACAGGTCACTTCAATGAATGGCCAACAGAATTGTGCTCATTTTTACTAAGTGTACCGGCATGCCCAGTGGGATTGTAAGCACTTATAATGTGACTCCAGGCCACACATACCTGTATTCCAGTCCGGGATATTGTATGTTACAGACATTAACATCCACCCCTGTTTCTGCATTACTGCACTTCACTCCAAATGTCCACAGCATTCCCCAGCTGTCTGCTTTACCATGGTAGAAGTGTTGCATATTGCTGGCCCTCACCTCCGGGGTGAGGGGGAAACATATGTGCGCACTGGAATGTGGTAGCATGGCATCCAGGAACTGGAGGAGTACCCTGGATGCTGATGCCTGTGAGACCCCCATCATGTTCCCAGTTGGTGTTTGGAAGGTACCTATGGCTATTATCCTAAGGGCTACACATACCTTTGTTTCCCCTCTGTTGGCTCTGGGCCTGAGTTGAAGGCAGCAGAGCTCAGTGAGTCCTTGTAATATGTCCCTGACCACCCTGTAGCACTCTACAATTTCCAGCTCATGTAGCTTCTGGAAGGTTACCCATGGCCTGAACACTCTTCTCCTTCTCTGCCTAGGCCTATTGTCAGTAGCAGCAGCAGGAGCTGCAGCAGCAACATTGACTTCAGCATCTAACACATACAAACGTAGTAGACCTGCAGCATCCCCTAGCATTCTGTCAGTTAAAATTCCCAAGTCTGTACTCCAATAGTGCAGAGTATGGGGGTAAATCAGATTGTAGGGTGTATTTTTATTTTACATTTATTTTACATTTGTTGACCGGGCTAGTCTAACTGGATACATGTCCATTTTCAGTAGAGGCCCGAGGAGATAAGCTCCAATACAGATAAATGAAAAGCTTAGTAATCAATATATAAAATAAGACTAAATGAAAAAAAATTCATATAAAACTAGCAGATTTCAGGTACATAAACACAAAAAATAATAGGAAAGATAACTAAATAGCAGAATTAATTATATATAAAGAGAAAAACAATATTGCCAGTTAAACATATTATTCTGTGAAGATAAACAATAAGTATGCATATTTTATAGTGCTCTACTGTTGTCCTGCCTGCGTGATTGACTATTTATGATGCAGTGCACTTGCCTAATTTATCATTGACATCATTTAATGGCCCTAGTTGAAGTTAAGCAAGGATCAACACTAATTAATACATCATTGGCCTTTTAGATATTCTGAGCACAGTGGCCACGAATCAAACATGCACCCTGTAAGTAAACACTGCTTAGCAATCAGTGCACCCCCCAAACGTCCATCCTCAGCACAGCTGAGTGCCATGGAAACACACTCCCCATAGGTAAACAAAGCTTAGACGTCAGTGCTCACACCCCGCCCCAGACTTCCACTCTCAGATTGCTGGCATGTCACGCAAACAGGCACAGGTAAGCTCCAATCAATTTAGAAGTTGTTGGACACACCCTGTCCTGATGTCAGCTACTTCCTATGTGGACAGCAACATGGTTTTCTGCTTACATGGAGGGGATATGCGGGCACAGTTACCCCATTATTCAGTAACTCAGCCTCATTTGCATAGGGATCAGTGCTCACAACCTGGATACTGCATGCTTCTAGGCCCTTCCACATTAACAATAGTTCCAATGCACCATTGTAGATACTGCACACAGGGTCCTGTAATACATTTCCGTCTCATGATATGCATATTTGATTTTTCCATGTTTTTTACATTTTTACATTTTTTTATAAGGCATGTTTGTGCACTGTGGGGCACAGTACAAACATGCCAAGATTATTAAAAACATATATTTTAACATATTTACTGTAACTTTTGGAACACACAGAGGATAGCGTTGCTCCTATCTGTCTGTGCTATGCCATTTCTGTCTATCTACCTACATTTTTACAGCCACTTTCATCTGTCTACAGTCCTGTACAAGGAATTGTTCCATGTACACTGTGGACACTGACATGGGGTCTGCAGGGCTGCCTATCTGCTTGCTGGATCACTCTACCTTCCTCATTTGCATGAGATTCACCTATTTATGAGGTGCTTTGCATGCCATGGAAGTTTCTGTGTTGGTGCACTTGTGCATACCACTCAGCAGCGCTTAATCTAAATCTGTTCACAGCTGTGTTAGCAGCGTGGCGCGATGCCTACATGGAAAAAAACATGTAGGGTTTATTAAATCCCCCCTATACTCTTCAAACAACTTATAATATGTTGTTCTCTTTCGAATGTTGTATTTAAGGTGCATAGTTTCAGGGCTTTTCCATCTCAAATTCTTTCTAAAAATGCTGTTAATCTGGTTAAAATAAGTAAAGAAAGATAAAATGGCAGATGGATAGCTACATACATAAGATACTATATATAAGCAAATAAACAGATAAATAAATAAATTAATAAATATTTATGGTCACAATCAGTCTTAGCATTTCTAGTGGATAGGAGAAAGGAAAGGAGAGAGGAAAAGAGAGAGAGAGTCTCCATATTAGACCTCCTCATTGAGAAGTCACTAAATACCTTAGTGGATGATTCAGTGTTCAGAAAGCAGTATCTCCTCTTAATATAGAAGAAATTCAAAGAATGCTGCAAATATTTCTTGAAATGCTCACAGGAAGAAAGAGCACCAACATGCCCATGTAAAACATGGAACTAGGACTAAGGGGATTATAAACCAGGCTCCCTCAAGGCTGGCTGGATGTTTTAGGCATATAATGTGGGAATAGTTTCTAGTGGTAATTTGGGAGTCTTTTAATAATTTGGCATCAACATTTAAAAGGGATGGCTACTCCAGATTCTGCATAGATTAAAGGAAACTGAATATTCATATACTATCAAATGATTATCCAGTGTCTAGGAATTATTCTAGGTTAACCAGGTTGGGTAAAGTACCAGCTCACCACTTTATTAAAAGAATACTATCAGGTAAATGGCAAGAGGTGTAAAGGTGACTGCAAGGGCAGAAAGAGGCTGACACTGGAATCAGATAGTGTCCTTCAGATGATCCTAAAAATAACTATTAAAGTTTTGGTAAAACTGTTCCTAGAACATTACACCATATCTTTAGAGACAGTGTGGCCCAGGAAGCTGAATGCCATCAGTTTTGGTAGTAGTTTGCAATGGTAGAGCTCACCATCACCCCAGTATGCCACATGCCACTGAACCTGATGTCAGGGGTGGGCAAAACAATAGAAGTGGTCCTAGATTCTATCAAAATATTGTGGTGAGGAATTCCAGTAAGGATTAAGAAAAAGTATGTTTGGTTAAAATAACTTGTTCCAGTTGTATGACTGGGTCATCAGTTAGGTAGATTGAATTACACATCTGGACATGAGTTATCTGAGACTTCAGGGAAAAGAAAAAAGTCTGAATCTGAAGTTGACAGAAATGGATATGCATAGCAAACTATATATATAAGTGTGGAATTAGTTAAATAGCTGAGAAAAGTGGGTAGTATTCAAAGAGGAGATCACAGAGGGTTAAAATGTAACAGTTGGTGTTTAAGAGGGTTCAGTCCTTGGCACAGCCCAATTTAATATATTTCTTTCTGACCCCAAACAAAGCATGGAGAGCTAAAAACTGCCTCAAGCCTCTTTGCAGATTATACCAAGAGTATAGAGCAGTACCATATAGAGAAGGGAGGGAGGGATCTAAGTTAGTTACAACTTTGGTATGAAAGGTTGCAGCTTCACTTCAACTATCCATAGTTATGACATTGTACCTGAAGGATGGAAGCCCAACAGAAATGTACAGAACTAGAGGAGTCAATCTAAAACATCTAGATGATACAAAACATGCTGGGAGCATTGGACAATGAAGCTAAATTAGTAGGATCATTGTTGGCAGTGGTGGTGCAGTGGTTAGCATTGTTGCCTCACAGCAAGAGGTTATCTGGTTTGATTCTTGGCTGGCGAGCCTTCTGTGCTGAGTGTGCATGTCCTCCCTGCAGTCGGGTGACTTTTAAAGACATGCGGTAGGTGCGTTTGTGTCTGCCTTCTATAAAGGTTGGATGTTGGGCTGGCAACTCGACACTGTAAAAACTCCACTGCTATTCAGTCTGTAGACTGGTAATCCACTGTGGCAACCCCTAACAGAGGAAGCCAAAAGACAGTTTATTGTGAATGATGGTAGCAAAGGCAAAATGTTGGAGTACAGATATATTGGGGGTGAAATCCATAAATAGGAATGTGACAGCATCTTTACCATATAGGTTCATAGGTTCATAGGTTGGTACTGAGCTATCTGCCCGAAGGCATATATTAGCCCAGCCACGTTGTGCGGTATTCACCACCCCTTTAGTAGTTCCCTAGACCCTTGTACTAGCAGCTAGTACCCTTGGCCCCTATCTAGTAGTGCTATTGGTGTGATCCCCGGTGTGAACTTTCTGTTACCCATCCACTCATCAAGGTTCCTCTTGAAGAGTGATAGTGAGGGGCTCTGTCTTATGTAGATTGGGACCGTGTTCCATAGTAAGGGAAGTCTCTGTGAAGGGAATCTATCCCTCCAGCATGTTCTATTCATTGTTGTGTTGAGGTTTATATCCTTAGAGCATGTAGCTCGAGTAGATTTGGTTTTGCTAAGATGGAGCATGTTCAACAATTCTGGGTTGGACATGGCTCTGTATGTTAGACAGAGATCACCTCTGAGAAAGCGGTATGCAACAGAGAACAGTCTTAGCTTTTTCAATTGTGCTGCATAGGGCAACTGTTTGAGGCCAGTAATTCTCTTGGTTAGGTAACTCTGTGGTCTCTCCAGCTGCTGGAGATGTCTAGCCAGGTACATTCCAATTGGTGCATTGTACTCAATAATGGGTCTGATGAGGGAAAAGTAGAGAGGCACCATTACATCCTTAGATCTTGATGCAAACCTTTTCATGATCAGATGGGTCAGATAGAAGGATTTTCTAACCACTTTGGCTACATGGTTATCAAAGGAAAGCTGGCTATCTACTTGGGTCCCTAGATCCCTTATTTCTTCTTCAGATTTCAGGGGATTACCTCCTATGTTGTAGTTTGCGGGTACTCTGTTTTTTTCCAAAGGGGAATACTACGCTTTTTTTGCATTTAGCTTGAGACCATGGCTTTGACACCATGCATCAGTCTCATTTAGGTCTTTCTGGAGGATCTCCATGTCAGCTGGAGACTCTATTATAACACCCAGTTTGCAGTCGTCCGCAAACTTAATCAGCCACAGCCCTTCTGTGCTTGCCTGTACTTCTGAGAAGTATATGCCAAACAGGAGGGGCCCCAGGACAGAGCCCTGAGGCACACCACTTGTTACTTGTCTGGATTTGGACATAAATCCCACTACTCTTACTTTATGGGATCTGTCTGAGAGCCAGTTTGCAATCCATCTTGTGACGTAAGGGTTTATGCCCAGGCTGGTGAGCTTATCAATAATACCTGAATGGGGAATGGTGTCAAATGCTTTAGCAAGGTCAAGGTAAGCTGTGTGTGCCTCCTTTCCCTTATCTATAGCCTGAGTAACTGTCTCAAAGAAATCCACCAGGTTCAGGAGGCATGATCTGCCCTTGACGAAGCCGAACTGTGTGGGGTCCAGTGACTGGAGGTTCCCAATCTCTCCATTTATGAGTTCCATAATGATTCGCTCCAGAGCCTTACAGATCAGACTGGTCAGGCTTATTGGTCGATAGTTCACAGGGTCAGTTGTGGCCTCACCCTTGTGTAGTGGGACCACCGTTGCTGTGCACCATTCTCTGGGCACATATCCTGTGGAGAGGCTGAGACTGAACAGCGTATAAGATGCGGGGTTAATTCCTTTTGGAGCTCACGTATGACACAGCTTGGGACACCATCTGGTCCCATGGAGGCAGTATTTTTAGCTTTAGATAGAGCCTTGTTAACCAACGTATCAGTAATAATTGGACTTACACAATCCCCTGGAATAGTGATAGGCCCTGTAGGTGGTGAGGGGGGGATTTGCACTGAACCTGTCAGCCAAGATGTTGGCAATGTCAGAAGGGTCAGTGTATTTTGTTCCATTTTGTACTAGCTCAGAACAGACCTGAGCGTTGCCATTTAGGTTTCTGATGTAGCCATAGAAGGCCATATGGTTATCCTTGGCATCCTTGGCAACTTTCTTTTCAAAATTAGCTTTAGTCGACTTGATGAGGGCCCTCAGTTTCTTACTAATGCTGATCAGGGATGATTTTTCTACTTGAGATTTGGCCTTTTTTTGTATAAGTCTCCCCCTTTTATTGTAAAGTTTGCTTATGGCCTGGGTCTACCAGACTGGTTTCTTCTTGCTTGAGAGATGGAGTACTATATATATCTAAAGGTCTTACAAGGAAAGGAAGAAAACATTTCTGTCAAAGATACAGAGGAATGTAAGTAAATAATGACTGGACTGAGTATGTCATAAGATAGGTTAAGGGAGCTCCAGCTTTCTCACTGGAAAAGGGGAGGATACTCAGGGATATTATTTAGGAATATAAGGGGTTAAGGGGAAAATGTGATGAAATCACCTTAGAAATGAAAGCTATGGTAGGAAGCAAAAGATTTAGCCAATATTTAAAGGAAACTGAATATGATACAAAAAAGCATGCTTTTTCTGGGATTGACTAGTACATTTTCTCAGAGACTGGTTAGCAGGTCGAAAAAGAACTAAGACACCCTTTATGGCAGCTTGTGTTTTGGAAAGGACAGGATTTTAGATCAGCTGCCATAGGTCAGCTGTAACACTTCGGCAGATTAGACAGAATACCAATGTCCTTCTGCTGGATAGTTTTTGACATGTAATGGAAAAGTAGACTTCTTTCTGAAAAAAGGGAGGGAAAGCTTTGCATACACACTTCAGATTCTAGGATTTCAACAAGATGCCACACAAGATGAAGGATACAGTACAAACCTCTTGATGTTGCGTAACAATACCCTACAAAGTGCTGATATTTTTGTTCTTTCCTGTATGACTGATATCAATGTCTACAGCTAAATGTAGCAGAGACATGGACAATACTAAAGAGATAATGAAGAGACACTGGGGGGTGACCATCAAGGCTAAGAAATGTTAGCTGGGGATGGCCAAAAGTGGTCTACCTTTGCACTGGGAAAGCAACAGAAGAATAAAACTAGATCCTGTTAAAGTGGTGGCCATCCAGGCATAGCCCACTCTTACAATAAGGGGCATGTGAAGAAATTTCTTGGGATGTTTTGACCATTAAAAATTGAGTGGAATTTGCATACGTTTATTTTTTAGATGTTGTTACCTGCATGATTTATATAGCTTCTTTTCAGTTAATATAAATAATGTACTACACCCCTTTATATACAAATACATAGTACATGGAATGTTACAGATGTATGTAAAATGATAAATCAAGATATAATATTATTATACTAAATAACCAGCCCGGCTGGACCAAGCAAGAGGTCAGTGATAAGAAAGTAGAACCATAAGTTTAGTTACTATGAAAGGTAAAAGTAAAAGGAAAATAATGTTGGTTTTATAGCTGAATGCAATAGTGCTAACAAGACTGTTCAAAATATAATTTCAAATAAATGCAATGTTCTGACATCAGAAATGTAAAACAAGATATTTCCTTTGGCACTTCAAAAAATCAGCTGTGATTCAACAGTTTTAACAGCAAGTTCTGAAATTCAGCATTAGACTTCCCAAGCAGCTTTGCAGTGCATCTGCATCCACCAAGGTGCGTGTGCGCGCGCGCACGTGTGTGTCTGTCTGTCTGTCTGTGTGCATCTGTCTGTCTGTCTGTGTAAATGAGTGGGTGGTTGCAGGCGCAAAACTTTTACTACTTATGTGTATTCCAAGGTTACTGTACCTCAGAATAAAAAGAATATTTCAAGATATCACTTTTAGAGTTAGTACACATTCCTTTATTTGTACTCATTTCAAAGGATAACAATTACTATTTCAAATACTCTACACCTGCTGCAGTATTATAGGTAAATTATTTAGTTTTACATACAGATGAGACCACCAGAAAGAATTAATACAAGGAGTACAAAATATTATGTTAATCAAATGTAAATGAAGCAGAAAGGGTACTTTCAATTTTTAAAACATTGTAGGGATGTCAAAAACAAATGTTCAAACAGTGCAGTAACTAAGCATGTAATGGAATGTAACCACCAAGTAAAATTTAAGTTTCCAGTACTATAAGTATTGAATAGAAAAACATGGTGGTGACTTTAATTATTTTTAAGGAAGTGGTGAATAATAAAACTTTATAATCAAAAGGTTGTGACTGTATTTGTTCTTCTGTTTCATATATTATTTTATATGCTAATTGAGCATTGGTATTTTGGATGTGTTACGTTTTCAGATGAAATGTGTATGAGTAGAGAAAGAACAGGATTGTATAAAGGCTGAGAGCTTGTCATTTTTGTATGTATTAAATATGCACGTATGTATTTGTTACGGGTTTCACCCTACCAACATTTTTTCTTGTTATATAGAGTGTGTCATGCACTGCCATTGGGAACTGTGTCAGCCTCATTTGTTCATATATTGGGAACACATGCACTGTAGGAAACTGGTCACATATTATTGCAACATAACTAATCCTTTTAGACCTGACTCAGAAGAATCAGCTAGGCTGGTCTTTGGACTTTGGCCTGTAAGCAGGCATTCAAAATGATAAAGAATGCTTTGACTTAGGCCCATTATATCAGCCATCTTTGATTACTGTAAACGATTTGTGGCATTGAAAAAGGGTTTGAACAGTGGTCTCCAGAATGCATTCATTCAGCAGTTAGTGAAATAGCTAGTTGTATCCCTCATCCATCTGTTAATAATGAGGGAAAAGGCACATACAACCATGAAAAAAGTTTGTTTTGGAATAATGTGGACCAATGAACATGTTAGAGTGTGTGTGTGTGTGTGTGGGGGTGTGTGTGTGTGTGTGTGTGTGTGTGTGTGTGTGTGTGTGTGTGTGTGTGTGTGTGTGTGTGAGGTTTTAGTGGCAGATATGCAAAGCCTCAACAGCAGATTTGCTGTGTCCACTTCTACTCAGGAGAGACATCTCACTTTGGAGTTGGGGAGATGGCATAATAGTTAAGATGTTTACCTTGCAGATGCAAGGTGCAGGGTTTGCTTCTCATGAAAGGGAAATTGGCGAAACTTGCAATGGCCCACAAAGCCACATATACTTAAGCAATAACCAATGACATGGTGTGGTATATTGAAGATTTACCCATGGGTAGCATGGTTTAATCACTAGGGCAAAGCCTGAGTGATTAAATAAAGCCAACCATGGGTACAGTTTAATATACCACAACCACGGAGTTGGTTATTGCTATTATACAATGACATTATTTAAGAAAAAAATACTTACTTTTCTTAAATAATGTCTTTGTATAATGGCGCATTACTGTTCTTCTGCCGGTGGTGGTATACTGCTTCCTTGTGTTGATATACTGTGCATGCATATGGGACTTGCATTCCTACGCATATCCAGTACATCAATGCTTTGAAACGGAAGCAACAGAGAAAATAAAGTCTCCATTGCAATGCTTTTTTCTGTTTTTTATTTATTTAAAAAAAAAAAAGGTTTTGGACACTTTATACCAATGGAAAAAAGTCCAGGCAACCAGACCTTTTTCCATTGGTATATTGTGTATAGTGTAGGATTTACAATGGGCACGCTGGCCAATCAGCGTGTACATTTTGGAATATTAATGGAGGGTCATTGTATAATTACCTATAATAGTACATTAAAGCTGCCGGCCTAAATGTTTGGCATGAAAATTACAGTGGTAACAGAACATGATCACTTAATATGGTTATAATGGGCCAGTGGACAGAATGGTAAGCTGTTAAAATGGAGCTTTCATCTCCAAGCCTGTGACATGACAGTCAAGCATTATAGCAGAAATGGAATCTCAACTGTACATTGTTTGATTAAACAGAGGGTTGGATATTATGTGGAAGTGTAACATCCAGACAAGCTTGGCTTTGCAGTTGTAAGCCACAGACAAGCTTCTATATATTTTGATAAAAAGAGTAAGAAGCCACTGACTTTAATTATTGTATTCACTACACAAAATCCTACTAAAAAGATGCTAAGATTAAAAGTCAAGAAACTAATTCTCCCGTAACTCCTATGCTTCAATTTTGGACTTACACCAATGTGATATACTAAGTGAACACCTTCAACATTATCACTTGTTCGTGAATGTCTAAGACAGTCCTATATGGGCAAGACGAAAGTCTGAAAAGTGCCAACATTATAAGGGATATGTAACTTGATAACATCTTACTGAGAGGGTCTGAGCTATCTAAGCAAAAGTCTCTCTGTAACAGTTGGAATGCCCATACAGGTTCCTCACTGGAAGAATCCAAGGTGTTAACATACTGTCCTACATAGATTGCCTTAAGGCACTATCTCAATAGTCAGTCTCCTACAGGTTACTCATAGGCGATCTATGCCTGGCATATAAGGCATTCTCATATCAAACCCAGATGGATCTTTTGCACATTCACAAAATGAACAGCTCCTGAAAAATCAGATGCAAGGATTTAAACTTTGCCTGCAACATAAGTAGAACATGCAGGTCAGAGGATCCACCAACCATGGAATAGGCTCCCAATCCATGTGAGCCATCACTGAGCCTATTCAAATGTATCCTTAACCATTGCATGGGAAATCATAAATTCACCATCAGTCTGGCCCCCACGGGTCTATTGGACAGAAACAGACAATAAGTAAAGTATTACCAAACATACCCCCCAAAGCTCCCAGTCACCTCCAAACTAATATACTCTCCTAATACATACCCAAGGTACATGGGGACACAATTGAGTTGGGTTGCATGGCTAGGCTTATAAAGTCCCTGGTAGTCATTAGACTAGTATATACCTATGAAATTATGCACCTATAAATGCTTTGCCCTGAATCATGGATAGCAAAAACTCAGCCTCAAGCTTTTCCTTCATCTGAAAACAAATTCTGAAACTTATGTATTAGCAATAATACAGTACTTAACGTTGTAATATTGTCAACGGTCCATATCTATTAAGCACTTTTTTCATTCTGGTTAAAATGTGTTCTATTACTGTTTTACAATCCATGTTCATATCAACTATGGGGCATTACTGTTCTAACATTTCATAGTTCCTTTCCTTGCAATAATACAACACACTCATTTTTAAAAGTTTTGCTATCTATAATAATAACATCTTCAAACACTGAAAAGTAATCTATTTCTTTATCTTTCAAGATTTTCTAATCACTAGTTCTATTTCTTCCTCACTTATAACTGCAAAATGTTTTACTTCTCACAGTCTGGTCTTTCACCAATATCAAAAGTAATTGTCTCTATTTAATACAGATGATTAAGGATATAAGCCACTCATACTATAGTTCTGAGGTTTGTTTCCTCAATTTCATTCCATTTGCCAGTTACGTGACCATAAAGAAGCTGTTTAAACATAACGTGTTACTGAAAACAGACAGATGAAGCTTGTATGCTTACCTGCTTAACAAACAAAAAAGCACACTAACAAGTAAACTCAAACAAACATTGTTATTAAGTACTCAATAACAAATTCAAAAATATTCATAATTATCAGTTACCAGAATCCCTCAGCACTTCCACTGTTTTATTTAACTTTCATCAAGGACATATGTTATATTCCCCTCCCGAACATTTGTATCATGTGCCTTCTTAACTTCTTACATTTCCTGCTTAATAGCTAACCCTCACTTTTTTGCATCACTACTTAAAAATATTTTTCTTTCTTTCTTCTATTTTCTACAGTTCCTGTCTTGGGAAAGAATAGTTACCATATTTATTGACAGCTACCTTCTTATCCAGCACTTCAAAACATAATGCCTCCTTAAAATATTTCTGACACTAAAATTGTGAATTAAATAAAGCTCATAGTCACCATTTCCTCAAATCAAATGAACTTCATAATTAATCTTCCTTTTTTAACAATTCTGTATACAGATACGTATATGTTCACTGGTGTGCTGTCCATTCTAGAAGTACAGCTTTTAAAAAAATGCTTTACCATATGATATTCCTTTTACTTTGGTCTACTCTATCATCCTTACTCACTGCTTAAACATAAATTTGATAAATTACTATGTGTAAATTAAGTCTGCAGCACACACACACACACACACACACACACACACACACACACACACACACACACACACACACACACACACACACACACACACACACACTACTTCAGGTGTCAACCAACATAACTATCTATCTGTCTATCTATCTATCTATCTATCTATCTATCTATCTATCTATCTATATGTGTAGTCAATTCCATCTTAGGGCCAGGGTCTAGTTCAAATCTGTGGATGTTCCCAGTCTTCTTCAATTTCTTCATCTGAGGGGTCTCCGGTGATGTGTTGCTGGTTCCTTTTCTGAAAGAAATGCATTACTGGTCATCCATCACAGAGCTAAATCCATTAGCTGGAATAAATGAGCACGCTAGAGCCAGTTTGTAATATTCAGTTTGGCAGATGAACATTTAATGTGTACAGCAGTGATAAGGTTCATTTATATCAAGAAAAATGTAGGCATGCTTAGGGCATACTCTGGTGTGGGGAGGGTCCTGGGAGTAGATTTATGTAACCAGAATTATCTGCAACTTGGAAAGTTATGTTACATTTTGGCACCAAAACATGTTTCTTAGAATAAGATTCAGCATACATTAATAACAATTTAAATAATGATTTAAAGAAATGCTAAACAATACATTACTCATAAATATTTTTTTTCCATACAGTAAAAAAGAAAAACAAGAACAAAAACAACAAAAAAGAATAAAAAGGATCAAAGATTTAATCCTGACTAAATTACTCTTGGTGAATGTCTTTTAATGATCAATTTATTAATGTTTACAGACACGTTTTATTTTTAAACAATTTTAAAATCAATGAGTTTTAATGTTACTATTTTAGTAGTTGGGATGTAAAGCTCCAGGGATACCTTTCCAAGCACATTCACTATCAAGCTTCTTCAGATCTGCCTAAAGAGTACATAAGCCAAAAAAAAAAAAACCCAAAATCAGTGGCCAGTTCTAAGCTAATAAGTGGATTGGGCTTTGCAGAAGGGTGATGATTTTGTAAATTTATTCCAAGAGAGTTGCAGTGGGAAGGTGGATGGTTGCCTCATGTAGCGGCATTTAATTGTGTTTGTGTTTAAATAAAACACCTATAGCAAATGAGCTAAATACTCTAGGTTTGGAAAGTGCTTTTCTTTTCATCAAAAAGGACTCGAGACATTTTTTTTTTTTTTTGTTAGAAATAAAAAAAAATTGTAGAAAGTTGCATTTAATTGTTTATTTTGATAAAATAAGACGTGGGAACAATGAAGGGGTTATTCATGTTGGTGCGGATGTTGACCCATTGTTGAGTGTTTCCATTTATGAATGTGAGTGGTTAGAAGAAAATTCCGATGGGGAAATTGATACATGTTTTAATAGGGTCTATATCAGAAGAGTGAATGTTCACAAGAACAAACGCTCAAACATCGAAAAAGCACAAACATCGAACTTGATATTGTGGGGGGCTGCACCCCTCACACCCCCCGCTAAATATATATTCCAACTCGGAGGTCACCCTACAATAAGGAAAGGGCAAATATTCCTATCCTCACTGTACTGTGACCCCAGAAATAGCATTTTGATGTCCGGCATTTTTGATCAGAAGAGCGTTTGTTCTTGTGAACTTTCGCTCTTCTGATATAGACCCGTTTTAATACAGGTTACAGTAAGCCTGGGATTCTTTCTTTACCCACTTTGAGTAATTTTATGCCACCTAAATTGTCTACTGGTGTATGTTGGTAAAACGTTAAATGAGTTAGAAAGTAAATTAATTTTGAATTTTAAAACATTACATCCTAGGGGTCTCAATCTTGAGGTTAACTTAGTGAAATAATGTGGTTTTGATATGAAATGTCATTTAAAAAGTTGTTAAAGTTATTTAAAAAATGTTTTTTATAAAAAGTTTATTAATTTTGAGAAGTCAGTCTTGAATTCATTTTTGTATTAGGTGAAGAAAATATTTATATATGCACAAGATAAATCAAATGAATATTTACTGTATAAGTCTGTAAGGCTGTTGGGCACTTTAAGCTGATCAATTATATGTGATTATGGAGGGGTTCTCCTGTATAAATAATGAGCTGTTTAGTAATTTTGTGGCCTTTGAAAGTGAAAGGCTAAGGTACAGTGGTTGTATCTAGTAAAGCTCTTTCGAGCCATTGTCTCTGTTGAACTTGTGTTTTTTTTGGATTTGTATTTTGCAGTGTTTTGGTATGTCTATGGAGTGAAGAAAACCGATACGGGATCATAGGGAGGTACAGGAAATGTGTTAGTGTTAGTGGGTCCTTAGGTGGATACAGTAAGTGTTTTCATAGTACAGATTTTCACAGAAAGGAAAATAGGAACCATATAAATGATCTGAATTGTAAATCTAAGGTCATTTGAGTGAGCCTCCCCAAAAAAGATAATGAGAAAACTATCAGTCTGAGCTTCTCATTTTAGCTACAAAAAATGAGCTGAGTGAAGGCCAAGGTATTGGGTATAGAGGAGGTCCCAGTGGCTGGTTAATGAAAAATGTCAAAACAGTTGTGTTAATAACTGAGATCTTAATTTAAATGTGGCTTAAAGGCTTCAGAAAAAAATAGTGTGACTGTTAGAGTGAATGTTGGGGTGGAGAGAAGAATGTACAAAGATTGCACTTCAAAGTTGTGTTGGAGGTATTTACAGCTTAGTTACAGCAACATAAACCAACACAATTCTTTTTCAGCTAGCACAGCCCTCTCAAATAAAAGTTGGGAAAAAATGCTCAGGTAATTAATGTGGAGAGGGCTGTTATACAGTGGGGTGAAGATCTGTGTGAGGCTGAGGGGCCAAGCTTGCCATGTAAGCTGAAGGGAGGTGAACTATGAGAACCATGTGTTTTCAGTTTAGTAGAATTAATGATGGTTCAGTTTTTGTAAGTTCAAGATGACAGTATAAACTGGACTATTGGCTGATGATACTTGGATCCAGTATAATGTTCCATTTAGTTATGAATGGCTGCATGCTATTATGATGTAGAAGTAGGTTGAGTCTAGTTGGTTTATGGTAAAGACTATCGGTTAAATTGCCATTTGAGACTGACGTGCTAATCCAGAGGCCTAGGACGGTAATCAAATAATTGCTTTGGTTGGTGGTAAATTTTAAGAATGTGATCAAGGTTTCAATATGTTGAAAAAATTCCTTAGGTTTCATATTTTTCCCTTTCCAGACCAAGAAGATGTTGTCAATGTATCTAAAATAGCAGTCTATATGTTAGTATTCTAGGGAGTTGTAAATGCACTCTCTTTTCCATTTATTAATGCTGTAATGGGCAGGCTCGGGACCATGGCTGCCCCCATGGCTATGATGATGGCTTGTCTGTAGTGTTGTTTGCCAGATTTAAAGTAATTGTTTCTGAGTAGTAGCTGGGGTAGTCTGCTAAGTATTTTGGTCTCTTCAGGTTGTGTGTTCCAAAGTTCTTGATATGGTTTCATTACAGCTCGAATGCAGTAAATGTGAGGGAGAACTCTGTAGAGTGCCTCTTTGCTGATTATAACCAGGATTTCATTGCCCTTCAATGTGATGTGCTTGATCTTCTTTAGGAAATTGGAGCTGTCCAAGATAAAATATTTGTTTTTTCAGCAAGTGTCCTGATTTGGATTTCTAGGTAAATGGAAATGGGTCTGTGATATTGCCACCACTCGCAGTGATCGGTCTGTAAGGGGGGCTGCAGATGTTTTTATGGGGTTTGGGTATGTCAAAAAATGCTAAGTAACTGTGGGTGGGTGACACAAAGGAATTCAAACAGGTTGTTGTGCATGAGCCCTGTTCTCTGAGGAAGGACAGTTTGGTGAGGATTCTTTTGTATGCTGCTTTAGTGATACAGATATTGCTTTGTTCATAAAATCTGGGATCCTCAAGGATGCATGTGATGAGATTGTTGTAGAAGCAGGTATCTGTCACCAAAATTCCACCTCCCTTGTCCTTTGTCATGATCTTTCATGTAGGGTCCTTACTGAGGTTTTTATAGCTCTTAATTCATATGGTTTAAAGTTATATTTTTGTCTTGGGAGGTTCCTTTAGGATGTTTTGGATATATGCTTTACATCTGTGTTTGAAGGCCATGATAGTGGAGTGTGGGGAGGATAGAAGTTTTTGAGTTTCTTCCATTTTTGGTGGAAAGTGGTTCCTGGGGGTACCTTGTCAGTGGTTTCCTTATTGTAGAAGAAGATTTTCAGGTTGAGTTTCCACATGAATAATTTTAGATTGATGATGGTTTGGGTTAAATTGCTTCTTTGGTATGATATGAAGGTGAGCCATTTGTCAAGCACATCTTGTTCACCATTTATAAGGGGTTTCTTGGAGTGATTCCAAATCTTGACTATTCATGTGTGTTTGTTCTGTTCCTCCACCCTGTCTGTTGGGGGGGTCATGAGAGGGTTTACAAAGGTGTTTCAAATACGTCTTTCCTTGCAAGGTCTGATCTCATGTTTGTTGGTTGCATTCTGGTGACATGAATGGTCCAGGTTGCCAGTCTTTCCTGGAGTGAAAAGTTTGTGAGTTTGGACCTGTAGATCCAGGTTGAGATCTTTGATGGGTGGGGTGTTCCCTGGGTCCTCTGGAGTTCTTGTGGTGGATGCTTGAAGGGCACATTTTCAGAAGGGTTTTGCTTGCCTGAAAAAGCTGATGGTTGGTGTGTGGATTGTTGATGGAGGCAATAGGTTCATCTATGTTGGTTTCATTGGAGTTTTTTCTATCGCTTTCTGTGTAAGCTCTATTTTTATTTATATTTCCTTATGTAATAATTATAGTAAACACAAAATGCTGCTGGCGTATTTTTACATAAAAGGCCCTGTAGTAACCAAATGCTCTAGTCTTTTCCCTTTATCCTGATTAGAATATACAAAATACATCTTACAGTTACCATTCTCTGAACTACAGTATACATTACTGCAGCCTTATCATTCTCACTTTCTGATATTGTCAGTTTCCCCTCAATATGTTCTACTTAATCCAGTAGTATGGCAGGACAGCTATCAATTTACATAGAAAGCAGGAAGCTCTAGAAAGCATGTCTTACTTTATCATGAATCAAATTATTTCTTTTGTCCAAGCACTTTGAGCCAGGATACCATACCAGATATGCCATTACCAGTTTATTAACACAACACCATGAATATTACAACACAAAACTTTGAACTTCTGATACATTTCATGAAATGTATAAAGTATTAAATATTTCCTCTTAAATGTTGAATCACCTATACAACAGTGTGACAATACGGGCAGGGTTGACTGCTCACCCTTAAAGAAGGACAAGGAGTGTTACACCTCCCGCTCACTCCAATCCTCAGAATTGCAAGACAGCATGCCTCAGCTCATCTCGCAACCAAAAAGCTAAAGGGTGAACAGAAGAGAGGTTCACATTGAACCCTCTTCTCCTCCCAACAACTTCAGCAAGCTTTTATACACTGAGCCGGATAGGTGGGAATAACTCATATCCCACGTCAAAAGACTGAGTTAGTTCAACATCCTATTTTTGAACCTAACCAGCCTAACCTCTACTGATCTCACCTCCTCCCAGCCTGTTCCTTAACTTTAACCTTTGCCACCCCCTGCTGCACCTACTCCTTACATCTTATCCTTTATCTTCATCTATACATTGACCCCCTCACCCCTTTCCCTTAGAATTACTGCCTTTACTCACCTCAAAGTCCTTTTTGCAAATAACTCTGTAAACAGACTTCATTTATTAACTTATGTGTCTACAAAGTTAAACTTACCTGCATTTAACAGCTTAACTAATCAATAAAAAATAACATCCTTTTCCTCATTGCCATACTTTCAGTAATTAATATATACATTTTCATTTAAACATCGTCCTATATTCCTTTCTTTTGTACTCTCTTGTCCAGCTAAAGTCAACAAAGATCCAGTCCATTTCCTTGAAAACCAGAATAAGAATTATCGTCCATCACCTTTTCCTTTATGCTTTTGTTAATTTTAATATAACAAACGTATTAATCATTTTAGATGTTTTTTTTTTTTACTTGGTTTCTTTCCATCTTCTCCCACATCTTAAATTTGTCATAATTTGGCAAACATCCTCTTGTAATGCAAATGCCTCTTCTAACAAAGTTGCATATGAGGACCAAAATTACTTTTTCCTTCCCCTTGATCTGACATTAGATACTGAGTTCTTTAATCATTTCTATTACTTAACTTATGTTTGTGTTACTACATAAAGACAATTATATTTAAACATGATCCTGCTTAAATTAAAGAATACATTGGATGATGTGTTGAGTTGATTTTTCTATTGAACTATAATTTAAGTCATTGTATTGTACTCTTTTTCATCACCACAGTTATTCATTGATGATTTCAATTTTTAAATAATTTAAAAGTGAAAACTATGAGATTAATATCATTAAGGATAACACCATAAGCACATTGCAATTTACAGAACCCAAAAAACATACTAAAATATCCAAATAGAAACATCCTTATTCTCCAAGCACTGCAATCCATAGGATGCAAAATGAACAAGCCCACCACAATCACACAAAGATAAAATTTGCATTAACAGTCAGTGTTAATGTTGCTATTACTGCAGTCACAGTAAAGCGAACATGAAACATCAATAACGTAGTCCAGAAGGTAAAGGCATCCAGTCTTAAGTAAAATAACATGATAAGTTGAATTTGGAAATTCACTTTCTCTTAAATATGTTAAACAAGCAATATGAAATGTGCTACAAGTGCAACATGCCCCTCCAACAAGTCTTATTTATTCACTTGTTGATGGGGATTCAGTCCTTTAGTTAGTTTATTTGTGGAGCCATTTGTCTTGAAGGAATATAGGATATCAGAAAGGTTTGGTACTTGAGCTACACAGAATGCTCCACATTATTCATGGTGCAAGGGTCTGTAAGAGAGGGAGAATAAAGAGACAAAACGTTAAGCCTAAGTAGTCAAGGGTCTTTAGTTAGGTGATCCTTTTATTTAAGAACCTCTGGGATCTTTCTAGCTGTCTTTTATGATTGTCTAGATATATACTTGAGGGGCTATTATCTATAAGTGATCTGATCAATACATAATGCAGAGAAAAAATAATGTCTTTTGTCCTGATTGGCAACTTTACTTATTAATTTGGATACATAGAAGGAATTACTGACAAGTGCTATTGCAAACAGGTGAAAGGTAATGGAATTAAATTGAAGGTATTAAGACAAAGATGGCTATATTGGTCTCAAATGGGATAGCTTCTATACTATAAGCTGCTGTTGAGATTTGCTTACTAAATGTAACAATGCTACACTTCTAAGCATTTACTTTAAGCCCATTTCCAATAAATTATTGATTTAGCTTGTACTGTAGCAACAGGATATCAGACCATAAATGCCTGGACAATACCCACTATCAATCTAATCCCCTTTTCTGAAGGAGGGCTACTGAAGACGATGCCAAGATGACTTTGAAGCCACCTGAGCTAATTGGCTATTGTAGAAAGAAATTTGCATTTGCTATGTTTAGGAATCTTTGGGTGCACTCCCTCTTTGTGATATAGATGCTTGAGTTAATAGGTTGAGAGCACCCATTAAAAATACATTTTTATTTATGGTTGCTTCAGTGTGCAAATTTAGAAATTCTTCATGATCCTCTGCTGACATATAAGGTTGGCCTATAGCAACCTACTGATAGATAATTTGCCTTGTTTGTGGTAATTTGAAGTTCAGTAAGTTCTCATATTTCGTCATAAACAATCTCTCAAGGAGATAATTAGGTCTTTGCAAACATTGGTATGGTTCTTTTTCCAGCAGGTCTCAATGCATAATAGGTACTGAACCCAGTAAAGAGGAAGCGCTGTATTTTCTGTTACAATGTAGAAATGGATGTGCTGAAGTTATAGGAGAGCCTTGAGATCTGACAATTTATTTGTTAGGATTTCTGGAACTGAGCAAAGCAATCTGGCTGTATTCTATATCAAATTTACAGCAAGCCTTTTTGTTATGTTGAAAAGTCCAGATGGTGGGCTTTGTCTAATGCATGTGCTCTGGAATGAAAAGTTTAGGCCATCCTTTGTGAACAAAGTTGTGCTGTAGTTCATCTCGTCCTAAGCTGAGTCATATCAGATCTTCACAGACTGGCACTCACTACTTAGCTGATTAATAAAGCCAATTATCCTTTATTTATGCCTGGGAATCATTCTTGTTGAGGATATATTTCCACACAACACTAGGTTTTAAAGACATTTAACACATGCCTAGCAAGTTCCAGTATGTATCTCTCTGCATTTCCTTCATGGTTGAGTCAGACATATATGTGTCACGACCATGGTCATATTTATATGTGTTCTGTTTGAGGGAATGTAGGGCCCTCATGACATCACAGATCCTGGCAATAGAAATGCAATGGTCACCTTGTCTTTGCTCAGGCTAGTGATGGTAGAGTTAGTCTGCTTGACAAGGTAGTTACCAGTTACTAGGGCAAAGAGCAGCAGCAACAAATATCAATGTGGTACAAGCAAGCAGGGAGCAGCAGCACACTCCTGTAAAGAAACAGCTACAACTCACAGCTAACTACATCCTCCCCTCTTATTTAACTTTCAGGTTCATTTCCAACACAAATTCCACAACCCCTATCTACCTTTCTAAGATGAAAGCTCTACTACTTGATACCTACTGTATTCCTCTTACTACCAATCAAATATTGAAAATAGCTCTTGACATTTACTTTCTTTTTATATTTCTGCCTCATTGTAAGACATGCTTATTATGAAAGAAGCTTATTTTGTATGTATGTCGGTAAGTAACTACTATTTTACCTGGCACATCTTTTGCCTAATTGTCGTGCTAGCTCAGCTAAGATGGACTATACAAATGCTTTTGTTTCTGATTGTTATGGGGCTTTTCCCTGTGGGCCTGTACTGAAAAGGGGTTTTACATGGCCCAGTCAGACAATCCCAGTAAACAAATGCAATAAATAAATACATCCATCTGTTGTAATGTTTCTGTAGTATTGTTTTGCAAGTGTCATTTGTGATGGCTGTCATATTTTTTGTTTGCTATTTTATGATATTGCTTAAGCGACCTTGTTTTTTTTTCTTTATGTGGATATTGATTTTGCATTGTTTATGTTCTTTCTATACAGGATACTTTTTCATTTTAATTATGTTTCAATAAGTTATTTTTTTCTGGCCTGTTGAATTCATTTGGGGTTTCTAGAGCAAGGTATTGAGGCCATTTTGCATCACTCATTTTTCTTCTTCTGGTTAAGATTATTTTATTGTATTTGTATAATCCCAATTCAGAAAGATGACTGTAAGGTGTAACCAAGGTGTTTACTTCCCATTAATTATTTTTCATTAAGGGACAGCCCTACCATGAAGCTGCAACATAAAACATACAGTACTGCTCTGTGTTGTGCCTGTTGCCCTTCTAAATGCTAATGAAGCACTCCAGGGGAGAGGTATATGCGAATTAGCCATGTGGTAAGCATTTACACAGAAAAGCAATTCAGACATTCCCTGGGCTGCATAAATCAGAATGGCTCCACCTCATGGTAAAGAACATAACCAAAAGGTTGTGTTCACCCATTATGGTAAAGGTAAGTGCTGGGAAGTTTAGCAGTCAGATAGTGTTAGGGGATATGTTCATGTGTTTATGTGAGGGGCTGCATGAGTGACTCTGTGTGTCTCAGAAGGGGAGTTATTAAAGGGATACATTATATATGTACTTTAGATTATCATGCCCTAACAGCACTTGAGAAGACCACCAAACAATGGGGAATACCTCATCTCATGCCTTTCACAATCAATGAAAACAAATTTAAAGATCAACACCATAGTGGTCCACTGATCTATTAAATAATTTAATGCATCATACCTGTAGGACTTCAGTATCTGCCTTCTAGGAATTAATAAGAGCTAGCAAAGGTAACCTAGTGTTTCAGGAATATTACATGTGCAAGTCAATGTCATTTATAGACTCTGTTGGTAAAAACAGACTTTGCTATACAGGACAGAGAAAAACTGATCATAAGGAAGGACTGAGGAGCATTTAAGGTCATTAGAAGTGGTAATTTAGTCTGTTCAGTAGACCACATAGTTAATAATTCAGTATTACTGTGTAGGGGCAAAAGACCAATTAAAATACAGACCCCAGTGTTGTTGAATAAACTAACTGTTCCATCCAATTGTCAAGAGGATTTTTAAAAGTTATTACAGACTCACTCTAATCATTGATATTGAAAGTAAAACCTCCTCCCACAGAGGTGCATTTAGATTGTAACAATTCAATATCGATCATTAACTGAAATTCCTCATTACAAAAAGCCTTAAATGCAAGCCACAGTTTATCTTGTAGGTAGCTGGAACTAATTAAATATAGACATGCATGCTCTAATCATACAATGCAACAAAAGAAGCTGGTGCTTACAATTATTTTTTTATACTTTTGCTGAATACCTTCCAAAGTCAAAACGTTACACTTACTATAGACACAAAACAAGTAGTTTTTTTCAGTCACTGGTCTCATATAGTTTCATACAAAGTTTCCTGAAAAGGCAGTAGCTTGTAAGGCAAAATTCCTAAGAATTAAACCTGCTGCCCCATTGGGGGTTGATATTATTACACGTCTGGGTTTTGAACTTCAAGTTATTACATACGATTAGTTAAAATGTGAGGTAGCAAACATGGTCACGGAACTCTGGACTGCAAATTTATTGGAAAAATAAAAGACACAGTAAGTGCTTTTGCGTCCTGTAGTAACACTTCACCAGACTTAACACTACAAAGCACAGTTCACACACACACACACACACACACACACACACACACACACACATGTATATATATATATATATATATATATATATATATATATATATATATATATATATATATATATATATATATATATATATATATATATATATATATATATATATATATATATATATATATAAACATATAGCATCTAATAGTCAAAAACCTTATGTAAAAACAATCAATTGTATATATATATATACAATAAAAATAAATTCAAATACATACCTTGAGATCTCCCTCTCCCATAAGTATATTAAATGCTACAAATGCTTTACCAAAAAAACATAAACTGCACATTTATCTCAATATGTAACTTATGATCCTTCAGCCATCTGTGTACTGTCTCAAGATGAATTATACATTTATTTATATCATCCGGACAAGCTAAAAGGGCAAAAGTTTAAGGATGTCACCCTCTTTTGCCTGTCAGTAAGAACTGGAAAGCCTGAATAGTCTATACTAAATAAAACAGGTCCCAATACTGATCCCTGGGGTATTCCAGCTCAAACTGACATCCATTCTGAATCAAAGCTATCCAACCGTAACCTTTTGGTACCTATCCAGTAATCAGTTATGAACCCTCTTAACAATATATAGGTCAATTGAATGATGAAACATGGAGCCAATGACTGGGTGGGGAATGGTATAATGGTTAAGGCATGTACCTTATAGACAAAAGCTACAAGGTTTGATTCTCACCTTTGAAAGGGAAATTGGTAGACATAAAATGGTGCATATGAGCAGCTGGCCTAGTACTTATTTATGAACCTATGAACTATTATAACTGATTGAGGGATACTGTCAAAGGCGTTTCATAAATCCAAATAAGCCTCCACAGCCCAACACCCAAATTCATGGTCTTACTGATAGGATCATAAACATATACAACATTTAAAAGTGACATATTCTTTGTAATCCCATTTTAGAAAATTATGCTGATCTATTTCTAGTAATGATGGCTGAAGACATCTTGCATAACACTTCCCAATTAATGATGTTAAGCTAATGGGCCTGTGATTGTTCCCAGGTACCTCCTTTGAGTATGGGTAAAACACAGACTAATTTCCAGCTCCTGGGGACCATATGTTAGGATAGCAAGTTAAACAAAATAGTAAGATCAGTAGTCATATCTTTTAGTAATAACAGCCCAAAAATAACATGGGATGTTGTCTGGGCCTAGACTGCTACCATTTTTTATCTTGGCCAACAGCCTCTTTACTAAAATCACTGTCAATAGTGGGCATGAAGCAGTATCATTTGTTTCATCAAAAGGCACCCAGTTCTAATGTGCAGTTTGTTTGCTTGCACTAGTAAAATAAGAGTTAAATGTATTTGTTAGATCCAGACCAGAATGCAAAGGTTTTCCTTCATGCATAAAAGATATAATGTTGTCCATTCATTCCTTCAGTCTAATTAATATAAAAAAATATTTTTTTTACTGTTCCATAAAGTAAATAACTTATTTTCATAGCTATTCTTATCCACTTTTGATAATCTTTTTAGGTTTTTACTCACAATATAATACACTACTTAGCGGATAGAGCATTGAATTTTTTCTGTATTTTATATTTCCATCTTTTCCACTTCAATAATTTGGTATGCTTATAATGCTGCTAAGAAAGGATGACTTAGCCACGCTCCTTACAATCATCTTCTTACAGCTATTTACATGCTGCAAACAAATGCAACATTAGAATTAGTTCTTGCCCTGTCCGCCAGGGAATTGTCCATATTTATGATATTTTAGTTATAAAGTTTTAACCTAGCATAAATGAGGAGTGCATGGTGAAAGAAAACATTTTAAACAATACAGGAAAAATGACTAGTGTGATCCAAATTACTTAAGGGATTTAATTGTTTAATCTTTACAATGTTTTTGTTATATTGATTGGTAATAAATCTGAAATAGTATTTCTCTAGTGGAGAATTAATATGCTGTATAAAATTCCTTAATGTTAGAATATCACAAAAAAATTCTTCAAGGGCATTAGATCAAGTGCCTTCATTCTGGTTAATGTGTTGAAAATTGAAATTACCTCAAATAATATTATGACTGTCCATAATTTTTGTGAAGTTCTTCAGTATATTAACCTAATATAATATAGAAATACTAGGACTTTTATAGTATGCTAAAATCCTAGCAGTACTCCGAATCTCCACAAGAAGGAACGTCACAATACCATTGCCATTTATTTCAACTTTTGTGAGCTTTGTTCTCTTTTTTCAGTTCGATAACGAAGTATGAAACATGCTCTGAATAACTTTGTACCAAAGTATGTTTTTAGTTTACTACTTTGCTATGATTGAACTCAGAAATGGAATGGCAGTATTTAGTAAAACAAGTATATATATATATATATATATATATATATATATATATATATATATATATATATAATATATATATATATATATATATATATATATATATATATATATATATATATATATACACATCTAGGACTCTCCATCGAACACACGTTTTACTAAAAAGTAAACCACTGCACTTTCACCAGAAGGTAAGTAAGCAAACAGTTGTTTGCATATTGGTTTAGTTGTACATCAACATGTGGTGTAGATTGAACAACTAAACAAACTATTGCTTAGATCATGGTACAGTGGGGATAAGGGAATATTCCCTTTTCCCCAATGTAGTGTGATCTCGGAGTGAGAATATTAAAGAAGAGGGGGTGTGCGGGACACAGCCCCCCACATATATATACATATATGTCATTAAGAAAGTACATTGACTATTATTTTGTTATTTTTATTTATGCATTATGATGAATTAGGACATATTCAGCTGATCAGTAGAAAAAGAATAGTTACTCTTTATTGCACTTATTTATTTAAATGCTTTCTTTAATACTGTCTCAGCCAGTGTAAGAAATATAAATGTGCCTTTAATTTGTAATTGTAGTATTGATGAGTACAAGAGGTTATATATAAATAAATGGTACATGATTTTATATTTTTCAGTACACCCTTAGAAGGGAAATACCAAAGAATAAATGAAAACTATTGCATTATTTAATGGACCAATGAACATTTTTTCCAAGAAATCTAAGCTTCACTATAGTAATTATTTAATTATTATATTATTATTACTTGACAGGGCATGTCAAACATACTGCAGACATTCTTCAATGACATATCTAGCCAGGGATTGTTCCAGACTATTGAAGGACTGCACAGTCATCCCTCTGCACAAAGATGGGGTGTCAGCTGACCCAAGCAACTATAGACCTATAATCCTGACCTACCTCATCTGTAAGGTTATGGAAAAGATCTTTGTTGAATTAATAAATAAGGATATAGCCAGCTAATAAACTCTTGACTTAATCCAGTTCAGTTTTGTCAAGGTCAGATCTTACCTACATAATATGGTCAACTTGTGAGAAAAGATCATTGAAACATTGGATGTAGGAAAATCTGTACATACCATATAACAAGAAATGCATTTGCCACCACCCCCCACTCAGTCCTAATTGATACATTTATACATCAAAATGTAAATCTCTATGTACCTCACTGTATAGTAAACTGGATGACCAATAGAACCCAGGAAACTGGGGTGGATGGATCTCCTCCTAAAGACTTGTCAGTAGTGGTGTACTTCAGGGTTTGGCCCTTGGGACAGTCCTCTTTGGTATCTGCTTCTTGAGGTCAAATTTAATGTTAAAGGCTTATGGCTGACCATGTCTGCATATGACTGCAAACTTAGTGCAATTATTATCTCTTCAGAAGATTCCAAGATCCCTCGGGAAGGCCTTTCTTAAACAAATAGCTTAGAGTCAAACTGCAGACTACTGAAAAACAACAAAAAATAGGCAGGCAACAGTAATTCTTAAACTTTTATGGTTAGCACTTTTGTCAAGTATTCTTACACTCAACTTCATCAGACTCTAGTTAAAAGAATGGTAGCCATATTTAAAACCAGATTCATAGCCACATGTTCAGTCACCTCACATGACACCATGTCACCTGATACAATTCTCATTTCTATAACACATGTACCTAAAAATTGTATAAACAATTGTGTAAAAAATGTTTATACACTTTCCTATTGACTTAATACTCAAATTCATATGTACATATACAAAGAATACATAAATATACATGAAAAAGCCAGCTAAAACATCCAAAAAACAATATTTGTTATTGTGTACATAAAAATTGTTACATGTCACTAATTAACCTGAATAAATTTCATTTGCATGTCATAAATGCATGTACTTGTATAAAAGAAGGGGGGATTTGTGTGTATATAACAAACACAAAGAGTGCCCCAAATTATATGTCTAGTCATCTGAGTATTAGCCTTGTGTTGATGTTTTAAACTCCTCAGTTTCAAGACACATGCCAAAGGGCATACATCGTTCAACCCTGGTGTCACATAGGCCCTAGTTCTAAGCTGCCAAATCAGCTACTTCACCTCAAGTTTTAAGCCTAATGGACGCCCCGATGTCAAAATCAATTTGGTCGATCACCCTGAATGTGAAGGAATGAACAGGGTTTTCTACAACATGTTTTGTGAGAGCATTGCCTGTTTTGGCTTTCCTAATGTGGTAAATATGCTCGCACACTCTTTCCCTGAGTTTATGCTCAGTCTTGTCGATGTAAAAACCCATACAAGACTGACAGGAAGCGAGGTAAACAACCATAGTGGAATTGCAATTAAATCTGCTCTTACAAGCAAATTTTTCATCCAGGATGTTAAATCGGTTACTTGTTTGCATAAGCCTGCAATAAGAGCAGGCTTCACATTTGTACATATCTGGAATACATATCATCTTTGGGGGTGGCAGTTACAAGAGGTTTTTCAAATTATTCCCCCTCCTGTAAACTACATTTGGTGCAGGTCCAAATTTAATAAATTATTTGTCTATTTGGAAAATATTCCAATTCTTTTGCAAAATCTGTCTAATGTTTTCACCATCTGAACTAAACATAGTAATGAAGCCGTAACTATAAACGACCTTTAGGTTACTTTCACCTCCAACAGGTACCCTACCATCAATACTCATCCCCTGATTGCTGTTGTCTAAAATGGCCATTTTTCCTTTTATTTTGAACTTCCACAAATAGGTTGCTCAACATTTCTACAGGGTATCCTCTGTTTGTGAACATTTTCAATAACAATCTACACTCCTCCTCAAAGACATTGGCAGTAGTACACATTCTTATGGCCCTGACCAGTTGTCCTTTTACTACGGACCTTTTTTGATATTCGGGGTGGGCACTACTGTAATGGAGGAAGAAGTTACAATAAGTGTCCATCTGATGTATTTTTGGCTAAATACTGTTTGTTGGCATTATCTTTCCTTAATTCTGCATCAAGAAAAGCTATTCTTTCAGTATGAAATACATGGGTGAATACCAGAAAATCCATCATGTGTTGCAGTATATCAGAAATTAATTAAACGTACTTTCTTCTCCCTTAAAGATCAAAAAACTATCATCCAAAAACCCGGTAGAGTAATGAATCTCACCCTTAAATCTATTTATGGTTTTATGCACATACTGGTCTACCCAAAAGGCCATTACTAAGTTAGCAAAACTGCCCCCCACTGGGTACCCCATTGCCACCCCACTGTTCTGTAAATAAAACTGGCCGTTGAACAAAAAAAGTTTTTGGACAAAATTATGTCCAACAGTTCTGTTATTAGGCCAATTCAGATGCAGGTGCCCCTCTTTTTACTAATAGTAACTTGAGCCATTCAATACCCACATTACGTGGGATGACGGTATACAAATATTTGACGTCAATTGTGGCAAAGTTAAAATCAGGGTGAAAGACCTGGTTGTTTATTGCTTCCAAAAAAGACCAGAAGTCCTTGCAAATAAAGGGTTCCCTTGATACGTATTTTTTAAACGAACTGTCCACAAATTTATGTCATTGAATCCCTTCCATCCACAATTGGGCACATGGGGGGGTCCATCAAGCATTGGTGGATTTTCAGAATCCCGAAAATCACAGGGTTTTAGGGGAAACCACAGTTAAGTAATTTACCAAATTTAGATCAATCCTATTCTTCATGACCAAGTCATTAACTAACACCTTAAAATGGTTGTATGCTTTGTTTACCTTGATTACTGAAACCTGCGTATATTTAGCCAAATTAAGCATATTTTCCATTCTCCGTATGTAGTTTGTACGATCAAACAACACCAAATCACCACCCTTGTCAGCCTTAACAATTCTTACATCAGCATTCCTCAAGGTGTCTATCAAAACCCATTCATCCCTTGACATGTTAAAGGCTTCACTCCCTGGATTATTCACATTGTTGAGCCTATTCCTTTGGGTAGCCGATAAACACCTAAGGTCAATGTCACACATCCTTTAAAATATATCCAACAATGGATGTAAGGGTGGATTGTAAACACTGGGTACTTTAAGTTCTGCATTTACACTCAACTCATTATTGAACAACAGGTTTATATTGAGTTTCCACAAGTACAATTTTAATTCAGTCAAAACACCACAAATGTCCATTATTTTAGTTGGTACAAATGTCAAGCCTTTAGAAAGGACATTAACTAATTCCAGTTGAACAGTATATTCCGAGTAGATGAAAATCTTAAAGTCACCTCCAGAGTCAACTATTACATGTGGTAAATGTACCAACTCAGGCTGTCCTAAGGTGGGTTGCAAATTACAGTTGGAAACAAGATTTTGAAAATTAGTATTTGCTTCCAACACCATATTAGATGTTACCTTTTGCAGCCTTGACACTTGTTGTTGGTCTTCCACTCATTGCAGCCACTGTTCTGGGTTGCCTGATCTTGCTTCTGTCCCTGGTGAAAATTTGGATAATAAGCCGCTGACCTCGCATTCATGTTTGCCTGGGAGTGAACAGCTTCAGTTCAATTTTGAAGCCATTCACTTCTTCTTAGTTCCTGGGTATCCATTTCCCTCACTTATACCAACCAAGTCCTGTTGGTTTAAGCAGGAGAAGCAGTTGTTTTCTCCTATATTGGATGGTTCGTTGTCACTGTTAGCCCAGGTGTTCAGAAAATTGTTATTCACTTCCGCTCAAGTGTTCCATTGCTGTGAGGGAGGAGGCTCCGGATAAGCCATCCCTCTTTTGTACTCATCCTCATCTTGCTTTAATTTTTTGATTTTAAAAGATTTTAGTTTCTCCATTTGCTTTTCGATACTAGTGAAAACTCGCTGGTAATCGAATTGATACCGGGGAAATCAAGGTCCATCCTGGTAGCATTATGCACATCCTTGATCTCCTGCACTAGGGTGTCCACCATGAATTGGTAGTGCTTAACCAGCACCTCCAGAAATTAGAGCCTTTATTGAGCGAACAATTTCAAGAGCTCAACATGGAAGGCTGAATTGGAAATCAGTCCTGTCGGATAACGCCAGGTACGAAGCCCTTTCGGCACCTGGTGCCACTTGATGCATTCCTTAAAATAGGAGATTTCGAGTTGTAACTTCTTTAGCTTGAAAGACTTATAATCCAAAATCTTGAGGTTGTCCACAATGCTGATGTTTTTGTTGGAAAAGCTGGCACTAACATCAGCTTGGTTAACCTCATTCTGCAAACCAATGCCTGGTTGCAGCCAGTCATTAAGTATTAAAGATGTTGAATTAGTAAGAGTAATCATATTTGGATTCCCAATATTCCCTTGAGGTGACATTGAAACTGTTGTACTGGCTGGTGGGGTAAAACCAGCCCGGGTCAAAGTGTTACACTGTACTGTAACCTGCCCCCGGTTGTTAGGGAGCCGTTCGCTGTTCACAAGGTCAGTCAAATCATCCACTTTTTTAGTTAAGTTGTTGATAAAAAACATTAACTGACTTATTTCAGATCCTCCAGCCCCCCGGTCATAGGTTACAGTACAGTGTAACACTTTGAACCGGGCTGGTCTTTAATACTTAAAGACTGGCTGCAACCAGGCATTGGTTTGCAGAATGAGGTTAACCAAGCTGATGTTAGTGCCAGCTTTTCCAACAATAACATCAGCATTGTGGACAACCTCAAGATTTTGGATTATAAGTCTTTCAAGCTAAAGAAGTTACAATTCAAAATCTCCTATTTTAAGGAATGCATCAAGCGGTGCCAGATGTCGAAAGGGCTTTGAACCTGGTGTTATCCGACAGGGCTGATTTCCAATTCAGCCTTCCACGTTGAGCTCTTGAAATTGTTCGATCAACAAGGGCTCGAATTTCTAGAGGTGCTGGTTAAGCACTACCAATTCATGGTGGACACCCTAGTGCAGGAGATCAAGGATGTGAATAATGCTACCAGGACGGACCTTGATTTCCCCTGGAACCAATTCGATTACCAGCAAGTTTTCGCTAGTATTGACAAGCAAATGGAGAAACTAAAATCATTTAAAATCAAAAAAATTGAAGCGAGATGAGGATGAGTACAAAAGAGGGATGGCTTATTTGGAGCCTCCACCATCACAGCAATAGAATAGGGCAGAAGTGAATAACAATTTTCCAAACACCCGGGCTAAAAGTGACAACAAACCATCCAATATAGGAGAAACCAACCACTTATCCTGTTTAGACCAACAGGACTTGGTTGGTACAAGTGAGGGAAATGGAGGAATAACCCTACAGGATACCCAGGAACTAACAAGAAGCAAACGGCTTCAAAATCGAACTGAAGCTGTTCACTCCCAGGCAAACATGAATGTGAGGTCAGCAGCATATTATCCAAATTTTCACCAGGGATAGAAGCAAGATCGGGCAACCCAGAACAGTGGATGCAATGGGAGTAAGACCAACAACAAGTGTCAAGGCTGCAAAAGGTAACATCTAATATGGTGTTGGAAGCAAATACTAATTTTCAAAATCTTGTTTCTAACTGTAATTTGCAACCCACCTTAGGTCAGCCCGAGTTGGTAAATTTACCACATGTAATAGTTGACTCTGGAGGTGACTTTAAGATTTTCAGCTACTCAGAAAATGCAGTTCAACCAGAATTAGTTAATGGTCCTTTCTAAAGGCTTGACATTTGTACCAACTAAAAGAATGGATATTTGTGGTGTTTTGATTGACTTAAAATTGTACTTACGGAAACTTAATTTAAACCTGTTGTTCAATAATGAGTTGAGTATAAATGCAGAGCTTAAAGTACCCAGTGTTACAATCCACCCTTACATCCAATTTTGGATATATTTGAAAGGATGTGTGACATTGACCTTAGGTGTTTATTGGCTACCAAAAGGAATAGGTTCAACAATGTGAATAATCCAGGGAGTGAAGCCTTTAACTTGTCTAGGAATGAATGGGTTTTGATAGACACCTTGAGGAATACTGATGTAAAAGTTGTTAAGGCTGACAAACGTGGTGGTTTGGTGTTGTTTGATCATACAAACTACATACAGAGAATGGAAAATATGCTTAATTTGGCTACATATATGCAGGTTTCTCTAAACGAGGTAAACCAAGCATATAACCATTTTAAGGTGTTTGTTAACAACTTGGTCATGGAGAATAGGACTGATCTAAATTTGGTAAATTACTTAACTACGGTTTCCCCTAAAATCCCTGTGATTTTCAGGATTCCGAAAATCCACAAATGCTTGATGGACCTCCCATGTGCCCAATTATGGATGGAAGGGATTCAATGACATACCCATTGGCAAAATTTGTGGACAGTTTGTTGAAAAAATACATTATCAAGGGAAACCTTTATTTGCAAGGACTCCTGGTCTTTTTTGGAAGCAATAAACAACCAGGTCTTTCAACCTGATTTTAACTTTGCCACAACTGACGTCAAAGATTTGTATACCGTCATCCCACGTGATGTGGATATTGAATGGCTCGAGTTTCTTTTAGTAAAAAGAGGGGTACCTGCATCTGAAATCAGCCTATTAACAGAACTGTTGGACATAATTTTGTCCAACAACTTCTTTTTGTTCAACGGCCAGTTTTATTTACTGAACAGTGGGGTGGCTATGGGGTCCCTAGTGGGTGGCAGTTTTGCTAACTTAGTAATGGCCTTTTGGGAGGACCAATTTGTGCATAACACCATAAATAGGTTTAAGGGTGAGATTCATTACTATACCATATTTTTGGACGATATATTTTTGATCTTTAAGGGAGAAGAAAGTACTTTTAAGGAATTTATGATACTCTGCAACAACACGACGGATTTTCTGGTATTCACCCATGTATTTTATACTGAAAGAATAGCTTTTCTTGATGTAGAATTAAGGAAGGATAATGCCAACAAACAGTATATAGCCAAAATACATCGGGAGGACACTTATTGTAACTCTTTCCTCCATTACAGTAGTGCCCACCCCCAACATCAGAAAAGGTCCATATTAAAGGGACAACTGTCAGAGTGTCAAACAGTTACAGCCCTTAAGGCCAAACACAATGCCAGACACACTAGTCATTGGTGACTCCATAGTCAGACACACTGACGTCCCGCTCACCAGACTGAGTAAGGAGAGAGTTACAGTAAGCTGCCTGTCGGGCGCTAGAATCCACCACATAACGCAAGCACTCAGGTCTCTCAACAGCAGGTACAAATACGACTCAGTCATTGTCCACGCTGGTGTAAACGACCTGAGGGACTACATGAAAAGAGACATTGAGGAGCTCTCTGATTATGTAGCCCAGGCAGGTATGACCCTGACCTTGAGCAGTATCCTACCTTCACCAAGAATGATGCCACAATACAGAGATAAGATGATCAGCTTTAACAATTGGCTTAAACTCTGGTGTCATTCAAAGGGGATCAATGTCTGTCTGCCTGGGATGACATGCTGGACAAGCCACGCTGCCGGCTTGCACCTGTCACCCTGGGATTCCAGATATTGGCAAAGGCTCTTGCCACCCCATAGTGCCTTTTAGGCAAGGCTCAAATTCTAAACCTACCACCCTAGAACACAAAAAGGAAAAAACTAAGGGTAATGCTGCTCAATGCCAGAAGTCTAAATCTCAAAATGCGAGGCCCTTCTCAGTATGGAGAACATCGATGTCTGTGCTGTGACAGAAACCTGGTTCAAGGCTCCTGAGAGCACCCCAGCACTAACAGGTTTTACCTCATACCATGCGTTCCGGCCCCAAAATCCGGACAATACCAAGAAAGGAGGGGGGGTATCCATATTCATCAAGGACACCCACACCTCAAGACTGGTGGCAACACACGATGCATCAGAGACCATCCAGGTGCAATTAACCATAGGCAAGACTGCTCTGCAAATTGTAGCATGTTACAGGCCACCCTCACAAACTCAGGAACCTCACATGGCTTTCCTGAAAACACTGGAGGGGATAAATGTATCTCCAAACACCATCATACTAGGTGACTTCAATTACCCTAATATAGACTGGGAACACTACTCAAGCCCAAACACCTAGCCCAAAAGTTCCTAGAATTCATAAACTCAAATGCCATGGAACAACTAGTCACCATCCCCACAAGAGGAGAAAACATACTTGATCTCATCATCACGAACATGGGAGCACAATGTTCAACACCAGAAGTATACCCCTCACTGGTGAGATCAGATCACAAACTAATCTTGCTGGAGGTCCTCATCCCACCCCCACCTGAAATAAAAAAGACCACAGTAAAAACTCGGCCGACTTCACACTTCTAAAGACTAGTGTGGTCTCCTTTAAGGCCTCCGAGCTGGCGGAAAACAGTACTCAAGCCGCTGAATCACTTACAAATGCCTTCTACCAGCACCTGCAGCACTGCATGGATAAGGCAATCCCAAGCAAAACAAAAACTCTTTGTACCAAGGGCAAGCGTCCAGTCTGGTGGACCCCAGCCATAAACAAACTCTACAACAAAAGGAGGAAGCTACTACAAGATAGAGCAAAATCCTTAAAAGGTAAGACACCCTTGATCACTATAAGTAAAAAAAACTAAGAGCTCTCATAAAATCATCCAAAGCAAATTTTGAGAGAAAAATAGCTGAAGACTCAAAGGACAATCATAAGGCCTTCTTTAGCTATGTTAGAAACCTGGGAGGAAACTCCCAGATATGCTCAGAACTAGTTCAAAATGATGTGAAGATTACTGATCCTACAGACATTGCCAACATACTGGCTGACAGGTTCAGTGCAAACTCCCCCCCCCCCCCCCAAAAGGAGAGATATCTATACCAAATGGTTGCAGTCCCCCAAACATCTCAACGCCCAAGTGAGAACTGCTCTCTCCAAAGCAAAAAACACAGCATGCATGGGACCAGATGGTGTCCCAGGCTGTGTGCTCCACGAACTCAACAAGGAATTAAACCCACAGCTAGGACAGCTGTTTAATCATAGTCTCACCTCTGGATCACCCAGGAGTGGCGCACTGCGACTGTGGTCCCACTTCACAAAGGCGGTGCCTCCACAGACCCTGGAAATTACCGGCCCATTAGCTTGACAAGCCTTATCTGCAAAGCTATGGAGAGGATCATAATGGACCTCATAAATAAAGACATAGGAATTTGCAAACTTTGGATCCAACCCAGTTTGGCTTTGTCAAAGGCAGATCATGCCTTTTAAACTTGGTTGACTTTTGAAACAGTCACCAAAGCCATTGATGAGGAAAGGCAGTCCATACAGCCTACCTCGATCTGGCGAAGGCCTTCGATACAATACCCCACTCGGGTATCATTGAAAAACTCATCAGCTTAAATGTTAACCCATACATCACAAGATGGGTTGCAAACTGGCTGAGTGACAGAACCCACAGGGTCAGAGTTGCTGGCGCCATGTCAGACTCAAAGCCTGTCACAAGTGGTGTCCCACAGGGCTCAGTCCTGGGCCCACTCTTGTTTGGCATCTACTTTTCAGTACAAGCAAACACAGGAGGGTTATGGCTGACAAAGTTTGCAGATGACTGCAAACTCGCCCAAGTCGAAAACACATCTGACACAGATATCCTTCAGAAGGGTCTCACAGAAACGGATGACTGGTGCCAGAGCCATGGCCTAAAGTTAAATGCCAAAAATACATAGTCATACCCTTCGGGAAAAACAAGGTTACTAGCTACCATATAGGTGGTAATCCTCTGAGCACAGAAGAAGTTATCAGGGACCTGGGGACCCAGGTTGACAGTAGCCTGTCATTCGACACCCATGTAGCTAAAGTAGTTAGGAAGACCTTCTACATTGCCCACCTCATCATGAAGGGATTCACATCTAGATCAAGGGAGGTCATAGTCTCCCTATACTCATCACTCATCAGACCAATGATTGAGTACAATGCCCCATTGAATGTATCTGACCCGACACTTGCAGCAGCTAGAGAGGCCACAAAGTTCCTCACCAAAAGGATAAAGGGTCTCAAAATCTGTCCTATGCGACTGAAAGAACTCCAGCTCTATTCAGTAAACACTGCTCAGAGGTGACCTTTGCCTGACATACAAGGCCATGTCAAATCCAGAGTTGATGAATATGCTTCACCTCCAAAAATCTAGATCCGTCAGAGCCACAAGGGCGGGAGACTTAAACCTCGACACGGCTATTAATAGGATGTGCTGGAGGGATAGATTCATCACCCAAACACTCCTATGCTGTGGAACAAAATCCCGGTATATGTGAGGCAGAGCACCTCGCTGGCCTTGTTCAAGAGAAATCTTGACCAATGGATGGGAGATCGCAGATATACTCCAGGGATTACCTCAGTGTCACTGCTAGACAGAGGCACAGCAAAATAATGGGTATAGTTCCCCATACAAAAGGGGTGGCTTAAGCCACAAAACTATGGGCTAGGCTTATAAATGCCCTCGGGCAGATAGCCTAGTATGAACCTATGAACCTATGAACCTATGAACTGGTCAGGGCCGGAAGAATGTGTACTACTGCCCTTGACTTTGAGGAGAAGTGTAGATTGTTATTGCAAATGTTCAGAAACAGAGGATACTCTGTAGACATGTTGAGCAACCTATTTGAGGAAGTTCAAAATAAAAGGACAAATGGCCATTTTAAAGCCATTTTAGACAACAGCAATCAAGGGATGAGTATTGATGATAGAGTACCTGTTGGAGGTGAAAGTAACCTAAGGGTCGATTATAGGTATGCCTTCATTACTATGTTTAGTTCAGATGGTGAAAACATTAGACAGATTTTGCAAAAGAATTGGAATATTTTCCAAATAGACAAAGAATTTATAAACTTTGGACCTGCGCCAAATGTAGTTTACAGGAGGGGGATAATTTTGAAAAACCTCTTGTAACTGCCACCCCCAAAGATGATATGTATTCCAGGTATGTACAAATGCGAAGCCTGCTCTTATTGCAGGTCTATGCAAACAGGTAACCTATTTAACATCCTGGATGAAAAATTTGCTTGTAAGGGCAGATTTAATTGCAATTCCACTATGGTTGTTTACCTCGCTTCCTGCCAGTCTTGTACGGGTTTTTACATTGGCAAGACTGAGCGTAAACTAAGGGAAAGAGTGTACGAGCATATTTAGCGCATTAGGAAAGCCAAAACAGACAATGCTCTCGCAAAACGTGGTAGAAAACCCTGGATATTCCTTTACATTCAGAGTGATCGACCAAATTGAATTTGACATCAGGGGCAGTCCATTAGGCTTAAAACTTGAGGTGAAGGAGCTGATTTGGCAGCTTAGAACTAGGGCCTATTTGACACCAGGGTTGAATAACGTATGCTCTTAGGCATGTGTCTTGAAACTGAGGAGTTTAAAATGTTAACACAAGGCTAATACTCAGGTAACTAGACATATAATTTGGGGCACTCATTCTGTTTGTTATATGCACACAAATCCCCCCCCCTCCATACACAAGTACATGCAACTGAAATTTATTTAGGTTGATTAGTGACATGTAACAACTTTTATGTACACAATAACAAATATTGTTTTTTGGATGTTTTAGCTGGATTTTTCATGTGTATGTATGTATTCTTTGTATATGTACATATGAATCTGAGAATTAAGTCAATAGGAAAGTGTATATACATTTTTTACACAACTGTTTATACTATTTTTAGGTACATGTATTATAGAAACGAGAATTGTATTAGGTGACATGGTGTCATGTGAGGTGACTGAACATGTGAATATGAATCTGGTTTTAAATATGGCTACCATTCTTTTAACTAGAGTCTAATGAAGTTGAGTGTAAGAATACTTGACAAAAGCGTTAACCATAAAAGTTTAAGAATTACTGTTGCCTGCCTATTTTTTGTTGTTTTTCAAACAAATAGCTGGTGTCAAATCCACGGTCTAATGTCAGAAATTTATAATTGTATCCATGGCATTCCCTCAGCTGTTACATTTATAACACACCCTTGAAAAAATGACCAGTAGTGAGGGTCCTGGGAACCCATGTGGACAATGAGTTGTCATTCAATCACCCTGTATTCACTGTTCACTATGCAGATTGTTAGTAAGCGTATGGCATCCAGCTGTGGTCATTCAATTGTATTCTGTGCTCATTAAGTTGATCATTTAGTATAATCCCCCCTTTGATAGTACCTGCTCAAACACCTGACACAACTAAAGTAACCTCAATTCTTCCTCACTAAGAAAATCAATGGCCTATATTTCAAAGGCTGCACTGATTGTCTCAAAGCCCTATCTCTCTTTTTGGTAACTCACAGGCTATGAAGAGATAATCTCTGCCTCACTTACAGAGTTTCTAATGACCCTAACTTTTCTGATCTACTAGACATCCGTAAGTCTATTAGTGGTATAACAACCACTTAAATGATCTTAATCTCTTCTGCAACTTAAATACAACATGCTGGGGGGCTAGCTATGTCTCACAGAGAATACCACTTCTCTGTAATGATCTACCTCTCTACATAAAGCAAAGCACATATTTTACTCTGTTCAAGCATAATCTGGATGAGTGAATAGGAAATCACAAGTTCACCTTGAACTGGCACCCGTGTTCATTATGGATAGGAGTAACATGTAAATGGCATCCTGACCCATGGTTAGTCATATTCATAATACAATGGGGTCTGAGTTAAGTGTAAAGCAGTAGGGCTAGAAATTTACTGGGAATGTATGGCTAAGCCATTGAAGTTCTTTATGGATCTAGTGAGTACCAATAACCATATAACCCTATAAGGTTTTGACTGTGCTTTTACACTATAGATGAATGGAATGCATCCCTAGTTTATACAACACGTTTCACTTTCAAAGTATCTGCAGCTATTGAGAATAATGTTACTGTATTCTGCCTCAGATCTTTTAAATAAAGCTATATTTCACGAGACAAGCATTGTAATATAATCTCAGGAAATCGCATTGCTTAAGTACAAAGGTACAATTATGCTTAAATGAGAGAATGAAGAAATAAGAACTGCAATGAAAGATAAAAGGCATGTTTGCTTTGATATTTATGAAAGAAACAACCTCAAAAGAAAACTTCCAGGAAGAATGCTTGCAGTATTATAAACAATATATGTGGGCATTCTGCAGTGCTGGGAGAAAAAAAAATATTTTTCAAGGCTGTAAGAAAACTAGTTGTATATTCCCTTCAAGCATAAACTGTAATTGAATAGAATATCAGCTGTGATATTGACAACATTTTAAGCTTCTTAGACATATCAAAATGATGTGTGTACTTATTTGACTGTGTCCCAAACAAGTGACTATGATAGGTATGCAAATGAGCTGATAAACACACGGTAGGTATGCTAATGAGTTTTGACCTTGTATTCACATTTCAAGAGTTCTGGCTTACTAAATTCCATGCAAGTAACATCTGTGTCATTTACTTTCTACAGTAAAATGTATTCCAGTACATTCCTAGTGGCATCACTTTGCTGTTATAGGAATATTTTGTTTTTATTCTTTAATGTGGGGAGCAGAGGCTATTACTCATTCTCAGAAAACACAATATGGCACAATTTATTATTTCTTAAGGATCACCCATGGAAAGTGTAGCCAATCACAGCTCCTTTTCAGCATCCCTTCATCAGCAGAGTAAATGTAAAAACTAGATTAGGAAAAATAATGGACTGCTCAGTTATCATGTGGCAGACGGCATGTTAGAAGTATGAAAAAATATGAAAAGAAAATCAGAAGATCAAAATGACCAAGATGTTGGTGTTTAGTAGTTTTTAATGGAATGGGAGGAGAGGTAAAAAAGAGTTAAACTTTGTTTTCTAATGATATGTCAGGGAGATGAAAACATGATGGTTATTTTATACAACTAAGAAGGCTGTTGAGGCGATGAAGATAATCTAAAGGTGAAATCAAGTGATACAAACAGCAGAGGAGCAAGGTGGCTGAATTTGCTTCCAGTAACCAGAATTCAGGAACAGCCTAAGGGATTTGCAAGGCTTGCTGTGGAGGGGTTAGTGAGCTTTTCCTTCCTCCCCATGCAGGGCAGAGCTAGCCTAGGTATTAATAGCCATACTCCCTCTGTTGGGGTGCTGCTAGTCCACATATTAATAATGGTGCTCCAGCAGAGGCTACTGCTTTGGCCTGTGGCTAGGGTGAAAACTTAAGTGTTATGGTGTATGAGGTGGGTAGGTAAAGAAGCACGCATACTGTCATGACACTATTTTATACTGCCATCTAAGAAGGAAAATAATATGTGATAAACTGCATACACCACATGTCTATAAAAACACAGTACCTCCACAGGCAGTCAAGAGACATATAGGAATGGAGGGGAGCTAAAAATGGAGGGTGTGGATGACTATCAGAAGTAATATGGGGCTGTTGTACACCTGAACATCAGGAGGCATGGGTCATGGGCATGTACCTCTCAAAAAAAAAAGAAATCATGTGAAAAAGAGGGAGTATAAGGCATTATTTAGCTATCCACTTAAGATAAAAATAAAATTATTAAGTCTATAAAATGGGCCATAAAAGTAGACAAATATATAGAAAAGACAAGGAACCTGAATGTATGCTTACAAAGAGACCTGCCTCTATTGAAGGTGAATTACTAACAAAGGGTTAATGTATGTTTTTTTTTACAGAGAGCCTGACAGCTGGTGTTCAATACGTCTAAAGGTGCATTAAACTAGAATGATCCAGAATAAAAATTCTCGTCATGCCATAGAGAGAGAGAGAATGAGCAGGCATGTGACAGCTACTTCTCTCCTGGTACTTTTCAACAATACATACTGTTTACCAAACATTTCTGCAGTTACTGAGAATACGGCTCATTGAAATCCATATGAATGGCAAAACCAATTTGCTAGTCCTGCAATAGAAAATGGCCACACATTCTGTCCTTATGATTATTGCTCAGGAAATATTTACTTATGTTAAATGAGGGGTGCTAATG